>NW_019738353.1:2183737-2216403 GCF_002891405.2 Cryptotermes secundus
AAAAAAAAATCCAGTGACCTCATCGGGATTTGAACCCGCGACCTTCCGATGAAGGTTAAAACACGTAACATTTATTGGACGTCAGGTTTCTACATCTGTAGCTATGAAGAATTCTACCTTCTGGAAAATAACATCATTGTAGTTCTGTGAAAGTCAACAGATTATTCAGAGAAATTGGTGTCTCCAGATTCGGGGTCGAAAAGCCGTGCTGCTTTCTTATTTTACTTACTCTTCGGTCCTCAAGTTGGAAACCACACTTTTAATTGACCGTATGGCGTTATATCCCAGAAGATAAGTCTGTTTGCAAAATACTTGTCTTACATAGGTGCGAACTTTGGTCTTTATATTAAGGTGGGTGGGTGAGCAACGGAGAGTAGGGAGAATATTCACAGCTAAGAAGGATGAAATGATAAAAGTATGGAGGAAGTTGCATGACGAGGTATTTTTTTAAATTGTAACTCTCGCCATATATTATTTGGTTTATCAGATCAAGGATGGTGACTTTGGTGTGAAAACCCCAAAGAAGAAACAACTAGAAAAAAAATAAAGGGACATTGAAAACAGGATGAAAGGGTACGGATTGAATTAATCTGGCATAGCATAGGAATCACTAGCGGGGTCGTGTGGGCATGGTAATGAACCTTCAGATTTTATAAAATTCCGAAAACTTTACCAGCTGAACAAGAAGGCTTCAATACCTTAGAGTATGTTAAGTAAAGTAACCTCTGTAACAGGCCGTGGAGGTCCATAGGGTCGTGAGACGTAGAGGCTCCCATACTTTCTAGACAATCGGCTCATAGAAGGCTCTGAGTTTGCCAGTCTTAACCGCTAATCTCCGTTTATTCCCAGGAAGATTCCTTGTACTCAATTCTGTTAGGAGCTGAGTCGATCCCAGGACCATGGTGCGGCTGGAAGGATTAGGTCAATTGAAAAAAAAAATCCAGTGACCTCATCGGGATTTGAACCCGCGACCTTCCGATGAAGGTTAAAACACGTAACATTTATTGGACGTCAGGTTTCTACATCTGTAGCTATGAAGAATTCTACCTTCTGGAAAATAACATCATTGTAGTTCTGTGAAAGTCAACAGATTATTCAGAGAAATTGGTGTCTCCAGATTCGGGGTCGAAAAGCCGAGCTGCTTTCTTATTTTACTTACTCTTCGGTCCTCAAGTTGGAAACCACACTTTTAATTGACCGTATGGCGTTATATCCCAGAAGATAAGTCTGTTTGCAAAATACTTGTCTTACATAGGTGCGAACTTTGGTCTTTATATTAAGGTGGGTGGGTGAGCAACGGAGAGTAGGGAGAATATTCACAGCTAAGAAGGATGAAATGATAAAAGTATGGAAGAAGTTGCATGACGAGGTATTTTTTTAAATTGTAACTCTCGCCATATATTATTTGGTTTATCAGATCAAGGATGGTGACTTTGGTGTGAAAACCCCAAAGAAGAAACAACTAGAAAAAAAATAAAGGGACATTGAAAACAGGATGAAAGGGTACGGATTGAATTAATCTGGCATAGCATAGGAATCACTAGCGGGGTCGTGTGGGCATGGTAATGAACCTTCAGATTTTATAAAATTCCGAAAACTTTACCAGCTGAACAAGAAGGCTTCAATACCTTAGAGTATGTTAAGTAAAGTAACCTCTGTAACAGGCCGTGGAGGTCCATAGGGTCGTGAGACGTAGAGGCTCCCATACTTTCTAGATAATCGGCTCATAGAAGGCTCTGAGTTTGCCAGTCTTAACCGCTAATCTCCGTTTATTCCCAGGAAGATTCCTTGTACTCAATTCTGTTAGAAACTGAGTCGATCCCAGGACCATGGTGCGGCTGGAAAGATTAGGTCAATTGAAAAATCCAGTGACCTAATGGGAAAACGAAACTACGACCTTCTGGCTTGTAGCATAGTGCCTCAACCAACTACGCTACTTCGTGCTCCCCAAATAGTAAGATTTTTGTTTTCTTTGGCGCTACAGCCCTAATTTTGGCCCTGTCCTACTCCATGAAACTCTCCGTTTCACTTAGGTTTACTTGATGTTAGGCATTCGGTAGGACCGCTTGGGCGGGTGATCAGCTCGTCGGAAGGCCTCTAACTGTCTACAAACACAGAAAAACACGCGCGCTCACACACAAACACTAAACATCCATGCCCTGAGTGGGAATCGAACCCACGATACCGGCTCCCGAGCGAATGACGACAGTGTATGGCTTAGACTGCTCGGCTGCCGTGACCGGCAAACAGTAAGTTAGTTGCTTAAAATTAGACCCTTCCAATTTTCCCTTTAATTTCACTTCAAATCCTGAATATGCCTGCACCTCGAAACTGGACCCTCGCCCATACTTGCATCTCTCCCGGCCGCAGTCACCCAATATACCACCAGTTTACCAATAACCAAGTAGCCTCACAGTGAGACACAAACGGTGAGTAGGCATACCATCGAGATCTGGTCACCTGACGCAGTGATCCGATCGGCCTGCCTGATCCATCCCGAAGCTATGGCACGTCAAGTTGCAATGCTTACAAGAGTATGTAACCTACTAATCGAATTCAACTGTCAGATTATTTGGATTCATATATGTCAATTAGCACTCCAAACTACAGTGGTTACAATATGTACCACCTGTTTAACATTCAAAACAAGAAGTTCTATGAAGAATTAATAGCCTGCTTTCCTTCATACGACACTGACGACATAGAAAATGACGCGTCCAACAATTCTTCTATTGTTTTGCATGTGTATTCGTTGATGCGGTAATGTTTCTTTTTTACGGAGCCGTTGCCTGACAACGATAGAGAGATACACAGACACACAGACTGATGGGAGGGATTTGTGAAGTACGCCGTTGAGACTGGTTCAGGTGCCATGATACTCTAACGTGGATGGACACAGCGTTGCTAGGTAACTGACAGTTAAACACCTCGCGACCGAATACACGCAAGGCAACAATGCGAGTGCGGCGATTTCTATGCGGTCGGCGCCATGATCGTTGTTATGCGATCGCTCCGTAAACACGTTCCAACAGAGTCCCCACCCGTGTGGAGGCGGTGTCGAATACCTCCACCATGACCCTGCGAGTCGTAGAAGGCGACGAAAAGCAAGTCTCAAATCTGAGAGAGTAAAATATGGTTGCGAGTCTCAAGGAACTCGGAACCGAGGAAGACTGCGCTGGCAAGGGCCAGCAGCATATACAAAAGACAGACCCGTCCTCTCGTCAGAGAGGGAGCCCCACAGAAACAAGACCGTAACTGTCAAACAATAATAATTAATATCTGGTCATGAGCCCCAAATGGGGCTCGACACCAAGACTTACTGACTGACTGACCGTCAGTCACAATGTGACTTTGACTTTGACTTGAGTTGAGAATAGAACCCCGTGTGGAGGGGGGTTCGAACACTTCCACCGTGATCCTATGTGTCGTAGGAGGCGACGAAAAGGGAAGTCTCAAATCTGAGACAGTAAAATATGGTCGCGAGTCCCAAGGGACTCGGAACCGAGAAAGACTGTGCTCGCAAGGGCCAGCAGCATATACAAAAGAGACCCGTCCTCTCGTCAGAGAGGGCACCCCACACAAACAAGACCGTAACTGTCAAACAGTAATAAACTTCTGGTCATGAGCCCCAGATGGGGCTCGACACCAAGACTTACTGACTGACAGTCAGTCGCAATGTGACTTTGACTTTGAATTGAGAATAAAATAAAAATATAATAAAATAATAACTGGCAAAAGACAAACTCGTCCTCTCGTCAGAGATGTCGCCCCACAGAAACAAGTCCGTAACTGTCAAAAAGTAATAAATACCTTGACATGAATCCTAGATGGGGCTCGACACCAAGACTGACTGCGTGTCAGTTGCAATGTAACTTTGACTTTGACTAGAGTTTCGAATAATTGAGAGAGAGAGTTGAGCTCTGCAAGACAAAATGAGACGCTACAGTTGAGTTAATAGTTGGCAATTGGCAGCTGACAGGTAGCAATTCGTAAGAGTTATGCACGGGACCTGAGGACCTGAACCCGGGAAGCTGGAGAATCTCCACTTTGAGAAGCCGTTGTCAGGGAACAGCTATTTGAAATACAGCAGGATGGAAAAGGCTTCGCTGTTGCATGGAGATAAGCAGTGGCCCTGTGATTACTTGTAGTTCCCTAGTGGTGTCAATAAATTCAATAACCGATCCATATCCCGTCTATAGTCACACACACACGTACATTTGACAATATTATAACCTTTATATAAGTAAGTAAGTTGAAATGAGGTGGTCTTTCATATTGCTCGAATAGACGAGCAACGGCCTGCGAAAAGAATCTTACTGCTAAAACAGAAAGCAGAATGAAAAGAGGGAGGACTGAACTGAGATGGGAAGATAAAATGGATAATGAGGATAAACTCTGGGGGAAAGAAACCGGTGAAACACAACCAGGCATAGACACGTGTGACAAAACTCTTCTAAGGGAAGCTATGGCCCAAGAAGGACTGTTTTGCCAATGATGACGATGATGGTAATAATGATAAGAATTCGAATGCTATAGACGACATAAAGCAGATACTTTGATAATATTCTTCAGAATCAGAGGTTCTTGTCCCAGGAAGTTTCTCAAGTGTACAGCATTCAATTACCAAACGTTAAGCATATAACTAGGACCCCCCCCTGAATTATCATATCTGCAGCCGCATTACCTTCATGACATGGCAGAAATCCCATCCTTTCCGTGCGTCCTGTAGAGCGCTGTTCGTATCCAGACACTGCAACGTCTAATGGTAGAAGACGACTGACGTATCGTAAACTAGAAAGGATTTGGAAGGAAGTAGCCTTGGTCTAACACAGGCATTATTCAGTCATTTGACTGTTAGAAGTCCTCAACAAATATTGCCCCGGCCGGAATTCGAACCGAGCACCTCCCGAATAAAAGTTTGGGCGTTGCCGCTCCGTCAGTATTTTTCGGTGTGACAATACATTGTAACTTCTACAGCCTTCCGGGATGTGACGCCTTACTGTCTGGTAGGTAACCACCAACGTTCTTACTGTTGGCATTTACAACCGTTACTACGTAACGACCGCGAGATAAACATATACCAGAGCCGCTTCTAGGCAACGGCTCGGTAAACATGTTCCCGTTGCAACGAATCGACGCGCATCAATAGAGGTGTACTGTTGGAAACGAGGTGTTTTATACTCGGTCCGTGCGGAGGGGTTATAAGGAAGACAACTGGAGGAACCAAGTCAATTCTGTAAGGAAGTTTGAAACAAGAATAATTCAGATGAGAGGGAGCCGCCGTTCAGAGAGGACTTGAGCCCGGAAGCAGAGGAATAAGCCATTGTTAGAAGCCATTACCAGGAAACGTCTAGCAACAGACTGAGAACACTAGACTGTCTGCTTTAGTGAACTGAAAAGTTCGATCAGTAATAATATTATAGTTATTTGTATTTACGATCTGTAAGTGGTCAATAAATTTAATTACCAATCCAAACCCCGTCGAGAGTCGCTCCATACTACGTGATATTACGCTTGAGTCTGAGATAACAAATTCGTCCGAGTAACTGGTAACAATCTACCAGATTACAAGGCCTAAGATCCCAGTAGACAGTAAACTCCATATATTTTGTTATTACCATCCGTTCTATGTTTGTATTATCATGTTAGGCTGTTCAGCAGGAAATTTTCCAGCATATATTTTGTACGCATTTCTTACTTCACGATTATAGGAGCCGACCAACTCATGCTTCTGGAACACATTGTATTAGAATAGTGTCGGTACTGAAGAGTAATGCAGCCTGGGTAAGAACTGGGTACTCTGCAGAGTGCTCGTGTTCTAATCTCTGTAAAGATGCTTGATGTCGATTATTGTACGAACGTGTTTAGAGGACTCAAATGGATATACATAAGACCGGAAAGGTTCAGGTTTGCTTTTGAAACATTAACTGGCAAGTTTTGTTTCACAAATTCGGGAGAAGCCACGCTAAACTACAAGGAAGAGTCCAATTCTTGCTGGGATATGAAATTTTCAAATATAAGTTAGACATTTCAGCGCGCAATTAAACCTGCTCGAAGCGAAATCTCTTAAAAGTGGTTACATTAATTACCATTCCACCAACTATGCTTAAGAAGTCTTTTGTTATATTCAAAATTACAAGCTAAAATATCTTCTGTCAAATGTAGAATGTAATATTCATTAGTCGTGTGGTTAGAATAGCAGACTTCAACTTTCAAAATGCTCCAGTAATGTTATATGTGTCTCTGAGGCGGAATAAATCTCGTGCAGTAGCTTTATTTTCTCCTTAACTAACTTCAAGTAGCTCCGGCCTTTCTCACAAACTAATAATTTTAAGGCGAGTCAGGAAATCCTAAGGAACTCAAAGGTTCATTACCGTGTTCACAAGAGCCCGCAAAAATGCCTATACTAAGCCAATTGAACAAGGCTACCAACATCCTATAGTTTTCCTTTATGATCCATCTTAATGCTATCCTCCAATCTATGTCTATTTCTTCTTAATGGTCTCTTTCCTTAAGATTTTCCTACAAAAACTTTGTATACAATTTTCTCGATCGTATTCGTGCTAGATACACGCCCTTTCCTTCCTTCTTGAATTTGTAAGCCCAAAAACAACGTAATTAACTCATTATTTACTTACTCGCCGACAACCCAGTGGTCAATTACAAAGTGAGCACAAGTAAAGAAGTTGAGGAAAACAATAAGAGACATACCAACAAAATATGAAAACAAGGCGATTCATAATAAAAACGGGTAAANGGCTGTGACGTCACGCTCCAGGCGAGCCCGTGCAACGACTGTTGCTAGGCAATCGGTAAACAGGACGTCAAGCAATAGTGAAGGGATGTGGGTTTTCCGCTGTCCGACTGAGGGTTTATAAGAGTTACTAGAGAGAGAGAGTAGTCGTAGGAGGCGACGAAAAGGGAAGTCTCAAACCTGAGACAGTAAAATATAGTCGCGAGTCCCAAGGGACTCGGACCCGAGAAAGAATGCGCTGGCAAGGGCCAGCAGCATATACAAAAGACAGGCCCGTCTTCTCGTCAGAGAGGGCGCCCCACAGAAACAAGACCGTAACTGTCAAACGGTAATAATTAATATCTGGTCATGAGCCCCAGATGGGGCTCGACACCAAGACTTATTGACTGACTGACCGTCAGTCGCAATGTGACTTTGACTTTGCCTTGAGTAACTTGTCAGTTAAAATGTAACGGCCGCCGAAGTCATTTGAATTGTAGCAGTCGTCGAGTTCAGTTGTAGCGAGTGAATCGTGAAGAAGACCGGAACGTGCGATAGAGGCGATAGTGTGAGAAGGCATTGGGAGTGTGTAATACAGTGACACTGGTATAGCTCCCGTATTGCACTGTGAATAAGTGAAGACTAGTGAAGATAGAGTGAACAGCTTATTGAGTAGGGTTTATAAATTGTGTAAACCCGCAACTGTGTTATAAGTATTTGTAGCTACGACTTGTAGGTTGTTAAACAAACAAATTAACAATCTGAACGGCGTCTTCAGAGACAAAACACGTTACAATATATATGTTCACAATGAACGCAGTTAACAATTTAATAATTTGGACAATCATGGCTAGTAAGTATGACAGCAAGGAATAATTTAAGCATCAAATACATAAATATATTATATTAATTAATTATATATTTACATCTTTACAAAACAGCCCAAGGGCCAATTATAAAATAAGTAAACGCACACGTACACACAGAGACAAACCAAACGAAACCAAATCAGAACACTTTTAAAATAATACATTAAAATGAACAAACGTGCCAGCCATTGTGCGGCGAGAGAAAATACATACATAAGTACATACGTACGATTAATATTTTAATATGAAAGAGCCATTATAAAATATGATTAAAACAATTCTGGCTCCAAATAGTAATAATTTCGCTATGTATAACAGAAAGTAATACGATTACTTACGTTCATCCATCCCAAAATATAGACTAAGCCAGGAGGCCTTCCAGAAGCATTTAGACTCTAATTTATTAGTTTCTCTATGGTAACGCTGCCAGTGTCAATGATGACTAGGTACAGTCCTTTACAGAAATAAGAGACAGTTGTAATACATCGGTACACGAAACCGAAGGACGTATGGAAAATTGAATATTTTATTGAGTCCGTTAAAGTTTACATTCGGCGGTGCCGGGTTTGATCATCAATTTTGTCTTTCAGATATTCCTTCTTTTTATTCCTGAAATTCCTGCTGGGTCGCGTCTTATATTGTTCAAATTATCCCTATTTATTTCGCTTGGATCCTTTAACCATTGCAATTTGGCTTGTTTCCTTTGGTCTAATAATTCTGAGCATCCTTCATCGAACCATGGCTTATACTTCTTCAGTTCATAATAACCTAGACCCTCCTTGACAAAAATTTTGATATTCTCTCTAATAGTCTCCTAAGCTTTATTAACATCCACCTCAGTGTCCAAGTTTTCCAAAGCCGCGAACCTATTTGAGATTTCAACACAATACTTCTCTTTACCCTCTACCTCATTTAATTTCTTGAGACTTAACCCCTCCATATGAACTCTGTGCATTGTTTGTTTGTTAACTGCCAGTCTTTCCCTAACCTTTGCCACCACCAGGTAGTGGTCAGTATCACAATCTGCTACCCTGAATGATCGGGCATCAAGTATACTTGAATACTGTCTCCTGTCTATCAAAATATGGTCGATTTGATTGTGTATCTTCCCATAAGATGTTCAAGTAAATTTATGGATGTTACGATGCGAGAACATTGTACTTTTGTCAGTAAGATTTTTCGATGTGGCAAATTTTACTACTCTAACTCCATTATCATTACTAATTTCATGCAAACTCTCATTCGAATCGTTAGTTTCAACAACATGTAACAAAGTTATAGTCCATCTAGCGATTTAAAAAGAGGTAAAATAGTGTATAATAAAATGTCAAATGCTTAGTGACATGTGTTCTTTCTGATTATGTTTGACTCTTGCCGAAACATGGCCCGTGTAAGACTGAGATAAATCTAGTGGTCTCCGACAAGAAAGATGGCGCCCAACATTTACGACACCTGGATTTAAGAGTCCACCATTTCGCAGTAACTACAGAGTGACCCAGCCTCTACAATTTACGAAAGACGTCACCAAGGTAAGAGAACGCCTAACTAACTGCCTCCCCCCCCCAAGAGAGGCTACATCCCCGTGTCAATCTACGAAGACGCTACAAGGCGACTTTCGGCGTGCGGCTACGTCAGCTTTAACCCTATTAAGGAGGAGGCGGCTATACGCTAAGCGGTTCACAACTGGATGACAAACGTTTCGCTGATGGAGAGTTTGAAACGGAGGTGCCGAAGTGGCTGAGACAAAAGTCAAAAGACTTCGATGCTGCTGGTTTCGACGCACTGGCAAAGCGATGGGACAAGTGTGTCAATGCTGGCGGAATATAAACGTTGTTCTTTTCCAGTTTCGAATATCACATATTTTACGTTTTATAACCATTGTGGTCTATTTACTGACTTTCATAGCGGCCTCCGTAGTCTAGAGGTAACGTTCCCACCTCATGACTCGTAGTACGCGGGTTCAAATACCCGGCGGAGGTCGTCGAATTTTTAAGGGCGGAAAAATTCAGGGAACAAGTCCTCCGGGAGGGACTTTAAGCCGTGGGTCCCGTATCGTAGCTTTACGGCACGTAAAAGAACCTCATATCTCCAAAGGCGTTCACTGAGCCAAATTACGGAGGTTTCCCGCCCAACAGCAGTTCATAAGGCCTCTGGTAGATGGGGGAAGCATTATAGATACCTCTCAGCTAGTAGAGCCGGTCTCGCTGGCTGGGAGGGACTGATGGTAAGCACCAGTACCGGTAGGATATAGAGACTGGTAGAAATCATAGAAGGAAGCACAATGGACCAATACAGGTCTAAGTGCATGGGGAAACCCACCCTCTCCAATAACTAACTAACTACTGACTTTCATTAGTGTATTCCTATTTTATGCCACTGCTCTTTATACTGGCATCTTACTATCATCCAAGTTTCTACTTCAGAATCGATATTTCTATACCTACTGTCCAGGTTCTCACCCTACCAAATTTTTGTTCCTTCACACCTCAATACACCACTCTATTCTTTCTCCTTGCTACCTACAAAATGCCACACCTCAACTGAATGAATACTATATTAAAAAATAGAAGTTCTAGGAATAACTAATCACCTACTTTCTTCTGATATGACATGGACAGCACAAAAAGCAATATAATTATTGAGAATACACAGTCACTCAGAAGAACATGAAGGTGATTTCATAATATACAAAAAGTAAAGAGGGACACAGACGTACAGTCAGCAAGGCGATCTCATAAACTTCCTAATAAAAATTACTGGGGGATATAAAGACACTGAATAGTACACAGACAGACAGCCAGGTGTTCTCATAAGTCTCTCTTATGTTTCCAAAACTAAGGGAATTACTCGTAAATTAACAAAAATTATAAGTATTTCTGAATACTCCAGGGCGATCCTTAAAGAAAAGAAGAAAATTTTACGGCTGCCCCCCCCCCCTCCATTGGTTCAGTTATTCTCCCCTCTGACGAAGTTGGAAGGCCTTTGCAGGCTGCCTTTCCGGAAGTGGCGTGTTCAATGGAGCTACTAGCAGTGCAGGGCAGCACAGGGATATCGGGCTGCAGAGAAAACTGGAGGAGGGTCACAGAGGTGTGAAATTAGCAACAGGAAAATTATTTCTTGTTCACGACTTCCGGCGCCACGCGTGCCGACGGAGTGAACCGTAAGGATGTTATCAAGATGCAGAACTATCGGGGCCCTCGCGTGAAACAAATGCTGGTGACTGACAGCGGCAAGTACCCCCTCATGATTCTGCCCCGACTGGCACGTTATCGTGAAATGAGTAATGGTCCCTCGACCGGTAAAGGAATTCCTCATCATTTACGTAACTCAAAACTCGTTACCGTGTTCACAGGAGAAAGCCACTGGAAATCAGCCAAATAAATCCTGTCCAATATCTCGTGCCCTATTTATTTAAAATATTTGTTTATCCTGCTTTTCTAAAGAAGGCTTATGCTACCACATATTGTCTTCTGAATGCCTGAACCAGTCTTTATAAAACTTGGCATGTATATCATTGGCCGGTCAGAGTGACCGCGCGGTCTAAGGCATGAACTGTCTTCGCTCGCTCGGACGCTGGTATCGTGGGTTCGAATCCGATTCAAAGCATGGATGTCTGTGTGCGTATATTCTGTCTTCGTGTTGCTCTGTGTGTAGGTAGCGGCCTTGAGACGGGCTGATCCCCCGTCCAAGGAGTCCTACCGAATGCGTTAAAGATCAAATAAACTGAAAAAAGAGGCCAAGGTCTGAATGACTGTATTGCTACAGAGAGAAAGAGAGAGAAAAAAGTATATCATGGCACGTGAACCATTCTCAACGGCGTACTTCATAAATCCTTCCCATCATTCTGTGAGTCTGTATGTGTATTCCTCCTATTGTTAACAAGGCAATAGCTCAGTAAAAGGGTTACAGCAACCATGAATACATAGGAGACAATGGTATATGTGTTGGGAATATCGTTTTCTGTGTAATTCGTGTCGCATCAGAGAAAGTATGCAATTAGTTGTTTCCAAAACTTCTTGTAATATTATCATTTCATCTGCGACTAGGTCTCCCAATTTGTCTCTTTCTATCAGTGTTCCATTCAAAATGTAATATCATTTATCATATTTCCTATGCCTGCTATATACTCTGTTTGTCTAATTCTTACTAGAATAAACTCGTCTGTACCGAAACATGTCCACCAACTTTGGAAATTAAATATTCGGATGGACATGTGGAAAAAATGGTTGCATTTTTGCACTATTTTCTCCCTGCCCATTGAATTACAGTCACTAATCATAATTATGAGCCGGAGGGGCTTGGAACCAAGATGAACTGATTGGTTGTAAATCGCCAGTCGTAAAACAACTTTGAACTTTGAACAGACAGTCAAAGAGAATCTGAACGCTCCCAGAGCCGTCAGAGAGTAAAGTATGATCATGGGTCCAGTGGGGCTCGGAACCAAGAATCACTGTACTGACCAGGGCCAGCAGCATTTCAGCAATCAGTCGACAGTAAGTCGCCGACAAGAGTTAGTTGTGAGATGGTAGGCAGCCGGCTACAAGGGCAGAAGAATCTCCATTGTTGGAAACCGTAACTAAGCAACGAATAGTAAAGGCATGTAAAACTTGATGTGTGCTGCAGTACAGTGATTTGTAGAGTTTGTAGATTAGAGGTAATGGTATAGTTAAGTGTAGTTACAAATGCTCAATAAATTCATTTACCAGTCCAAACCCTGTGTCTAGTCAATGACGCCTGACAGTACACAGGGCAAGGACACGGTGAATAATTTGAAGGAAAAGTAATTGGGAAGACGTATCACATCTGGTTTTACCGCTCAATAAAACTGAATCAAATTCGTGACTCCACGTAGAACCGTTATGGGTTATAAGACAAGATAAGGCCTGATACACAGGGATTTATACCTGCATCTCAAATAAGTTAGTTCCAACAACCCAGAAACTTCCTTACCGGGAACGAGAAAAGCGATGTCGTAGCGTCACTTTCAGCGTAAAAAGGCGTCTGAACTAAAAATATGAAACCAGATATTAACAAAACTACGACATAAAAATAGCTAATAGATGTTTTGAAAATGTGGCACAGTTCAGATATTTGGAAACGACTATAACAAATCAAAACCTGATTCAGGAGGAAATTAAGAGGAGATTGAACTCAGGTAATGCTTGCTACCATTCAGTCCAGAACCTTTTGTCTTCTCGTCTGTTGTCCAAAACAATAAAAATTAGAGAATATAGAATATTATAATTTTTCCTGTGGTTCTGTATGGGTGTGAAACTTGGTCTCTGACATTAAGGGGTGTTTGAGAACAGGGTACTAGGAAATTGTGGATCGAAGGGAGATGAAGTGACGGAAGGTTGGATAAAACTTCATAATGAGAAACGTCATAATTTGTACTCTTCGCCAAGTATATTTAGAATGATCAAGTCAAGGAGGATGAGATGGGTATGGCATGTAGCACGAATGGGGTGAAGAGGAATGCAAATAGAATACTGGTGGGAGAATCCGAAGGAAAGAGATCAATAGGAAGACCAAGAAGTACGTGGGTGGATAATATTAAAATGGATCTTATAGCTAGATAGGATGGGGTGGTATGGACTGCATTGAGCAGGCTCACTATAGGGACCAGTGGAGGGCTCTTGTGAACACGGTAATGAACCTTCAGGTACCATAAAGTGCTGGGAAGGTGCGGAGTAGCTGCACAACTGACAACTTCTCAAGAAGGGCTCAGCTCCATGAAGTTAGTTAACAAAATCCCAGTATCGTTCCTGCTACTTTGAAGTTTGGATCTGTCTCAGCATCTGCTGAGATACATCAACTTCGCCTTTCAAAGCGCACGTACCACTTGCTTGAAAATTAGCAATAAGTTCTGGGAAGATATAATTGCCTTACGGACAGTATACAGAAGAACTCATTCAACAATTATTCTATCGTAGCGGTTGTTTTCGTCGCCGCGATAACGTTTTTACCGTGCCGTTGCCAAGCAACGGTAAGGGGATACACATACAGTCACACTGACTGATGGGATGGATTTATGAGTTAGCCGTTGAGATGGGCTTAGGTGACATGATATATATATATATACCAAGTTTTATAAAGATTGGTTAATTTTCGTAATGAATAAAATAAGCTAGAAATACATCACATCTTGCCCACACGGTGTATTTATGGATTACATGTGATTCTCATAATAAACAACTATTATTTCTTGAGACTACTGAGTTCTTGGCCTTCTTCCATCTTCTTGTATTCTAAAGAACAAAATGTTTCGGAAACTGGATCTGCTTCCATCTTCAGGTGGGATACCCCAAGTCCACTGGATCCGTTAGGCAGAACTAACCGCAATCACTGTTCACTGACTCAACAGACTAGATGTATCCCACAGATCCACCTGAGGACGGAAACAGATCCAATCTTCGAAACGTTCTGTTCTTTAGAACATCGGACGGTGGGCAAAGTACACAAACCCAGTAATACCGAGCGGTGTGCACTGGATAGAAGACTGGGTGGGTGTCAGAGATGAATTAGACGCTGTGGGAAAAGGAGAAACGTATTTTAACGACCGGGAATCGAACTCCGATTCTCCTCCTCGTTCGTCTGGCCTTTTCGTAGTCAATACACAATTATAAAATTACTGTGACATTACGCCCTGAACCCGAATAGTGAAAAGAGAATAGACGTTCATTGCTAGATAACGAGTCGGTAAACACATTCTCCATGCAACAAATACATAAGCAACAATCGAGTAACTTTCGTTGCTATGCAACGGCGCAGTAAACACGCCTTCCCAACAATAGAGATACTGTGTTTTCTGCGTTGTCCTTACAAAGTGGTTATAAAGAAGAGTTCCGAAACTGGCAGTTGCAGCGCTGGCAAGGGCCAGCAGCATATATAAAAGACAGACCCGTCCTCTCGTCAGAGAGGGCGGCCCAATAAACAAGACCGTAACGGTCAAGCAGTGATAAATATCTGGTCATGAACCCCAGATGGGGCTCGAGACCAAGCCTTACTGACTGACTGAACGTCAGTCGCAATGTGACTTTGGCTTTGGCTGGCAGTGGCTGCATAGACGAGACTCGAGTTCGAGACGCCAGCCTGCCAGGATATCAAGTTTCAAGCAGAGGGATCGAATTAAGTCAAATCTTTGGAACTGGCCGTTGCATAATAATGGCATGAAATGAATTAGGCTGTGCAAAGAAGACTTCATGTATAATTCGAAGTGACAGTGAGACTTTTATAAATCCGTTGCCAGGATACGACTAGTGAAGACTCAGAACCCTAATGCATGTGCAACGGTAAAGTGTAAAGTTTTTAGATCAGTGATAGCGTTGTATTGCCTGTAGTTCTGAGTACTGTGTATAAGGTGTCTATAAATTCAATCATCCAATCCGAGACACGTCTATAAGTCACGCGCAAACCCGTAAATCGTGACATTATTAAAAATGGAATGAATCCATCTTTCAGACTTCCCTTCATTCACTTAACCAACGTTATAATTCGTTTCGCTTTTCGTCTCTCCGATAAGAAGCTGCGTATTAGTGCTCCAGATGACGATGAATTTGGTCCCTTACATGTTTTCCGAGCCGTTGTTCAGCAACGGACATCCATTCTGGATCCATTATTCCGGCTTTTAGGCCTCATATCACAATATAAGACACTCTGGAGAGCGTGGAGAGAAAATCCAATATTTTAATGTCAAGGTAGGTGGTATACACTGTCCTTTAAATAGCTGAAAGAACTGCATATCTATTAGTAGACGTAACAGCTCTCGAGTGTCGGACTAATGAGATGTTTGTCCTTTGTGAAAGAGTACAGTACAGCGCGATAAGAATCGAAGAGCAAAGTCTCTGCTTACTTTTTAATAAAACCTTACTATATTGCCCATCACTCTATTCACCGTGCTTTGGTTTTCCTATTCGTTAATCCAGTTCTCCCTTTTAGCCTTCTACTTTCATTTCCAAGTTCGTAAGAATGGCGAAAGGAGAATGAAAGTAACATGAATAAGAAAATGAATGGAAGTAAAGAGGAAGGTGAGAGGCGAAGAATGCGAAGAGGATGAAACAAAACGTCCTGCACGACAAAGAAGGAGACGGATGCTTCACTTTAATTAAAACTTTTGGCGTGCGAGAAGCGGCCCTCCCCCAACCCCGCTCCACCTCCTCCAGTCCCTGGATGGTACAACCCCTGCATATAAAACTAAGTCCCAACTTAATTTCGTTCAGTAAGTAGCCATGGGTGCAGTCGGAATTTTTCCAAGCGGAGTGGGCAGAAGGTTTCTTGAGAGGGAGGAAAATAAAAATTTTACTTATATATTTAAGCTAAATCCGTTTGAAAACTATTCAAGATAGAAGAATATTTAGAAAAAAAATCTGGTATTATTGCATATTTCCATCTTTTTCAGACTTGTTTAAAAAACATCCAAAAGATGAGCAAATACCTGACCTGCTACCCCCGTAAACCGATGACCATGGAAATAATATTTATATTGTGATATGACGCCCGAAAGCCGGAATAGTGAAGTCAAAATAGACGTCCATTACTAGGCAACGACTCGGTAAACACATTCCCACGGCAACAAATACGCAAGCAACTATCGAGTAACTTCCGTTGCTATGCAACGGCGCTGGGAACGCGCCTTCCCAACAATAGATTGGTTGTGTTTTCTGCGTGGTCAGTGCAAAGTGGTAATAAAGAAGATTTCAATTTACTCGAATTTCGAGACACCAGCCTGCCAGGAGCCTCTTGGGAGCAGAGGAATTAAATTGAGTCGAGTCGTCGGAAATGACAGTTGCAGAGTAATGGCCAGAAAGGAACTAGGCTGCGAAAAGAAAGCTTCGTGAGTGATCTGAAGTTACAGTGAAACTGTTATAAATCCGTTGCCAGGATACGACTAATGAAGACTGAGAACACTAGTGCGTGTGTAACGGTGAACTGCAAAGTGTGTGGAAAGAGCGATAACGCTGTATTGTCTGTAGTTCCGAGTACTGTGTACAAGGTGTCAATAATTCAATCAACCAATCCAGAACCTGTCTATAAGTCACGTGCAAACCCAAAAGTCGTGACACCATTAATCACTTGATTGAATTCGATGTAAATACAGTGATTTAATTCTAGGCCATTTGAAGATACTTTCAATATATNGTAACTGAATAACTGGAAATGATTTAGAAAGAACATTCACCTTGAAGGACGGAGAAAATCCACTAAAATACTCAGTCACGATAGACAGTGCCTCAGCTGACATTCGAACAGTTCTGCGTGCTTAGCCAAAACGGTTCATTAGCAACTGGCATAAAAGCTAAAACAAATTATCTCTTCCACCATATTATTACTGCATTTTCCACAAATACATTACCGGAACAAAATTTTTGTAAACTTGCGCCATACGCTAGCAAACAGAATTTCAAGAATTTTTTGTTAAATGGCGCTAATGTTTCCCCCACCTCTCAGTTCCGCGTGTCAGCCATGTTGTTATTACTGATTTAAAGGAATAAAAAATCACTTCGTTTGGGTCGCCTCCAATGGCATGAAGTTCATACCAACTTCGTGAAAATCAGTTAATTAGCTCGAAAGTTGAAAGGGACAAGCGCTCGCGCAGTAAACATGATAGTCTCATAACCTCACTTTCTTTTTTAACAAATAAAATAGGATAATAAATTTATAATACTGTAACTAAGGAGTTTAAACGAACAGAAAACTAATATCGCGGTGTAGCATATAAAGTGCAGCCGCGTTGCACGGGATTTCCTTGACAGAGCGATGTACTGCAGGAAGTTGTTAGTAATGGCATACAGAAAGCCTGATGCGAGCCTATTAACATGTTCCCCATTTATCGGCAAACTTTGTCACTAAGTTCTATACCTTCTGCCTCTTTTATTCTGCTCCATATTCATATGGAAAGTGTTAAAATTTCAATCTGAAGTTTCAATATTGTGCTCGAAAGAAATTAACGTCTATTGTAGTTATAACTGTAAATAGGCCCCAGCATAATTCTCTTTTCTATTAAAAGAACAGATGCTTACTTACGCCGTCTGTTTCAAACTTCAATCCTCCAGTTTTAATTCTAAACTAAGAAAACCCTTTTCATTATTAATATGCCTTCTGTTCTTGATTCATCTGTTACAAACTTCTTATGAGCTCCAAATTCAGATAAAGAAAATCTTATTAAACAGTTTTAAAGATCTAATTCAGTGCGTTTGAAGCGAGATTGCATCTTGACGAAGTTGGTATCAGATGCAGACTACACCGAGATTTAAATCCACGTAAGAGGATGCCTTCTGTTGTATGTTCAGCTCAAGATGAGCTTGCTGTCTGATATCGCTGCTTTGTTGTTTGATTATGTTTCTACCCTGAAGATGGAAGCGAAATATTCCTCCGAAAAATCTAATCGTTTTCGAACTACACGGAAACCGTAATCATGATATTCACATCACCGTGACAACCTCATGTCCAGCTTTGATTATTGCTCTCTTTTGGGATATGACGCCGTGCAATTTGGTAGAATGTTACCAAAGTTTCGGAGAAACCTGCTGATACCCTAAAACATCATGGAAAAGGATACTGAAGAACATTTATAAACGTTTGATGACGTTGTAGCAAATTATACAGTGTACCACCCCAGGAGACATCATCATAGCTGCCTCCGTAAAAATTTGAAATTTCGCTCTGAAAGTTTTGTGTTATAACTATAAATTACATAACAGCCGGCGTAGATCAGTCGGAACAGTGACTAGACTACGGTCTGGACGACCAGAGAATCGGGGTTCGATTGCCAATATGAGCAAGGCAGATTCTGGTATCCACCCAGCTTTCTATATAAGTATCCCCAAGGATAAAACAGCAGGGGGATGAAGGTAACCACTCACCTCTACCGAATGCGGAGCGGCTAAGAATGTGTGGAACTATAACTCCATTCCTACATACGTCCTCATGGTATGGTGTTAAATCCTAGAAGTGCGAGATTTTATTTCTGCTGCGTTAATAAGTCATCTCTGTTGTCTTCGAAATGTTTACTGATTACGTAGTTCGTACACAACCCAACAGATGTCACGTGCTGTCATACTGCAACTTTTTGTAAAGGGCGAAATTTTCTGAACATGTCAGTTGTAAGGTTAATAAAGCGATGGGAATAAATGTACTTTTAATTTTACGTGTATTATCAGCACACAGACCTGGTGTTTTAGGGATATAGACCCTTGTCCACGCAATTAAACAGTGTAACTCCCAACATTATCCTGCCCGCAATGTTTACCCTCAGCAAATGTTGACAGTTTGTATCTGAGTTCTGCCATGAGGGTCCTGTCAACAGGAACTCTTTTACGGGTTGTTACGTCAACAAGAAGATTTGTTGGCAGAGGAAATAAGAACAGAAGTTCATTTTACGAAATTTCGCTCATACAAACTTTTACAATAAAGCGAATGCCCATGCAAAGTCGCTCATCTGAAATCCTCTCCGAACTGAAGAGGACAAATACGGAAGAAAACTACCCAATCAGTTCGCACTACATCCTGCCCTGCTGTGCATCTCTTAAGGGATTTTGATGTTCCTATCGGCTCTACTCAGTCCTTCCATAACACAAAGGGATCTCCAGTGGTTATAATGCAATGTTATTCCTTTAGATAGCTTAAGTGTCTCGTTTCAGATAATAAAATTGGTGATTTTTCTTGGCCATCCTTCAGAAATCCTTTCCGAATTATAACACTACTTCCCACCGCCACGGCCCTAGTTCGATTCCAAATCACGTCTTGCGGGGTTTATGGTTGCAGTGTGGTGACAAAGTTGTACGGGGGCTGATTATCTCCGGATACTACGATTTACCCTGCCATTTTCATTTCACTGCCTGCTCCATATTCATTAATCTTCCCAGCATTGATGCCACATACATTGAGAGCATCATTAATTAGTAAATATATTGTGACATGAGTACAAGGTCTATTGCGAGGCAACGGCTGAATAAACAAGTACTGCTACACAACAGAAAAGCAAGCGACAACAGAAGAAATATTGGAAGAATTTTCCAAACGTCGACATTAATTCAGAAAAACAAAATCCCGTGCACCCTGTCTCAATCCACTGCTTGTAACCATTCTAACGTCTTCACTTTCACACTGCCTTTAACTGGAGGACGAGCGAGCGAAGCCTCGGAACATTCTAACAAAACAATGCTCTTTCTTACTTCCCACAGTAAATTGCCTCTCACTTCTCCCGCTATTTTTCATTTTGCCTACTATTCTACTATATTTCCTACATCCTTTCTCTTTGTTAAGCATGCAGATTAGCGATAGCGCTATAATTATTTGTACTTGCGAGTTGTAAGTGTACAATAAATCTAATTACCAATCCAAGTCCCCTGTCTAGTCACAAAAGTGTGATTATATATATATATATATATANTACGGCTGGAAGGTTTTATATGTATATACATAGTCACGGAGTATGGGTGACTATAGATGAGGTTTCGGATTGGAGCAAAAATTTATTGACCACTTATACACACAACACAGAAATACAAGCAATTATAGCGCCACCCGTAATCTCCACAGTTCACAAATTGCCACAGCACTCGGTGTCTTTTCCACCCTGCCGTGTCTTCTCCATCCGTTCCCTGACAACGGCTTCTAGCAGTGGAGATTCTTCAGCTTCACACGCTCAAATTCCCTGTTCACAGACTCCCATACAGAACTGACTTGGTTAGAGTCAGAGTCAGAGTCAGAGTTACTTTACGACTGGCGGTTTACCGCCAATCACTTCGTCTTGGCGACAAGTCCCTTGAGACTCACGACCAATAGACCATTATTTTTTTCTCTAACTTAACTCTTATGCTTTTATCCTTATCTAACATTCTTTCTGACGAGAGGGCGGGTCTGTCGATCACAATTGCTGCTGGGTCTCGCCAGCTCAGTCTTCTCGAGTCCCGAATTCCGCGGGACCTTGACCATATTTCATTGTCTCAGATTCGAGACTGCCCAAACCTGAAGGGCCAGGTCCACGTTTTTATGCTTCCCAGGAACAGGGTTGCCCAGCTATACCCCCAGGCACTTGGTTCCCTTTTCTTCGCCTCTTACGGCTCGCAGGGATACGGTGGAGGTATTCGCCTCCGCCTCCACACAGTATCTGACCTTGTCTTGGTCGCTCCAGTTGTCTTCCTTATAACTCCTCGTCGTGGACGACGTAGGAACACTGTGATTCCAACAGTACCTCTATCGTTACACGTCGATTCGTTGCTGCGGGAACGTGTTTACCGAATCGTTACGAAGAAACGGCTCCGGTATATTCGCCTATTTCGTGGTCGTCGCATAGTAACGGTTCTACATGATACAACACATACAATATTGTGCGTATGGGAAATAACAATTCGCTTTATGAAACTTCACTCTACGAACTCTGTCCAGACCGGGGACTGTCTATAGTACGCTAAGGTCACACTGGTGACTTTGCCGTAAGTACGCGGACATCAAAGCGACGTGAGGTACGCAACCCATACGGTAAAACGGGCATGACCAGTGGAACGTTAAAATCCCGGAAGTGTTTCTAGCCGTGCGACTTTCTCAACGTTTTCCGCCGTCAAACCGAACCCCATTCCTCTTCAGCCGCCTTTACTTCTCGGGTCAGCCTGAAAATGCCTAGCCTTAGGCACATCTGCTTCATGTTTTCGGACCTGCAGGCGGTTTGGAAAATCCGCTTTCCTGTGGAGATTTTGACAGACAACCAATCGCTGATAAGCCAATTGCTGGACTTTCGGTAGAACTCGAAACACGAAGTTTTTCCACATAGTCACCACCCCAGGTTCAGGCATTTGTCCCATCCCACCACTAGTTTGGAGATGTCGCTGTTGTAGAATTCGGCCGGTTGAGCGCTGAACCACCGCCGGACAGCGGTTTTCGCGTCGTCGTCGGAAATGAACCTCTGGACTGCCAGGAACTTCTTCAGTGCACCGAACACGTGGTAATCACTGGGGGGCGAGGTCTGGATTATACGGTGCATGATCCATAATCTCCCATTCGGATAACTGTAGTCGGGCGGATGTCCTGTTTGCCACATGAGGCCTCGCGTTGTCATGGAGGAGAACCACATCATCCACGAGAATCCCCGGGCGCTTTTTCCTGATGGCAGCTCGCAGACGTGCGAGTGTGCCACAGTAGCTGTCCGCGTTGATGGTGGCACCTCGTGGCGTGAAATCCAGCAGGAGTGGACCTCGGCGATCCCAGAAGACCGTGACCACCAACTTCCCGACGGATGGCGTTCTGTGGAATTTCTTCGCGACAGGCGAACCGGAATGTTTCCACGTCATGCTCTGCTGCTTGGATTCTGGAGTGAAAAGCAATACCCACGTTTCATTTCCGGTGACAGTGAGATCCAGGAAGATCAACTGAAGAAGTTCCTGGCCGGCCAGAGATTCATTTCCGACGACGACGCGAAAACCGCTGTCCGGCGTTGGTTCCGAAATCAACCGGCCGAATTCTACAACAGCGGTATCTCCAAACTAGTGGTTCGATGGGACAAATGCCTGAACCTGGGTGATGACTATGTAGAAAAATAGTCAAAGGTACTTAGAACACTGCCTGTATTTTGATTTCCCTGTATGTGTATTATTGTGGCTGAAAAAACACAGGGGCAAAGACTTTTCGATGTGCCCTCGTATGTTCCAGTATAGCGATTGGCTATGAGCCGGACGACGGAGGAGTCGCAATTCGAGTCACGGTAGGGTCAAGAATTTTCTCTCCTCCACGTCGTCCAGACCGGCTCTGGGTCCCAACCAGCCTCATATCCAATGGGTACCGGGGGCTCATTCCCGGAAAGTAAAGCGGCTGGTGCTTGAAGCTTACCACTCGCCTCCAACTAGTGCTGAGGTCAAGAAAATGTGCGTTTATACATCCACTCCCCCATACGCCTTCATGGCGTAGTGCTTAATTAGCACAATTAAGCACAGGGGACAACTTTTACCTTTTTTCATTACCTCTTTGGTTGTGTATGAAATGTATGACATTTCACGCTACGCAATTTTGAAAAAATTAAAGGCTGGAAATTCCACTTTCTTGTTTTCTTTGCCTTGGATGTAAAAGTGTAGATAAAGTTCAGCTACTAATCTCATCTCTACAGGCGTGGAGCATGTTCACTGCTGTGGCAGGAAATGAAGAATATGTCTGTGTGGGCCATGATGTCACATCCGTCCACGAATAATACTCGTAATAAAGAAAAATAACCTCTCGCGTTACCTTAGCCTTAAGTAGTTTTATTTTTGTATTTTGCCCAGTATCAAAGTTTTCTTATATGGCATACAGACATACACAGCGCACAAGAACTTGAATAAACAAACGTAAGAAGTTACGCTTTATGTCCTCATTTACTTTGTCTAACGATACAATTACTTACTTTACGAGAACTGATTTAGTTAACCAGAAGATAAAATCTATTTCATATATCGAATTAATAATTAATTAAGCATCATACCATGAAGACGTATGGGGCAGTGGAGGTACAGTTTCATCATTCTTAACCTCGGCACTCAGTGCAGGTGAGAAGCGGCCTCCGTAGTCTAGAGGTAACGTTCCCACCTCATGACTCGTAGTACGCGGGTTCAAATACCCGGCGGAGGTCGTCGAATTTTTAAGGGCGGAAAAATTCAGGGAAAAAGTCCTCCGGGAGGGACTTTAAGCCGTGGGTCCCGTGTCGTAGCTTTACGGCACGTAAAAGAACCTCATATCTCCAACGGAGGTCATTGAGCCAAATTTACGGACGTTTCCCGCCCAACAGCAGTCTCTAATACCTCTGGTAGATGGGGGGAAACAATATAGATACCTCTCAGCTAATAGAGCCGGTCTCGCTGGCTGGGCGGGACTGATGGTAAGCACCAGTACCGGTAGGATATAGAGACTGGTAGAAATCATAGAGGGAAGCACAATGGACCAATACAGGTCTAAGTGCATGGGGAAACCCACCCTCTCCAATAACTAACTAGTGCAGGTGAGTGGTCAGGCTCACCGTCTAGCCGCTTTACCCTGTCTAAATAACCCACGGTGTGCATTATATAGGGGGATGGATAGGCTCTAGAGCATATCTGGACGTTTCGGAGTGGATAAAAATATCTTAACCCTGCCCCGTAGCCCATAGCTGTCCCGGCTGCTGATGTAATTCATGTCCTGTGTATTAACATCTGTTTCTAGTCTTGCACAGGACAAGAAAGAGACAATTCCATAAAAACAAGTACTTTAAGTGTGAGATCTGACGTTCTCGCGGCAATAAATATCGGGAATATAGTCTTTTGGGGTGTGACGCCCCGCAGGTTGTTTTTGTGCTCTATTTCACAATGTTGTTTCATCCATAATATATCTGTAACTCTTAAATTGTTGTCCTCTGTGTTATGTATCCGTGTAGTCTTGTAGCTGGTTATATTAATACCTGCTGCTTTAATTTTAAAAATTCTTCGATATTATGTGAACCTAAATACACCCCTTCGTTCGTAGATTATCACACAGGTTAACGTAGCGATAAAGCTCTATACATGTATTCGTGAGGTGCTCGGATGGAACTCTGGTTGTCGTGACTAAGGTTTCCGTGGTTTCCCTCATTATCTCCAAGAAAGTACAGCGACAGTATCTTGAGTATGCGACGAACGTTACCTTCCAGATCCTTTCCAATTCATCAGTCATGGTATAGCAACTTATTTAATCAACGCGTTGTCAGGCAACAGCTCTGTAAACACGGTCCAACAGGCAACAAGAGATGAGGTCGTGTTTTCTATGTCGTACGCGCCACATCAAAGCGTTGGCAATGGACTAAGGAATTCGCAGGCTGGCACGTGACACGTGCTTTCTGTGTGGTCTGTGCTATGCAACAATAGAGGGGCTATGTTTTCTGTGCGCGGTCGGTGCCGAGAGGGTGTGGGAGAATGTGGGAATAGGAATTGACTGGACCTGGATTCTGAAGTTCCAAGGGAACAGCAGTGTGGCCAGAAGAAGAATTAGAAGACTTAGTGTGTGACGTTGCATGTGCTGTACAGCGAGATTGGGAATGTGTGATTTAGTGAGGCTTTTGCAGTTCCTGTATTATAAAACTATTGCCAGGAAACGGATAGTGAAGACTAGTGGAAATAGACTTGGAAGATTATTGTGGAGTGATTGTATGTAAATTGTGTAAATCAGCAATAGTGGAATAATTATTAGTAGTTAATACTTGTAGGTGATTAATAAATCCAAATACCAATCCGAACCCCGTCTTTAGTCACTAATATACGTGACACTATCATCTGATATTATGTTGTTTCCGTACTGAAAGCGACGTTGAATAACCCAGAAAAAAAGACACGTAAGAAAACCTGACAAAGAAATACATATTTTTAGATCTACCCACTCTAATGAATTTGTCTTTCGGAAATGTCACGTGAAATGACACGCTAATTCATTCATTCATCAGTAATCTGTCAGATGACAGGTCCACAGCCTCTTCCAAAACAGTTTCTCCACTTAATGCGATCTTCTGTTTTTGGAAAGAGACTATCCAGGAAAGGTGATAATGTGGTAGTTTTTCCATTTGCTTTCCACATCGCAGTACAACAGCCCTTCAAACCACTCTGGTCACGCCTGTTGCTATACGAACTTGAACCATCTCGAGCATCATTTTCTCTGTGCTTCAAGTCGCCGCTGATGACGCTGCTTCCGGCATCAGTTTTCGGTGTCTCTCTTCGTCTGATGCCTACCCTTTGACCTGTCCAGCAAGGGAGGCTCTGCCAGTAGCTACGCTACCGCTGGTATAGCTCTCAGGGTCCTTGGCATACTCAAACACCCTCACCACGATAAGGTGGAGACACCAACGAGGGGGACACGCTAATATCAGGAAATATTACATCTCCTCTGAGATCGCTTAATGGAATACTGAATCCTAATTTCCGGATAAGCTGAGATTGACGTCTGAAGTGGGTTTTGTTGAAGAGTTAGACACAAGTTGGGTGTTTCAGTTTAAGAGAATATCTTCCAAGAAAGTGTTCATGTCTATACCATATATAATCACTTCGAATTAATTCATACGTACTACTTCAAAGCACAGTGGTAGCTATATGTACCATCAGAAATAGCAATCAAAAACTGTTAATTGCTCAGAGTATTCGTGTGTTCCGTATGGTTCTCACAATAAACAGCGATTCATTCCCTATAAAGAATTAACCGGTTGGTCTTTGTAGCGTAGACGTAATGTGTTTCCTGTGAGGTACGGACTGAATTCTTATATACAACTATGAATTATATGAATTTCGGGACCCATCTTCTCGTCAGAGAGGATGTTATATAAGGACTATTACCGCAAGAGTTCAGTTGGGAAAAAAAAATCTATGGTCGTGGACCTCAAGGGGCCTGACACTAAAATGAACTGATTGACCGTAAACCGCCAGTCGTAAAGTGACTCTGACTCTGACTCTGACTCTGAGTTGCGGGCCTCAGTTATTCTTTACATGCATTTCAGTTTTCAATTTTCTGTTATACGTGACTTTTAATTCATATTAACAACAAAGCAACAGCGCATATGTTAGGAAATGTTAGGGGATGTCCCATATTCTTTTGTTTGCCGCACTGGTGGCTAGATGTCACTGTGCACCCGAAACGTCCTGCGGCCGGCCAAATCTACAGAGGGGTTTTTTTTTGTTTCCCCTGTACTCACGCAAATACTGAGATGATTCTCAAGTTCCCAGTTGCTGTTGCGTGCTTCTCATGTAGCCCCCCCTCCCCAGATTTATATTCATCAAAATTAAGCCCCCATTTCTGCAAAGACCGCCAAAAATTATTTTCCCAGATTATACAATTCGACATTAAATCAGAAAATAAAAATTCCGCCTGTATCGATCCTACAAAGTATATTGATAATGAAGAAAGCAGTCTTCTGGGATTTGGCGCCGTGTATATGTGGTGTTAACCGACGTTTCGGAGGAACGTATCGCCCCCATCTTCAGGGTTGAAGAAAAAGTGTAGGTAAATCTGCAAGCGACAACACCGTGAGACACGGTAAAGCAGCAGTGTTGTCGCTTGCAGATTTACCTATACTTTTTCTTCAACCCTGAAGATGGGGGCGATACGTTCCTCCGAAACGTCGGTTAACACCACATATACACGGCGCCAAATCCCAGAAGACTGCTTTCTTCATAGTCACCGCCGTGAAAGCCTCAAATCTTATATATTGATAATTTTCCACAAATACAATTACTAACGTAAAATTGGGAAGTAGTTACTATAGGATTCTGACGATGGTGTATAACACACAGATATTTTGGGTTTTCGGACTTTATCCATCGTCCTGGTTTTTTTAAGATAACTAATAAAAACACGACGTTTCGGAAACTGGATCTGTTTCCGTTCTCAGGTGAGGGAAAAACACCTATTCTGTTGGGTCCCTCAGAAAGAGCTAGCCTCAATTACTGGACCAGTGGGTCCCTCACCTGAGGACGGAAACAGATCAAGTTTCCGAAACGTCGTGTTTTTCTTAATTATCTTAAAAAGTCCGAAACCCCAATATCTCTGTGTAAAATTTGGAGTTCGTTGAAGAAACCGCCGAACTGCATGATTTCAGTATCGCAGTCCCCAGTGCATGGCCCCCTATTTAGTCTTTGTATTTTGTAGGTGATAGATAATTTTGTCTACGAGGTTGTCAAAGCTGAGAGTATAGGAAAGGACGCGAAACT
Source organism: Cryptotermes secundus (assembly GCF_002891405.2). Lineage (NCBI taxonomy): Eukaryota > Metazoa > Arthropoda > Insecta > Blattodea > Kalotermitidae > Cryptotermes > Cryptotermes secundus. The sequence continues at coordinate 2,211,001 of NW_019738353.1, forward strand.
CGTTTGCTGCACGATTTGGGCTGAAGCCATCTAATCTTGATCGGGATTGAAGCAAAATGGAGACCCCTTCCACAAGGACGAATCTGATCCGAAACACATTTCGGAATGAGACGGGAGTTCGATCGTAAAAACAGAAGAGTGGTCAGAGAAGGAGACAAGAAGAGAGACTAAATGAATGCTACAGATAAGAAAGAAAAACGAAGAGAAAGCGTGAGAGAAGAACGCTACAAGGCAGACGTGTGGATGGTTTGTAAGGAAAGGAGATAATGAACTGGTTTCGTGGCCATCTTTATTCACAGTTCCTCCAGTACACTGAGAATTGTTACGAAACTTACAACGAATTTAGGAAATGATGAACAAATTTAACGCCTGATTTCCTGTGAAGATTATTGTCTTCTGAGATATGTAAGGAAAAGGTAAATTTGTCCCTGTGCTTAATTATTTAAGCACTATGCTATGAAGATGTATGAGGGAGTGTGCAGCTCTAAATTTTCCTGACCTCAGCTTTAAATGGAAGTGAGTGAGCTTTCACCCAGGGGGAAAGGCCCAGATACCCAGTGAACAGGAGGCTGGGTTGGCCTCAGAGTCGGTCTGGACGCTGTGGAGAAGAGAAAAATCTTGAATTGCTGAGAATCGAACCCAGGTCCTCCAGCCGTCGCATCTTCTGGAATGTGACACTATATATATATCAGTAGGTATTTACCGATATTTTGGAGTAATATATTGACTCCATATTCAAGGTACAACAGTAAACATAGCTTGAAAAAAATATTTACTGCTTCAAGAAGAGAGAGACCGCCTGACACGAGCCTTGGGGGAAAAAATGAAATGAAAAGAGAATATTGAATCTCCTCTGAAAAGCCGATAGACAAAAACCTTCAAGGACGCAAGTTTTCCTTCAGGTTTCCTGAATATATCAACAATATTGCTCCTATGCTTAATTAAGCGTTCGTCATGAAATCGTATGGGGGAGAATGGAGGTGTAGAGCCGTTAATCCTTAATCCCGAAGCTAAAGAAAGGTCAGTACCAAGTCCCACGCCCCGGCCAGTTTACACCCGCGGAATAACCCGCGGCCCACATTCGATAGGAGGCTCAGTGGGACCCAGAACTGGTCTGGACACTGTGGAGAAATATCTTTCCCCTGTCGTGAATCGAACTCTATTCACCAGCTGAACAACTCATAGCGTAGTCACTATCCTAACTTAGCAACCCCTACACATATGCACCTGAGTGCATCGTTATTAGCTTTATTCAGACAGCTGTGTCACTTCGTATTCGAGAGGTCGCGGGTTCGATCTCGTTCTAGAAGCAGGTTATATCGATTAAGATTTTTTTGCAGTTTTTCAGTCACTGCCACCTTAAATTATGCAATTACCGTTTCCTTCCACTCCCAGTTTATTATTGGCCTGCCTTCCTTGCTTTGAGAAAATAAAAGTAGACTTATGACATTACCTTCCCCTCGGTATGTCTGTTTATTCAATCATTTGTTTGTTTTTGTTTTCTGGCGGCACGTGTCCTATCAAAGGGAACCAGGCTCTTAGTTCTTCCCAGAAAGTCATGGCACGTGTCCTATCAAAGGGAAGCAAGCTCTTAGTTCTTCCCAGAAAGTCATGGTACGTGTCCTATCAAAGGGAACCAGGCTCTTAGTTCTTCCCAGAAAGTCTGCTCTATTCTTCATTATATCATTCAGTGCTATATACAGACTGAGTTGCTGAGAGGTACGTTAAGAGAACAATACATAAATATGTGCATGAATTTAAATATATATTATAAATATAAGTGTTTATAAACTACTAAGTAAGCAAATATATAAATATACGTATAAAAATTGATAATTACAACTCTAAATACATTTTGACGTAACCAGTTCTATATAGTAGAACCATTCTTAATAAGCCGAGAAATGTCCCGTCTTCTCTAAGACCCATGGGCCCATTACCGTGTTCATAAGAGCCTCCCTTTGGGCCTTACCTCGTCCCAACTGAATGCAGAGCACTCAGATAACATTTCTAAAAGACTCACTCTAGCAGTAACCTCCCATCCAGTCTTATGTCTCCGGGAAAAGTCTGTTCTCTTCAGTTTTTCCAAACAAATATTAGTAACAATTTCTATGGCCCCTATGCGTGCTACATGGCCGGAAAATCTCATGCTCACTGATGATCCCTGTTGCTGCATTTGGTATTCACCTAAACTTCGTTAATTTATTCAGTTGAAAATAATTTGCTAATTCTTCAACAGCGACTTGGATATTAACGATAAATATCCTGTGGTTAACTAACTTCCTGGCGCCCAGCCCTTATCGAGAGGCCGCCAATTGTGCAGCTACTCAAGAACTTCACAGCATTTTATGGAACCTGAAGGTTCATTGCCGTGTTCATAAGTCTCTCTACCGTGAGTCACATCAATCCAGTCCACACCACCACATCCTATCTCTCTAATATCCATTTTAATATTATCCACCCACCTACGTCTTTCTCTTCCTAGTGATCCCTTTCCTTCTGACTTTCCCACCAATATCCTATATGTATTCTTCTCTCCCCATTCGTGCTACATGCCCTGCCCATCCCATCCTCCTCGACTTGATCATTCTAATTATACTAGGAGAAGAGTACAAGTTATGAAGCTCCTCATTGTGTGGTTTTCACCAACCTCCTGTCACTTCATCTCTCTTCGGTACAAATATTCACCCTCAGTCTGTGTTCCTCCCTCAATGTCAGAAATATCATGGCGTTATGAGAGATAAATAATATTTAACCGTTTGAAACCTGCAGTTCAATTAATAAGTTAACACTTCAGTTGCTATTCATAGAGAACACGACGACTCCGTTATGAAGACTAACCGGAAAAGTCACTATTTGTTATTATTAGAATCATACGAAACACATAAATAAATTGTGCGGTCGATATACATGAATATTTATATTGAAGCGAATGCTACATCTAGTAACAACTGTGTTTTTAATGGTTAGGTTCTCATGTTAGCTTTATTTTCCAGTTCTCTCTAGCGGCGACACAAGCATCTGTAATGGTTTCGAATAATGAAGTTCAGCGTAGCGGAAATCCTCCGAGATAGCACGAAATTGAATAGAATCAGATCAGAGTTTCAAGAATTCTTCTTGCATGCCTTTAGTTACCAAATTCCTTATACAAGAACTCTGTGGTGAGCACCGTAAAGTGAGCATATAGTTCGAGCACACGCAACATTATGTTTCCTGGTATAGAAATGTTTAGAACTTTATGTCAGGGTAACTGTTATTCACTGACATAACTTCACTTACTTACTTACACTTATGGAGCTGAGCCCTTCTTGAGGAGCCGCCAAATCTGCAGCTACCCAAGAATATCCCAGCATTTTATGCAACCCGAACGTTCATTACCGTGTCCACAAGAGGCCTCCACTGGTCCCTATCCTAAGCCAGATCAAAGGGCCGCGCCATAGCTCAAGCGGTTAGTCGCTGGCTTCCCACCGCGGCAGGCTTGTGTTCGATCCCGGGGTCTGGTCAAGTAGGATTTGTGGTGGACAAAGTGGCGCTGGGGCGGGTTTTCTGCGAGTACTTCGTTTCCCCTGCCAATCCTTATTTCACCAAATTCTCTATCATCATAATCACACGGGGCAGGCTACAATAGACCAATCAGTGGCCGCCGTGCCGAGTGGACCCAGTTGAACTTCACCTCCCACTAAGAGAATTAAAATAAGCTAGATCAATCCAATCCATAGTATCACATCCTATTTATCTAAGATCCATTTTCATATTGTCCACCCACCTACGTCTTGGACTTCCCAGTGGTCCTTTCCTTCTGGTTTTCCCACCAATATCCTATATGAATTCCACTTTCCCCCATTCGTGCTACATGCCCTACCCACTCATCTTCCTTGACTTGATCATTCTAATTATACTTGGAGAAGAGTACAAGTTATGAAGCTCCTCATTGTGCAGTTTTCTCCAACCTCCTGTCACTTCATCTCTCTTCGGTCCAAATATTCTCCTCAACACCCTGTTCTCAAACACCCTTAGTCTATGTTCCTTCCTTAATGTCAGAGACCAAGTTTCACAGCATTACAGAACCACAGGCAAAATTATAGTTTTTTATATTCTAATTTTTGTGTTTTTGGACAGCAGACGAGAATACAAAAGGTTCTGGACTGAATGGTAGCAAGCATTACCCGAGTTCAATCTCCTCTTAATTTCCTCCTGAATCAGGTTTCGATCTGTTATCGCTGTTCCCAAATATTTGAATTGTGCACATTTTCAAAACATCTGTTTCCTATCTTTATGTCATGATTTTGCCCTGCATTTTGGTGACAAAACAGTAACATATAATTAGTTTTCTCTGTGTTTACTTCTAGACCAACCTCTTTACTTGCGTCAACTAAAGTTTCAATGTTTTTCTTTATGGTATCTACATTATCACCCAGTAGATTCACATCATCGGCATAGAACAACAGCTGATGTGTCCCATTTAATTTCAGTCCTACCTTGTTTTGCTGGACCTTCTTAATAGCATAGTCTAAAGCAAAGTTGAAAAGGAGTGGCGATAAAGCATCTCCTTGGCTTAGACCATTCTGGATAGGAAAATTATCAGACAAATGTTTACCCACACTGACTTTACTATATGTTTCGTTTATACACATTTTAATCAGTATATGTCTCAAGTACCAACGAACTCGGACACGAGAAAGACTGTGCTGGCAAGGGCCAGCAGCACATATAAAAGACAGATCCGCCCTCTCGTTAGAGAGGGCGCCCATAAAAACAAGACCGTAACTGTCAAACAGTAATAAAGACCTGGTCACAAGCCCCAGGTGGGTGCTTTATGCCAAGACAGACTGGCCGACTGACCGTCAGTCGTAAAATGAGACTCAAACTCGGACTCAGACCAGAGAGTTAGTTGAATCGAGACAGTTTGTCGAGTTTGTATTCGACTCTAGCAAGAAGAGTTCTTCTACAAGGGACCAAGACACGTGACCGAGGATAGCGGAGCAAGTAATTATAACGGTGAAGAAGAAACGTCCGCAGACGCTATAGTGATCATAATTATACTTGAGTGTGTAAAAGCGAGAGTTCGATAAATATTCGCTATATCCGAGACCTGCGTGAAGTTATTTGTCGCGTTACATAGACAACACGCGACAATATAAATAAATAAATAAATAAATTTCATGACCTCTTCCTTCCATATCCTTACAGTTCATCATTTCTCATACATCATACCATTCCGCGCTATGTAGTCTAGACACTTATACTGCTAGAAAATTGTGGTCACATTTGTGTTTCTGTTTGAGGATAGAAACAAAATATTGTGTCTTCGACCGTTTCAAGGTGATATTTCCCCTTAAGGATGTATGAAATAGCCCCAATCCCTTGAAGAGGGGCGGCACAAAGAGACCTGAATTTATTTTA
>NW_019738353.1:2216411-2217985 GCF_002891405.2 Cryptotermes secundus
ACAAACACGTGGATTTATCGAAAAAACATGGCGTCTCCAGTGGATGTACCTCGTTCTCTGTTACAGAACTTTCCTGCTCTGAGCCTCTCACTTGTTTCGGAGTTCATCTTTCAGAATAAAATCTTCACGTATGAATCGTTTCCAACATAAAATGGATATGCATAAGAAACGGCTTTAGAAATGTTCAATGAAAAAAAGCATACGAAAGCGACCAGTTCTTTTCTTCAGTGTATCGTGTCTATTCTGTGAGTACGATTATATTTTGCTGTGGATATGTGAATTGCACTATACTATATGAAGCAGGCTGTTTAAGATTGAATATTGGTGCGTGTTATTCGTGAGAGATGGTTTTAAACTTCGGCTTCGAAATATCATTCGATAACATGAAGGACTTGGAAGGAATATGGTAGGAAAAAAAAAGTAAGTTTATAGTACGAAAAGTTGGCGAGTGATGCGGTTTCTCGTTGAATTCTCAACGGGTGTTACGCAAGTTTCCCAAGTTTCCCAATGTCAGTGAGCAGCAAAACTCTTGGCCCTTAAGACACTGCGGTTTCTGAGCCTATGTATGCTACGAGCTGTAAGATTTGAGATTCCTACGTCAGTGGCTCTAAAACATATTATCTCCCTGTATGTGATAGCGTGTAGATTGTTACTGACGTTTCGACGTAATCTGCATCATGCATTTTCATATCTGGAGGACAGTGAGTAAAAGTCTCCATGTTACTTCGTGAAGTCCGTAACGATCTACCAGATTACACGGTGTCAATTCCCAGTAGACAGAAATTTTTCCCCAATGTTATTAAATAAATTCTGCCTTTCGCCCACACAGTGTGTTTATGTGTTACACATGATTCTCAAAACAAAGAACCTATATATCCCCGTACATTATAAATCGCTTGGTCTTTGCGGTGGAGACTTACTGTGCTCTTTGAAATAGTACACTATTTTCGCCTACTTTCTTTGTTTTAAAAAGAAAATAAAAGTAGGCTTATGAGAGCACCATGCTGTCTGTGTGCCTGTGTATCCCTCCCATCAATCTTTGAGTGCCAGAACCAATCTTTATGAAATTTTGTATGTATACTGTAGCATTAAAACCCGATACTCGGTAATGGGTCGTATACACGCAACAGAGGAACGTGTCACGTCCTGGGTGATGGCACGCAACAATAGGAGGGCTGCTGAAAGAAGTGTTCTCTGTGCGGTCCTTGCCGAGGTGTTATGAACAGGACAAGTCTACAGTTTAATATCGGTCTATGCTGATGACACGAATATTAGTGTTCGGTCAGGCAGCATAGATACAGCAGTCAGAAAGTTAAACTCTGCCATACGCCTCTTAGAACCATGGTTCCGGAAGTGGAGAATACATATTAATGCAAAAAAGTGCACAATTACACTCTTTTCTAAACGACTGCGACATTATGGCTGCAGTACGCATCAAGTAAAGATTTTTAACAAAACCATATCTTGGACTAAGGAAACAAAGTATCTTGGTGTTACACTTGACTCAAAATTAACCTACCGTACCCACATATCCTGTATTTTGCGCAAAGCTAATTACAGACTCAGACAACTGT
>NW_019738353.1:2218398-2220327 GCF_002891405.2 Cryptotermes secundus
ACAGGGTCTAATGTTAGGGTTCGCGTATTTAAGCCGGACTGCTGGCTAGAAGTCAGTTTGTATCCGGAAGGTCCTGAGACCGGCCAGCTCGACCAAGGTTTTCCGTGGTTTTCCTCGGTACTAGAGCAAATGCTGAGTTGGTACCCAATTCCACGTTGCACTGCATGCCTCACATGCAGCCCTCCCATTGTTAACATCAAAATTTCGCCTTAATATACCCCTCCCAACGTTAGCAAAAACAAACAAACAAGAATCCGATTATATGCTCTATCTTTACCAGAAGGACAAGCGGGCACTGCCTGGGAACCTTCAAAATCGGAGATATAGTTTCTTCCCCCCCCCCAATGTAGTGTCTCTCACTACGACCACCACTTCTTCTTCTCTCTCTCTCTCTCTCAGTTTAGTTAGTTGTGAGAGGGTCGCCGGCCAGTAAGGATGTGAACACGGAAGTTGAAGGATTTGCGGTGTTGAAAGCCGTTACTAGGCGACAACCCGTGAAGATAAAGCAGAATGAAAAGATTTGGTGCGTGCTATAGTGAATTAGCAATAGCGCTATAGTTACATGAAGTTACGTTCTGTAAGTGTTCAGTAAATCCAGTTACCAATCCAAACCCCGTCTATAATCACTCATACACGTGACAATATTACGGCACCTGATCCCATTTCAATGTCATATTTCATATGTCGCTCGCATCACTCTGTGTATTTGTGTGTCCCCCTATCGTTCCTAGGCAAGGCGTCTATTACTTCATTAACAAAATTTCTAAATATGTTAAGAAGATAAATAAATGTGCAAAATAAAAAGTAATAATAACGATGGACGCGATAACGTAGTTGGTGAGGCACTATGCTACAGGCCGGAAGGTCGCGGGATCGAATCCCGATGAGGTCATTGGATTTTTCAATTAACCTAATCCTTCCAGCCGCACTATGGCCCTGGGGTCGACTCAGCCTGTAACAGAAATGAGTACCAGGAATTTACCTGGGGGGTAAAGGGCGGCCGGTGCGTAAAGCTGACAACCTTACCGCCATTTGTGAGCTGATTGTCTAGAAAATGTGGGAGCCTCGACTTCTCACAACCCTATGGGCCTCCATGGCCTGTTGCAGGTATAGCTTTACCTATTTTGATAGTAATAGTAACAGTAATACGAGCAGAGTTAAAATGTTCACTATGATAGAATAAAATGTCCATAAGACTGTGCTACAGAGGCCGAATGGGCATTGCCTAGGCCAGTTTTGTATATACAGGATTTTTTAAATAAATAAATCATGACGACTGCTGATATCTATTCTGAGTTTAAATATCTGACCTGGATTCTAACGTTGTGTTATACAGGGTGTTTAACGACTTCAGGGCATAACTGCAGGAGGTGATTTCCTAGGTATCTGTGATCAAAAGAGTTCATATAAACATGTGTCCGATTTTGGACGGTTACGGAGTTATGACCGTTTTTTCATTCCCGTACACGCCCTCGTGTGAACCGCGTCTATCAGCTGGTGGGTCGCCATTTTTTTAGCCAGCTACAGACAGAACTCCCTCGTTGGTGTCTCCACCTTATCGTGGTGAGGGGGTTTGAGTATGCCAAGGACCCTGAGAGCTATACCAGCGGTAGCATAGCTACTGGCAGGGCCTCCCTTGCTGGACAGGTCAAAGGGTAGGCATCAGACGAAGAGAGACACCAAAAACTGATGCCGGAAGCAGCGGCATCAGTAGCGACTTGAAGCACAGAGCAAATGATGCTCGAGATGGTTCAAGTTCGTATAGCAGCAGGCGTGACCAGAGTGGTTTGAACGGCTGCTGTACTGCGATGTGGAAAGCAAATGGAAAAACTACCACATTATCACTTTTCCTGGATAGTCTCTTTCCAAAAACAGAGATACCATATATGCGAGATGTTTCCTCTGGAGGCAAAACAATCCGGAGGTAAA
>NW_019738353.1:2220756-2297297 GCF_002891405.2 Cryptotermes secundus
TTCTAAAAGAAGCTATCGAAGGAAAGATAGATGGGCGGATAGAAGTGACAAGAAGACGAGGAAGAAGACGTAAGAAGATGCTGGATGACCTTGGGGACAGAAGAGGATACTGTCATTTGAAGGAGAAAGCTCTAGATCGCATTAAGTGGAGGAATTGTTTTGAAAGAGACTGTGGACCTGTCGTCTTGACAGATTACTGATGATGATGATGATGATGATGACAGACAGAAAGTTCTCGTTATCTCGACACTTGAGAGGTACCTAAGGCGTGGTGGGTTGATATGTCTCGCGCGGTTCACAACCGAGCGGCAGCCTGTGTTGCGGCCGGCGGTGGCATTTTCGAAAATCAGGTTTAAGCACCAATCACGGTAGCCGAGCGGTCTAAGGCATGCTCTGTCTTCGCTCGCTCGGAAGCCGAGATTGTGGGTTCGAATCCCACTCAGGGCATGGAGGTTTGTGTTCGTTTTTCTGTGTTTGTCTACAGGTAGAGGCCTTGCGACGAGCTGATCACTCGCCCAAGGAGTCCTACCGTACGTGTAAGATCTAGAAAAACCGAAGTGAACGTAGTTCATGGAGGTAGGCCTAGGCCCATTGGGGCTGTAGTGCCAAGGAAAAAAAATCGTTACCTTCTATTCTGAGTTTAAAACGGTCATAACTCTGTAACCGTCCCAAATCGGACACATGTTTACATGAACTTTTTTGATCACAAAGACCTAGGAAATCTCCTGCAGTTATGCCCTAAAGCCGTGAAACACCCTGTATAACACAACGTTAGAATCCAGGTCAGATATTTAAACTCAGAATAGATATCAGCAGTCGTCATAATTTATTTATTTAAAAAATCCTGTATATACAAAACTGGCCTAAGCAATGCCCATCCGGCCTCAATTTTTTTTTCACGTTAAAGTATGTGGTAATTTAACTAACCAATCTATTAGAAATTGTTAAGTTTTATAGACTACAGGTTTTCTGTACAAGAAGAAAGAAGTTCGCAACATGAGGCCTACATCTGCAGCTGGCTCCCGCTCTTACACTGTAGCTCGACACGCGCAAAGTTCGCGTGCGGCAGTGTTCGATCTGCCGCGCGCAGCAACATGGTATCGATTTTACGAGGCAAAGCAAAGAACATTGCCTCGCGCGGCAGCCGCGCGCAATCGATTCCCGGCTTAAAGTGAGCAACAAACTCCGTCACTCCGTAACTGGCCAAGCGTCGAATCAGAGATGAATCCCCCAACTCAGAGACCTAGGATATGACGTCACATTCTTCAGAGTGTGCTGATGGACTTGTATTTATTTATAGTTTGTTCAACGACGCTGGTCAATATTCCAGGCTGTATAGCATCGAATTGAGAGGTGATTAATGAATTGGAAAGGATGCGGAAAGGCAGAGGTCGTAGCCTATTTTTATTCAATATTTCGGCATTTCCGTCTAGGGATTGAGGAAAATCACGAAAGTCTTAATTAGGATAGCCTATCTGTGTGACGAGATTTGAAGAAGGAACATGCTGAATGGAAAGTAGAACCATTATCCGTTCGATTATGGCGTTCGGTGATAGATAAACGTGGGGGCAGTGGTGACAGTAGCCGATCACAGTGGTCGCGCGGTCTAGGGCATGAACTGTCTCTGCCCACTCAAACACTAGGATCGTGGGTTCGAAAACCACTTGTGACGTGGATGTCTGGGCGTTCATTCTGTGTTTGTGTTGTTCTGTGTGTAGGCAGCGGCCTTGAGAAGGACTGTTCCCCCGTCCAAGGAGTCCTACCGACTGTATAAAAGATCAAGAAACTGAAAACGCGGCAAATACCCAACAAAGGGCTGTAGAGCCATAGATAGACAGTGGTAACATGGTGACTGCCAGAGGGAAACTGTGGCAAATCAGAGAGAAATCTTGCTTCACAGTAACTTTGTCCATCATAAAGTCACGAAGATTGAACCCGTCTACCAGCCTGAACTGTGACACGCATTATAATTAATATTAATATTGAATTTTAATTTCATTGTTAATCTCTGTCCGTATGCCACTTTTGCTCTGGAGCAAATTACAGGGCTCGCAGGTATGTGCGAGTCTGTTATTGTTATTTCTGTGTTTCTATTCTTTTCCTTGTGCAGCAAATTGGCATTCCTTCTCTTTTTTATGCCCACGTAATTTAAAAAATTGAAACTCGTTTGCATTTAAAGTCGATATTACTCCATTTTGAAACCAACTTTTCCCCTTGTTGTCGTTTGCAACATTACCTGAGCAGCGAACACAGTTACTTCAAGAATCTCTGCATGTATATACATATGTTATTTGCCCTTTAAAGTAACCTTTACTGCAACTAGTAGTTTTTCTCTGGGGAAGAGTCAACTTCGTTTCATTATTGCGCGTTACTTCAATAACAAAATAAGTTGACAAAACAAGCATCTGCATTTTAAAACGAAACAAGCCATTTATATTAAACATCACAATATGTTGCAAGCAGAGTTGCCACAATTCTGGGTTTCACCCGGAGTCTCCAAGATACAGATATTATCTGGCTCCGGGTTTAGTCACTACTCCTCCGTGTCAACTCATAAAATAAGGTCAATTATCAGAATTCATTTTTGGAAAATTCAATCACACTCCAGGAGAATCAGAAAATATTTCTCCTTTATTTCATTAAACATTCACTACATCGAAAATGGTTTCTCATAAAAGTTTTAGATCATGATCAGATCGATGTTTCATATTACGTCTCCAATAAGGACTACGCTTCGCCCACTCATAAATCCTGTCGTAAGAACCAGCATTAAACGGATAATGTTTCATATTACGTCGCCAATACGTGCTACGCTTCGTTCACGTCGTAAGAACCAGCATTAAAGGGATAATGTTTCATATTACGTCTCCAATACGAGCTACGCTTCGTCCACTCATAAATCCTGCCGTAAGAACCAGCATTAAAAGGATAATGTTTCATATTACATCTCCAATACGTACTACGCTTCGTCCACGTCGTAAGAACTAGCATTAAAGAGATAATGTTTCATATTACGTATCCAATACGAGCTACGCTTCGTCCACTCATAAATCCTGTCGTAAGAACCATCATTAAAGGGATAACGATTCCATGAACCACTTATAATAAGCATTTGTCATGAAAATGAGAAGAGTTGGTGACCGAGAGCCATCTACCGGCAGAATAAGTACTACTTGCAACCAGCACCGACGTATTACCGTAGTTTCACGTTACACCGTTTTTATTTTACTGCATAGCGAGACAAGTCTCATCAGCACTATGAGATATTAAAAAATTGTTGTTCGATTCGGAGCATCATGCAAATTCATTTATTTACATGTTTTGCTTACTGGAGCTGTCAGCATCTTAGATTGTAAAGAGTCGAGTGGTATAACGATTGAGGGGGAATTAATTGAAAAAGAATTACTGGGTTTTTGCATTTTGTCCATCGTCCGGTATTCTAAACACTAGATGACACGTTTCGGAAAATGGATCTATTTCCGATCTCAGGTGGACAGGCACCTAGTCGGTTGGGTCCCTTAGAAAAACGTGACATAAATCACTGGAGTTTTATGTTACGATCGACAGTCAATCGGCCAATCTATCTTGGTGCCAAGCATCTATTTGGGGCTTAAGACCAGATTTTTATTACTGTCAGAAAGTTGCGGGTTTGTTGATTTGGGGCACTCTCTCTCTCTCTGACGAGAAGACGTGCCTGTCGTTTACAATTGTTGCTGGTTCTCGCCAGCGCAGTCATAGTCTGGTCCGAGTTCCGTGTGACTTGCGACCATATTTTACTGTCTCAGATTCGAGACTTCTCTTTTTGCCTCCTCCTACGACCCGCAGGGCTACGGTGGTGGTATTCGGTCCCGCCTCCACATGCGACAACCAATGTCAGTATACCTACGCCATATAAATACCTGAGACCAGATTTTATTGAAAGGAGATAAGAGGAATATCACTGTACAAAATGTACTTAAAAACTATAATAAAAAAAGTAAGTAAAGTCCCTGTGCTTAACTAATTAACCACTACGCCACGAAGATGTATGGAGGAATGGCTGTATAGATCCACATTTTCTTGGCCTCGGCACTAGTTGGAAGTGATTGGTCAGCTTCATATTCTATCCGATTTACTCGCAGGGAAAGAGCCTCCGTTACCCATTGGATAGGATGTTGGGTGGACCCCAGAGCCGGTCTGGAAGACGTAGTAAAAAAGTACAGTAAAGCTGTAAGAGGCCGTGAAGGCCCATAGGGTTGTGAGATGTTGAGGGTCCCACATTATCTAGACAATCGGCTCAAAGATGGCGGTAAGGTTGTCAGCCTTACGCGCCGGCCGCGCTTTACTCACCGGGAAAATTATTTAATTAATTCCTGGGACTCATTTCTGTTAGAGGCTGAGTCGACCCCAGGGCCATTGTGCGACTGGAAGGATTAGGGCAATTGAAAAAATCCAGTGACCTCATCGGGACTTGAACCCGCTACCTTCTGGCTTGTGTCATAGTGCCTCAACAAACTACGTTACCGCGTGCCCCCTTGGAAGACGTAGAAAAAAGAAAAATTTTCACCTTTCCGGGATTCGAATTCCAACCTCTCGGTCGTTTTGCTCGTAGTCAGTCGCTATACCGACTACGCTTTCCCGGCTCTTATTTAATGGCTGTAGAAATACAATATATTTATTCATCGATAGACGACTGAGAAATTGTATTTGTTTTTGACCGTAATAATGCAAGCTTGGAGACTCTGTAAAGTTTTGTCTGAACAGACAAGTGACTCATCAGCTTTCCTAAATGTCATGTGTATTTGTAAAATACTCAACTGTGAACAGCACTTTTCATTATCATATTTCTATCCTGATTACCCTACAACGGGATATACTGTAGCCGGATTAGCAAGGGTTTATTGTACTGTACTCAGGTCAGGGAAAGAATGAACACGAGCAGTGAAAATGTAAGTCGGCCGCCTCAAGTTGCTTACACTGTGCACCACTTCTTCCTCAACACCAATCATAAACTGAGAGACAGAGCGAGCTAGCGTTGCGGGAGCCTCCTTCCCTCGTATTCGGAAAGAGGGAGCGAGCGAGAATCATGTGACAACTGGTGGGGGTACTGAGAACTCCGTCGACCATGTGATCAACAGTTTCTGGTCCTGGGGGCCATATTATTTAAGTCATCTAGGTACGGAGCAAGTTGATTTAAGCTGTGGCGTTTCTGACTTGCAAAAGACAGGTATCCCGCCTGTAAAACGGTAGGTTTTTTGTTTGTTCGTTTGTAACTTACTAACGAAGCTGTCGATATATCGAGATGTTCCACCGTCGAATGACTGAATGATGAATAATGAACTGGGAAGTGTAAGGAAGTGGTGGTGGCCTAATATTTTTTCTTCTTTTTTTTCCCCCCCCCCTTAGCTAGGAATGAAGAGAAGCATGATAAACTTCAGTCCGGATGGACTGTATACCGCCCGAGATTCGAACCCTTCACCTGAAGATTACATCTCACAATTTTTATCGTTTTTGCAAAGCGGCTGGATAGTTTTACGTGATTTTTCTCAGTCAATCGAAACATATGCTGCAATAATTTCTTCAAATCAGTCCCTGTTATTCTTCACCAATCAGTACTGTAGAGTTTGGGTCTTTTAAGTTATCTACCTTTACGTATAGAGTCTAACCACTTTCTGACATGCAAATCAAGTCGCCAAATGACATAGCAATGCAAGCGTAAGAAATGTAGACGAGTTCAGAGAAAGGAACCTCATTCAACAGAAATATTTGCTGACCACATTCAAGACACAAGTAAAAATGTAACACCACAATTTCTGACTCATGTTCATAGACGTTTCGGAGGAATCCGCTGCCACCATCGTCATGGTAGAAATGTAGGTAAAGTGTGGAAGAATGTGATATCAAGGAAGACCGTGATCTCATGGCATATGCCATTTTTCTCTCAACGTATGTATTTACAAAATTCTTCCATGCTCGGCTTACTCTTGTTTCCTGAAGATGAAGGCAGGGTTCTCCTAAGCGCTTCCAGTACGTTATATCTCACAGGACAGTAATCTTCACAGTCACCGCTGTCAGTACCTCAAACTTCACACATCGCAGGTGATCAGTGGACTACGATGGGAAAACCTATACGAGCACGGGGTACACTAGGACAGGTTTCACTGCCACATATTAGCAGTACGCTGTGTTTAAACTACCTTTGCGGTTGCGTCAACGTTATACAGAATGTCCCAGGAGGAAACGTCAATATTCTGGAAGATCATAATATCGGCCATTCTAAGAAAAGTCCTATATACACGTATGTACATGTGTCCTACTCCGAACGGTTTCCGACATAGAGCTATTTCACTGCATACTACACTCGTAACTAAAAGTAATTTATAACCCTCTCGTTAATTCGCTCACTCAATTTCTGACTATAAAATTCGTTAAGTGTACTCTATCTTCAATAGCCGTTGCCTCTTCTGTTCACGTCGCTACCGGTCACGACTGCTATCTCAACTAATTCTGCCGTTGACTCTCAACTGCCCAATGACGGCGATTACTGCTTTCATTATATGTTGCCTCGGAAACAAGTAGTTACATGTTGGTTGCTTAGAATGATCAAGTCAAGGAGGATGAGGTGGGCAGGGCATGTAGCACGAATGGGAGAGAGGAGGAATGTGTATAGGATATTGGTGGGAAAGCCAGAAGGAAAGAGACCGCTTGGAAAACCGAGGCGTAGATGGGTGGACAATATTAAAATGGATCTTAGATAGGATGGGATGTAATGGATTGCATTGATCTGGCACAAGATAGGGACCAGTGGAGGGCTCTTGTGAACATGGTAATGAACCTTCGGGTTCCATAGAATGCTGGGAAGTTCTTGAGTAGCTGCAGAATTGGCGGCTCCTCCAGAAGGGCTCAGCTCCATGAGTAAGTAAGTAAGTACACTGTGCACTGTACACACTAGAAACGCCATGTCCTCAGTGCAAAATGCATTGATGTTGACGGTGAAATTTTCAAAAATATATTATACTAGGTGGGGCACGCGGTAGCGTAGTTGATTGAGGCACTATGCCACAAGCCGGAAGATCGCGGGATCAAATCCCGATAAGGTCATTGGATTTTTTTCAATTGACCAAATCCTTCCAGCCGCACTATGCTCCTGGGGTCGACTCAGCCTCTAATAAAAATGAGTACCAGCAATTAATTAAATAATTTTCCTGGGGAGTAGCGGACCGCCGGCGCGTAAGGATGAAAATCTTACCGCCATCTTTGAGCCGATAGGGATAGCTTTACTTTACTTTTTTTATATTATACTATGTAAACTGTACCAACTTTGTCACTTGAACAATAAATACCGGTATTAGAAACAGTAAGTAATATCTCCTTATCAACAATTTTGGAACTGTACAGTGAAATTGCTCTATGTTGGAAATCGTTCCGAATAGGATACATACACATACATATTTTTGCTTAGAATGACCGATACTATGACCTCCCAGAATATTGACCTTTCCTCCTGGGACACCCTGTATAGTGTAAACAGCTATGTCATCCATACAACGTTGACACGTAGTATGACGTATTGTCACGTATTGGGCGTATAACGCGACAAATAACTTTACGCCGTCTTGGATGTAGCGAATTTATTGAACACTCGCTCTCACAATCACACAATTCACGATTTCCCAACTACTGTCATCGGCAGTATCAATAATTCTCCTGTAGTCACTGTCATGCAGTCGATACAACCCGACTCGGCGACTGCTAGATTGAAACTGACTGGTTACTCTTTCTCTCTCTCTCTCTCTCTCTCTGGTAACTCTTATAAGCCCTCAGTCGGACAGCGGAAAACGTGCCTCGCTTCCCTTTTGCGTAATCGCCGTGTTTACAGGTGTTGCTGGGCAACGCTGCCAAGAGTTGTTTATTGCTGCGTAGCAACCATCGTGCTTCGGCTCACTTCGGCTCTGTTCGGCACAGTACGGAGAAACACCGCGTAACCTGGCAACCGACGGTTTATCAAGGGTCTGTCTTCGTGGTAACTCGTTCCACCTCCCGTTGCCCAGCAACGGTTAGACATGTCACAGTATGCTGAAATATATTTTCGATAGCTAATATATAGATTTCATCAGGGGCTCTTTTCTCGGGGGTAAAGCAGCAGGGGCGTGAAGCTGATCACTCACCTCCAACAAGTGCCGAGATCAAGAAAATATGGACCTATACATCCACTCCCCCATAAGCCTTCATAGCATAGTGCTTAACTAATATTTTTTCTTACGAATACTAGTGGAGTGGGACTATTTTTTTATTTATTTTATTGCTAGTGGTGTGGGACTATGTCCCTTGTACTGGGGCTACTTCTGGCCTATTGTACCAGCCCCAGATGATAGGTGAGGGTGATTGTGGAGCAATTGCTGGAATGAAGATTGGCAAGGAAACCCGAAGTACTCGGAGAAAACCTGCCCCAGCGCCACTTTTTCCACCACAAATCCCACTTGACCAGACCAGGGATCGAACCCCGGCCGCCGCGGTGGGAAGCCAGCGACTAACCACTTGAGCTATGGTGCGGCCAATTAGTTAAGTTTGTTTGCAGTATATTAATTTTTAAGTTGAAAATCAGAAAACCTCAATTTTGGCTACCTACATAGAACAGAAGCACCTCATAATCTAATGATGGTTGTGAAATACTGCAGGTAAATTTTATGTGTTAATTTAGAGAAGGCTGTGAGAGCTGTAAATAGCAAATACGGAAAGGTGAATCAAGTCCTAAAGCCAAAAACAGCTGCAGGAAAAAAGGCTCCGTAATGAACTGCGGTCTCTGAGTGGCCGTCAAAACTTACAAAGCTGTAAAAACTGTAGCTCTGAATTGCAAGTTTTTATAACCCGGATTTCCCGCACTACACGAACCAGTTTGACGACCGACATGAATCCTGGAAATGTGAGAATCATTAAACCAAGAATAAATATTAAAAAAATCCAACACACAGAAACTACTGTACAAGGCAGTCTATTGCTAGACTCCCACTCAACTTACTCTATGGACTCCAATGAATTTATTTCAACAAGCAGCTGCGTGGCAGACAGAGATGCTTAAGAAATAATCTTAATGGAAGACAAGATCGACACTCATATGTCTTTAGCCTAAAGTGTCAATGATTAAAAAGCAAAGAATGTTTTAAGCAGTACAAAGTGTCCTCGAAGTTTCAAAGCAATGAAATTGACAATATGATTTACAAAGGATATCAGTTGTGTCGATATGCCCGGTCCTATTTTAGTAATCCTCAACATACCAGGTTTTAATATACTGTGACAAGACACCTGAGAGCCAGAAGAAAATCGTCCGTTGTGTGGTAACGGCCGACAAGTAACATGGAACTACTGGTTTCCGTGTCAACATATAATGAAAGCAATAGTCACCGTCATGGGACAGTTGAAAGTCAACAGCAGAGTTAGTTGAGATGGCAGTCGTGACCGGTAGCGACGTGAACAGAAGAGGTAACGGCTAGTGAAGACGGAGTACACTTAAGGAATTTTGTCGTGAGAAGTCGAGAGCGCGAATTAACGAGAGGGTTATAAATTACTTTTAGTTACGAGTTGTAAGGGTTCAGTAATTCCAGTTACTCGGTATAGTCACTAGCCCGTGACGGCAATACGAATCGTGCAGAGAAGCAGCCTTGTTGTACTGCCCCATCAGACAGACCCATGTTCCTGTGGCGTTCCTAGGGAACTCTACACACGTTTCACTACCCTCCCCGCCACCCAAACGTGTTCTGCTAGCAATCGTCAATGATACGTCTTTCAAAATGAAATTACAATAAATTCATAATAACTTAGACAAAATTAATCCGGCAACATGGATCTAAGTTAGGAACACAGGTTTGCAGACAACACTAACACAATAGACTCATCATCATGGCTAACGCTACGTATCGCCATTTTTCATAAAGTTTATAAACAATCTTACCTCTGGACGATGTCTTCCTGTGTAGTCCACAGAAGAAGTTGGCTTCACTATGCTTGATAACACCACATTTATATTATCACTGTAATACAGATATCTACATTCTTAATGTTCTTAAAGATATTAAATGTGAAACAAAAACTTGTGTAATATCCGACAAATTTAACGGCGTATGTGAGCAACCGCACTACTCCCTGCCGCCACAGCACACTAGAGTCATACTGAACTCTGGTGACAAACTCTGGAACGAACGCATTTGCTACTTGTGCTTGAGAGACAACTGACATCGCGGCGTGTCAGTGCATCGGAAGGAAACTCTAGGTTAACAACGTGCTGTACTTCAAGGGCTGCACTCCTTGTCGTCACAATCCGCCCTTAATATCCAGTATTAGAAAAAAGTACAAATTATGTCAGACCACGACAGAGATAAGACAGGACACATATCAAACATTGTAAGTAACAAGAAATTACGGGAAAAACTAACCGCCTACTATCCTTTTAAAAGTCAAGGATCACATAGAAAACGAAACATCCAACAATTATTTTATTTTTGGATGTGTATTCTTTGCATCGGTAATATTTCTACCGAGCCGTTTCCTAGCAACGATGGACGAACACACGTACAGAGATACAGACTGATGGGAATGATTTATGAAGTACACCGTTGAGATTGGCTCAGGTGCCATGATATGCATACAAATTTTCATAAAGATTGGTTCACGCATTGAAAAGCTAATGCGGGAGATACACAGATATACAGACGGCATGGAGACCTCATAGGCTTAATTTTGTTCAAAATAAGGAAAGTTGACTAAAAGTTGGTTATTGCTGTTCAGGGAAACAGTCGTTGTTTACTGTGAGAATCGTACGGAACATAGATACACTGTGTGGGCAGAATGCAGTTTTACTACGTTAAAGCAGGTGGTACACATGATAACCACTGTGCTCCAAGAGGCTTAAGATGTATGTACCGAATCAAGTGTCCTGGTGAGAGGGTTACAGTGCCGCAGGCTATACTTACATGCCGCCGCGTCCACAGGTCAGCAGACTGGCCTATCGCCTCGTGAGCTTAAATGTTGGTCGTTTCAGAGGCGGACTGGTTCAGCCCGCGTCACAGTTTCGCTACAGGCAAGAGGAGACGTTGAGAGATTTTATTCGTGTGTTGCTTATTTAATGACGTCGTCATTAGCTCAGACTACAAAGCGTGGAATAGTGAGGTGAAAAGTTAAAGTTGTCTCTGCGTTTAATTAGTTAAGAACCATGCCATGAAGGTATATGGTGGGGTGGAGAAATAGCTCCAACATTCTTGACTTCGACAATAAATTGAGGTGAGTGATTAGCTTCACGCCCCGGTCGCTTTACCTTCGGGAAAAAAGCCCCTTGTACCCATTGGATAGGACGTTAGGTGGGCGTCAGGGTCCGTCTGGATGCTGCATAGTAAAGAAAAATATTTTTCTCCTGACAGAAATGAAACCCTGGCTGTCCAGCCCATAGCCCATCACCATATTGTCCGAACTATAAGCCTACAAAGGTTCTACAAAACACAGTTATCTAAAATGTATCCCTTGTATCCCGGTATGGACGCAGTGGAGAAGAGAAAATTCGCTTGCCCCTGCCGGGAATCGAACCCTAGCCGTTCAGCCTGTTGCTATACCGACTGAGCTATCCCGGCTACCGCGCATAATCGTGGGATGATAAATGAGAGGCGAATTGAGAAGGACGTGAAGAAAAACTGCTGTGATATATTTGAAGATAGTATCCCTGCACTTAGCTGGAGAGGCTGAAGGAAACAAGGAAATCCCCACGTCAGAATCCATGATTTTCTGGCCGAGAATCGAATTGGATATCTCCTGGATTCAAGTCATAAGAATTACCGACAAAGCCAACTTCTTTCGGTATGACGAGGATGTTAGTATGAAGAGAAAAAATTACTAATATATTTATTTTTGGATTATTTAACGATGCTGTCTCAATCACAGACGTTATGGCGTCGAGTAATTGCATAATTAATTGCAAATTATATTTAAAATAGTGGTAATGGCCTAATTTGAGGTATTGTCCCTTTATTTGCCTGGAGGGACTGAGGAAGAGCAGTCGGGACAGCCGGTTTCTGTGCCGACATTCGAACCCGAGACCTTCCCAATAGGAATCAGGAGCACAACTTAATTTTCTTTTTTTTTCACTTCTTCAACTAATGCCCTAATCCCTGACGGTAAATCAAGAGTGAATATGATTTTTCAATTAAACGGTTACTTTGTTTATTTAAATAGTGTAATGGCTCATATTATTTACCACTAGCCTCGGAAACAGAGGTAATATCGGGATTTTTTATATATTTAATTTCTTGGGGTTGGGTTAGACTGAGTCCACTTGGTACGTCGGCCACTAATTGGCCTATTGTACCAGCCCCGGACGATAGATGAGTATGGGGAATTTGGTAGACTAAGAATTGGCAGGTGAAACCGAAGCACTCCTAGAAAATCTGCGTTAATGCCCTTTTGTCCACCACAACAGATCCCACATGATTTGACCTGAACTCGAACACGGGCCGCCACGGTGGGAAGCCGGCGCCTAACAGCCTGAGCTATGGCACTGCCTAAATCTCAGGCTGATGATCACAAACGTCCTGAAGAAGACAATTGTATCCTATTTTGAAACAGTATGAACAAAATTGTCCCTGCAGAGCATAGACAACCCGCAAAATCCTCATACATCACATGCAGCTACCTTCAAGCGGATTCACGACGTCCTGTGTTCGAATTAATTTCCTGACGTATGACGCCATCTGTCTTCACTGTTGCGGTACAAGACGAAATAAAGTTCCTCCGAAACGTCGGTACCCATCTACTGCATTATTCGTTGTCACATCCCAGGATACATTAATTTTGTTACTAGAAGTTTTCCCCAGAGTTTGAAGTGCTGTACTCCTGCTTCTGTTCGACTGACTGTGTGTGATTCTACCCACTGCTGTGGGAAGTTTGCTGTTATAAATCGCTAGCAGTCATATATATATATATATATGCGTATATATGAGAGAGTCAGTAAATAGGTCATGAAATGAAGTTAAACAGTTGTAATTGACGTGATAAATGTTCTATTAACATCAGTAGGTAGCAGCACAGTCCAGCTTCATGACAGTCTAGGTAGCAGACGCGCATGCGCATGTTCAGAGGCTGGCTTCTATAGTCAAAATAGCGACCGTACTTGAGGAGTTTAGTACCGAAGAGCAGCGTTCTGTTATGAGTTTCTTTGTGGGTAAAAGGACTCAATGCAAAGGATTTTTCATAAAGAAATGGGAAGTATTTGTGGCGTAAAGCGGTTCTACTTTGGTGGCAAACGTTTCACTGATGATGAAGAGGTTGAAACTGAGGTGCGGAAGTGGCTGATACAACAGTCAAAAAAACATCAATACTGAGGATTTAGACGCACGGGTAAAGCGACGGGACAAATGTATCACTGTTGGTGGAGGATATGTCGAGAAATAGACGTTTTAACCCAGGTTCTAATAATGCGTGGTTTATGTTTTGTATGCATTTGTGACCTATTTACTGACCCTCCATCATATGTACGAATATATAACACAGCATCAAAGGAGCCTTTGGAAACATGCACTGTATTGTGTTCTACCTATCTCGTTATCCATGCAGCAAAACAATTATTAATTTCGAAATCCGTCATCACGTCCCCTCCCCCTCCCTTTCCTGCCAAACTGCTCCGTCGTTTCTTCAGTGAATTAATATTTAAAAATCTGCGTGGCTGACACAAATGTCGGAAGTTAAATTGGATGACATTCAACAGAACAATACAAATATGGCTGGAATGCGTTATATTGGCGATCTACTTTGACGTTGTTGTCATAACTAGAATTCATTGCATGTACCCCAAATGGGTTCTTCCTGGAAGAGCATGTAATACTGCTTTGTGATTTTAACTAAAAATATAATTCAGAATTTATGTGGATGTACAAATGGCGGAACAGGGAAGTTATTCCTAATGGAAATGTCATTGTTACAAAGATACGCTTCAGAACAGAACTCTGTGAATATATATACAGATACATAAACATTTTTTTAAAACACATCTGTCTCCATTGTTGCTGAAGAGAGTTTTAAAATGACAGACGCCAAATTTTTCACAAACCAAATATACTGTTCGAACGAATGTTTTCTTTCCCATTCAATCGTTTGTTTTTGGCGCTATTCCATATAAATGTTGAAAAAATGCACCCAATGCCCTCGTCATGTCCGTCTGTCAGTGTGACCGGATGTAGTGATTTATTAAGGATTTCCTTTCAGTTTGGAAAAGGGGAATTGTATTAATGTGTGTCAAAATATTTAAATTTCGGTTAAATAAAGGTAAAATCTTCCTTTTGCTTAATTAAGTAAGCACTATAATATGAAGATGCATGGCAGAGTGGAGGTATAACTCCACCATTCTTGACCTCGGCACTAGATCGAGGTGAGTGGTCAGCTTCACGCCATCGCCGCTTTAACTCCGGGGAAAACGCCAAAGGTACACATTGGAGAGGACCGTGTGGGCTCCAGAGCCTGTCTGGTCTTTCTGGAGAAGAGAAAAATATTTCTTGCCAGATACCAAACCTGGACCGTCCAGCTTGTAGCCCGTCGCTAAACCGAACGATCCACCCAGGCTCACAATTTGTATGCTACATCATAACTCGAGAGATGTAGGGAGAGGAAGAGATCTCGATTTGTTGCGGTGTGCTATATTTCCTAACTTGTTCGTTTTCATGCAACACCGACTAAGGTCAATCTTAGTTCTCCTATCTGCTCTGAGGCCGTTCAAATGTGTTTAACAGTTACTGTGCTCTGGTTGGTGGTAACCATCATTTCGCAAAAAGATAGCCGATCCTAATACGGTGGTATCCTAATACCAGACTATACGGTATAGTAACCCACATCACAATATACATCTACACCGTAATGAGAACCACATGTTTCATAAATGAATTAGTAGTTTTCTCTGCCAGATAGCGCTGATGACTCTCCCAAGAATAAAAGAAAAATAAATAATATTGTCACGTGTATGTGTGTGACCATAGACGGGTTGGATTGGGAATTGGATTTATTGAGCACTTACATATCTTAACTACAAGTAACTACAGCGCTATCACTAATTCACACACACTGAAGTTCACTGCAGCACGTACTAACTTTTCTGAATCTGCTGTGTCTTCACTAGTAGTTTCCTGTTGACGGATCCCAACAATATCCTCTGCTTCCGTGCTCATTTTCTTACTGGCTGGCAACTGTCCCGCAGCTAACTCACTGCTCCAACTGTCGACTCTCAACTAACTCCCAGGCTGGCGGCCATCTCGCACCAAGCTCCTAATTTTCTCACTGACATTTCAAGACAAAACTCGAAGTCAGAGTTACTTTAAGACGGGTGGTTTCCCGCCAATTGCTTCGGCTTGGCTTTAAGCCCTTATGTAACATCCTCTCTGATGAGAGGATGGGTCTTTCGTTTACAATTGTTATTGGGCCTCGTCAGCTCAGTCATTCTCAGGTCCGAGTCCCACGGGACTCGTGACCATATTTTACTGTCTCAGATTTGAGATTGGCTGCAACCTGGAGGGTCAGGTTCCCATATCTATATCCCCAGAAACAGGGTGGCCCAGTTATACTCCCAAGTACTGGGTTCCCTCTTCGTCTCCTCCTATGACTCGCAGGGCTACGGTGGAGGTAAGTATTCGATCCCGTCTCCACACAGGATTTCTCAAAGTCAAAATCACATCGCGACTGACGGTCAGTCAGTCAGTCCTCGTATCGAGCCCAGTCTGGGGCTTGTGAGGATTTCTTAGACAACTGGCCTTTGTTATATAGATTCGGCGCGGACCGCACAGGGAACACCGCTTTCAACAGTTCTTCTATTGTTGCGTGCGTGTCTATTGCGGCCACTGCCTAACAACGGTCGTCCTTTACACTGTCATCAGTTAGCTTATTGCTTTTTATTTCGCCGTCGTTGCCTAGCAACGTGTCTAAAGAACACAATATATTGTGGTACAATTTTGGTGTTATTCGCCATTTAGCAAATAACTGAATTTCTTTTTTCGCCATGTGCAGTGTAATACTGAGTAAAAATGAATGCTATTTGAGCATGTAGAAAATAAAATGGAGTCCAGAAATAGGAATTACGTTCAACAGAAACTTTTACGTACCAATTTCAAAACACAAGTAAATATATAACACCGTGTAGTCTGACTGACGTAGACGTCTCTTAGCAATCTGCTGTCTCCATCTTCAGGGTATAAATATAGGCCGAGTATGGGAGAATGTGTTACGTATATAAAGACAGACAAAACCATGAGCTCATGTCCTTCCCAACTTCTCTCACGAAATCCATCACACTCGCTCTGCATACTCTTTTGCCTGAAGATGAGGGCAGGATTTTCGTCCAAAATGACGTAATCAGTAATCAACACAGTCCTATATACTAGGATTGACCTCACTGCCACAAATCAGCAGTGTGCTGCGTTTAAACTATCTTTGTGGTTGCGTCATAGATAGTGACGTAGATAGCTACGTCAACATTCGACGTCATCCATTTTAATGTAAGAGCGACCAAAGTCACCAAACAGGAGATCTAATGGAACACCGTGTACTTTGATTCAGCAACATTTCCTTATCATGGCATAACGTACCCTCAAAGAAGTTGTAGACAGAAAGCATTTAGTTCTACATTTGTAGAACTTTGTAGCCTACTTTCCTCTGTTTTAGAAAATAAAAGTAGGCTTATGGTATGACTTTGCTGTCTGTGTGTATGTGTATCCACCCTAACGACTTTTGAATGCCTGAATCAATTTTTATTAAAAAACTTGGTACGAATATCAGGGAACCTGAGCCCATCTCAACAGCTTAATTCATAAATTCCTCCAATCATTAATACCGTGACGTATTTGCTCAAAGCATTAAGCTATGGAGCTAAAAAGCCCCATTGCTAGACAACGGCCCGTTAAATATCTCGCTTAAGCGCGTGACAACAATAGGGAGCACATTGTCAAGCAACGGCGTTGTAAACAAGCTTTATCAATAATACATGCTGTGTTTTCCGGTGGGTCCGTGCAAAATTGTTATAGGACAAGCGAATTCAGAAGCTAGGAGTAGAATTCCCGTGTGGAGGTGGGGTCGAACACCTCCACCGTATCCCTGCGAGTCGTAGGAGGCGACGAAAAGGAAAGTCTCCAATCTGAGACAGTAAAATATGGTCGCGTGTCCCACGGGACTCGGACCCGAGAATGACTGTTTTGGCGAGGGCCAGCAGCAATTAAATCTCACACGACCTGAACCGGGCTCGAACCCGGACCACCGCGGTGGGAAGCTGGCGACTAACCGCTTGAACTAAGGCACGGTCCATTGGTCAGATGTTAGTCAGTTGGTTAATTAGATGTTTGGTTGAATATTTTGTTTGTCAGTTGGTTGATCTGTGATTTGTTAGTTTGCTATTTAGTTGGTTCATTGGTTGGTTGGCTTGTTTGTCAGTCCGTCTGTCTGTCAACGAATTAGTGCAATCACTTAGGTAGTTAAGCCACTCTTCTGTTCAATTCCCGTCTACTTCTATAATAATATACTGGATTTCCATGCAACTTCTGCAAAGAACAGGCGAAACCATGGCAATAAATTTCATCTCTGGAGACAGAGAATGCGATATTGGTTTGCTGAGTGTGAAAAAGGAAAAATAAAATAAACATACTATATGAGAGTCGTGGCGAATAAATTTCAGTTTCCATCGCCTCTGTTCACGTCACCCATGTTAGTTACGAAGTTTATCACCAGGATGCGACACAAGGGAAGCTTCGCATCTACGTGTAATAACTAATGAGAGACAAGGAATCGGTTTGTACTGCTATTGTTTTGGGGCTGCGGGGGGACTTTTCGGAAAGGAGATAATGGTTTTAGGATTATATTCATCTCGTTTATCAAGTGGGGCTCTGTAGACTATAAAAAATTCGCGATAAAATCACGCGTCACTGCACATTCAAAGGCCTCTCTTCTCTGCGTTGGGTTTGAGGTCATCACAGTAGTGACTATAAAGTTTCCTATCTTTGGGGATGAAATGCCATGTAGTTCTACAGTAGTTCACCGACGTTTCGTAAGAATGTACTATCTCTTTTCGTTGCTTTCTTCTTAGTTTCTTGCTGGTGTGCTAACTCTTTAATTCTGCTGACGAAGCAATTACGTTCTCCAGAAACGTCAGTGAACTTCTACCAGACTACACGGCATCACATTCCAGAAGATAATGTTGTGACATGTAGACTGATTCTAGGCAACGCCAGAAATACGCGCAGGTAACAATAAAACCACTGTCGCAAGAGGGGTTTTCTGTGTGGTTCGCATATATCCGTTGTTAGGTTACGTACCAATAAACACTGATTCTTGAAAATAAGAGAAAGTGTTTTCCTGGGGGTCCGTGCCGAGGAGTTATCTTGAAGACAACCGACGCATATAACAAAATTGAGCAGACGACAAGCAGAAGTCGTACAGAATCATGATAATGAACATGTTCGCGGTATAGGACAAGGTGAAGCTAGACACAGAAAATATAAGAGAAATGATATGAACTCCGTCCCAAGTGCAAACAATATATTATATGTCCTTGATCTTGCTCTCCTTTACACTACATGTTTCGGCCTCAAACGGCCATCATCAGGTGTGTACACTAACGTTGCTGTTACACTGCACTTAGTCTAAAATTTAACATTTAAAACACATTCTTCCTTTCGTTGTTATTATCAACATCTACTTCGTTGATATCTGTCTGGTTTGTAGATTATTTTTGTTACACACTTTAGCACTTATAAAATCTTTAGTTCTAATTTTAAAATCCTTTAAAATTTTTCTCAAATTTTAAATTTTAAAATTTAAAATTGTCAGGGTTACTCGCCCTATATCTGTAGTGCTGCAGCGGCTAGTTCTTGTTTCCAGCACTGTACAGGTGTTATTTTGTGTAGTCTCCCTGTGTGCGTGCCGCTGCTATTCTTTACTCTATCGTATAGAGTGCAAAAGGATGCTTAAATATAATATTGTAAATATAAGAGGCTTAAACTTGGCGGTGGTCAAGCTTATGACCCTTCAAATGACTAAGTTTTCATTGTAGCATAAGATATGCAAATTAGGCATGATCTGCTCTGTAAAACCAGTACCAACAGAGGACTTGTGTGTAAAGCAAAAGGAAGAGTTTTCGATAACATGTTATATGTGCGAAATATACACTTGACGAAAGGACGAGTGTATTCATAAGAGACAGACCCATTCTCGTCAGAGAGGATGTTACATAAGGACTATTACCGCAAGAGTTCAGTTGGAAAAAAAATCTCTGGTCGTGGGCCTCAAGGGGTCTGACGCCAAGCCTAACTGATTGGTGGTAAACCGCCAGCCGTAAAGTGACTCTGACTCTGACTCTGACTCTGACTAGAAGCAGTTCGGTTGAGGGGCTGGCAGTTGAGATGAGCTCTTCAAGGGAGGCTGAGAAGGGATGGCGCTATAGTTGTGTTGAGTTGAGTTGAGTGTTCAGCTGTGGACTGTTAAGCAGCGGACAACGGAAGCTGAAGAATCTCCATCGCTAAGATTCGTTATCAGGAAACGTCTACTGAAAACTTTGCAGATGAATAGCAAAAGTGTAGAGCTGTTACCAAGCAACGACTAGTGAAAGCTTACTTAAGAGGACAGTGTGGAGTGATTTGTGGTGTAGCAATCAGCGATAGTATTATAGTTATTTGTAATTACGACATGTAAGTGGTCACTAAATCTATTCACCAATCCAAACCCCGTCACTGATACATGTGCCGGCCGCCATTTATCCCCCAGGAAGTTTCCTGGTACTCATTTCTTTTAGAGGCTGAGTCGAGACCAACCCGCGACCTTCCAGCTTATAGCATAATGTCTCGACCAACTGCGCTACCATGGAATACAGTATTCCTCGTGTCTTCGTACTGTTTTGAGTCACCACAACACATGCCCCTCCCTGACATCCTAAAATGTGAATGAAGAAAATGGCATATTTCGCGAACATTAATGTACATTCAATATGTCATTTCCCCGATCTGGAATCTGTTACAACAATCAAACGGTGATTAGTTGGCGTAAATGGTGATATCCAACTGCATCAGTTTAATTATGCTACTTTATCTGTATTTGTAATATAACAGATGATACAGTCTTAATTTTCATCATTTATAATTTTTACAAAGGGGGCCAAAATTTGACAGCGGGAAATAAATCGTAACCGTTATTGAAATGTCTTTCGCTTGAAATGAAATAATATTAACATGCATAATTTTTGTATTAAAGTTGTAGGTAGTTATTATAAAAGTATTTATTATGGAAATTGAAAATGCTGTGATAATTTTCCGATTTCCTGAAAAATATAAACTTGACGTCTACGAGGTTCCTTAATTTAGAATATAAAATTAAAGTCCATTGGAAAAAAACTACATTCACTGCTAACTGAATTATTCCAAATTGATGGATGCAGATCTTAGCTGTTTACTTCTATTCTCTCCCCTTCTGTTTTTACGTTTTGAAATAATTGGATTTTTTCAGGCCTTGAAGACTGTCTCGTCAACTTTGGTCTAAGAATTTATTTTTCCATCTCTGACTCGCAACCCCCTTATTTCATTTGCCAGTGAGATTTATAATACAGCGCTAACTTTGCTAATCTACTTCCATTCTGATTTTCTCTATTATTATTTCCAGTTTTATCGACCACCAAGTACTTTAACTAGAGGGCATGACTTAGGGTAGTTGGTTGAGGCACTATGCTATAAGCTGGAAGCTCGTGTGTACGATTCCCAATTACATCATTGGATTTTTTTCAATTTACCTAATCCTTCCAGTCGCATTATGGTTCTGGGGTCGACTCAGTCTCTAACAGAAATGAGTACCAGGAATCTTCCTTGTGGCTAAAGAACGGCCTGTCGATTGTCTAGAAAATGAGGGAGCCTCGACGTCTCACAAACCTATGAGCCTCCACGGCCTGTTACACGGATAGCTCTACCTTTTAAGCACTTTAACTTGCACAATTTGCGTGAAAATTGTTGCTTCGATCATCAGTGCTTATGTTTACATCAGAGGTTGCAGGTTGTAACATAATCTATTTGCAACATAATGTGTCAAAACGGTCAAGTGAAGTTCATTTGCGTCGTAAAGTGTAAACATGACACTGTTCAGAAAGAAATGAAAGTTTTCTTTTTATATCTATCGTGGCTTTTGTCAGCAACTAGACCGAATACCCTCGACTGGTAAGATAATTGATAAATAATGAGTTGAGAAGGATTTGGAAGGAAGGAGCAGTAATTTTCCTTCAGTGACTGAGCAAATCCGTGAAATACCTCAGTCCAAACAGCCTATATCCAGACCGACATTAAAATCAAGCATAATGTTACCTCTATGCCACTCATGCACGCTTTGCATGACCTTGGCCTCCTCTAATAAACTAACGAACGTCAGTATCATGTGAGTGTTCAGGTATGCATCATTTCATCCTTAACGAAGTCAGTTCCTTCTGCACGTCACCAGTGTGTTTTGGGATGTGTAGTGTGATAGAAATTAACTGACGTTTCGGATGAACGTATTGCCTTTATCTTCAGGATCGAAGAAGAAGCTAAGCAATTAGCAAAAATCAAACAGTCGCTTTGCTTCCTGTTTGCGCCCTACGTGTAGCTTGGTTGGCTTACTCTGAAGACAGAAGTAGTATGTTCCTCCGAAACGTCTTCCCAGCAACCTGTTCTCAAACACCCATGATGTGTAACATTTGTGGTTACATGGCAATGAATTTTAATATATTGATATTGTGAGTTATAACACGATGTAATTTGATATGTGTGTATCGACGTTTCGGAGGAAAATACTGCCTCTATGTTCATTTTTACTCTGAAGAATGTGCAGTGTGTGCCTCTGAAACGTTTGCATACAACTTACAAATTACACGGTTGCATGACCTAGGAGATGCGGGCTCGAATTCCTCCACCGTGACCCTGCGAACAGTAGCAGGCTACGAAAAGGGAAGTCTCAAATCTGAGACAGTAAAATATGGTCGCGAGTCCCACTGAACTCGGACCCGAGAATGACTGCGCTGGCGAGGACAAGCAGCAAATGTAAACGACAGGCCCGTCCCCTCGTCAGATAGAGCGCCCCACATCAACAAACCCGCAACTGTCTGACAGTAATAAAAATCTGGTCGTAAGCCCCAGATGGGTGCTACATTCCAAGACAGACTGGCCGACTGACCGTCGGTAGTAACAAAAGACTCAACTCGACTCGACTCGGTTCGACTCGACTCGACATGCGTTGTCACATTAAAACTGCATCACTTGGCGTTTGAACCACAAATGTTGCAACCGCTGCTGGACACATGCCAGTTATGTGGTAACAGTCCACTGCAGTCCAGTTCAAACGTTTCGTTTCCTTATTCCTTCTGTGGTTACTTAGGTGGCCCATACACGTACGAGTCTGGCTCGCGAGTCCGGCCCGGCGAGGAGCCGGGCTCGGATTAATTTCACCACATACTTATGAGCGTGGTGACCCACACACGGACGAGTTTGGCTCATTGGAACCCTAGCCGAGACAGACTCCCAAGCCAGGCTCACACGTGTACGGGCCCCCTTAGAGTACAGCTGACAAATTAATGCGCTGAAGTCTGAAAGTCACATCAACAACATATATAAAAAATAAGTTTCTACCTCGCAGACAACACACTGAGTCCTCACGAACTGAGAGAAATATAAATGGTGAAGTTGGAGGTTGGAGAAAACTGCATAATGAGGAGCTTCATAACTTGTACTCTTTTCCAAGTATAATTAGAATGATCAAGTCAAGGAGGATGAGATTGACAGAGCATGTAGCACGGATGAGGAATCAGAGAAATGCATGTAGAATATTGGTGGGAAAGTCAGAAGGAAAGAGACCACTGAGAAGACCAANGCATAATTAGAATGAACAAAGTCAAGGAGGATGAGATTGACAGGGCATGTAGCACGAATGGGGAAGAAGAGGAAAGCATGTAGAATATTGGTGGGAAAGTCAGAAGGAAACAGACCACTGAGAAGACCAAGGCGTAGGCGGGTGCACAATATTAAAATGTATGGGATGGTATGGGCTGGATCGATCTGGCTCAGAATAGTGACCAATGGAGAGCCATTGTGAACACGGTAATGGACCTTCGGGTACCATAAAATTCTGGGAAGTTCTTGAGTAGCTGCAGAATTGGCGGCTTTTCAGGAGGGCTCACCTGCATGAGTGATGATGATGATTATGACGGTGGTGATGAGTTATATCTTCTGACATATAATGCCGTGTAGTCCGTCGAAAGTCAACCGACGTTTCGGAAGAACATATCGCCTCTGTCTTCGGGGTTGAAAAATAAGCCAAGCAAGAAAACAGCGTGAAAGCAGGTGCATGGTATCCCAGAAGATAGAATTCTTCATAATAAAGTTGTGTAAATCTCAAATCCCACGCGATATAACTGGTGTCTGATGAAATCCCGAATGCCTTGTCTCAGCAGTCTCCAAGCACATTGGCACATTTTTTCGATGGATCTGACATCTATCCTCGACAGCCTTGAGTGACAGCCCATCAGCTCTAATTAAACCACTCTACAGATCATTGAAATGGGGCACGCTGTAGCGTAGTTAGTTGAGGTACTATGATACAAGGTCATTGGAATTTACAATTGTCCTAAGCCTTCCAGTCGCACTATGGCCCTGGGGTCGACTCAGCCTCTAACAGAAAAGGGTACCAGGAATTTTCTTGGGGGGTAAAGGGCGGCCGATTTTCTAGAAAATGTGGGAGCCTCGACATCTCTCAAACCTATGTGCCTCCACCGCCTGTTACAGTAATAGCTTTACCTTTTTTACCTTATGGATCACTGAAAAGGTATCTTCAACCCCGCGAATTGGATTATTTGAAAATTAAATAAAAGGAAGAGAATATATATACAAAGGAAAGGTGACAAGGAGAAGACTGAAAAAGAATGGAGAAGCAGGAATAATTCCTGAAGATAATGTTGCGGGAAGAGGTAGGAAATGCGAAATAGGAAACAAAACGAAATGAAATTAGTGGTAAAGGAAAACAGAAGAAAATAAACGATAAAGAGAAGATGGAATGGAACAGACTGAAGAAGAGTAGTTGAAAAAGAACGAAAGGAAGAAGAGAAAAATAGAGGAAAGACAAAAGAGAAGCGCAGATGGAAAAAGAAGATAAAAATAAGAATAAATGAAAAAATAAATGTCACTTTTTACACCATTGCTGCATTGTTTAGGAAACCGTCGCTTTGCCAGATTTTGGCTTCCTGCAAACTAATTTGATCTCAGAGGTTTACAGGCCGGAGAGCACAATATTGCGAGACGCCGTGTGGTTTGACAGATAGGTACCAACCTTCCGGAAGCACCTGCTGCCTTCAGTTAGAGTGTATAAGAGGAGGAAGCCAGTTCCTTCGAAGTTCTGGTGCTTGTATATCAAATTACACAGCGTCACATCCAAGAAGAACAGTAATGTTAATATATACTGCCACGAAATTATCAATTCTTTAATCGTGAAGTATTTTTCGGAACAGGCTGTATAACAAGTAGGCGGTTCTCACTACTCATTTGGTTATCACATGGCGCGTGCGCCCCGTGCTCCAACTGATGGGCACGACTCTCCGTCTAGGAAATAAATAATTCCCCATTTCCTTTTGGGGTGGAGATTTGGAGCAAACAAAATCTTCATCATGTAGAAGGTAGGTACACAAGCCAAGTTCTGTCTGCCGCTTAAGAAGCCTGACGAGAGATGAGCAAGTTAATGTGTTATGTTGAGGGGGGAAGGAAAAATCGCAATGCTTTTAAGAGAATCCAGTACTTGAGCTGAAATCTCCCGAGTTCTACAGCAAATAATTTCCGTCATTTTCTCTGAAATTAAGCTCCTGAGATAGCAAGACAAATTGGAGGCAAGGCCTAGGGATATATGCCTACCTAAAGTGTAAAACTTCTGCCTTCACAGTCTCTTATAAAGCAAATAAAGTTTAAACACACAAAACTAAGCCCTTCATTTCGCTGCTTTTCCAATTCTGCATGAGTGAGACACTTAACATCTCACATAAAACCTCTGAAGCAAAGTGGTAAATTTATCTAACGTTCAGCATCTCCGTACTTTGCCCACAGACTACATTTCTGGTCTTCTTATGTTTCCCAAAGCCAAATTAAACAGCTGGTCTTCCTTTGGAGATGTAGTGTTTTCTGTGCGGTACGTAATGAATTTTTAAATACAATTCAAGTCAAAGGTCAATTGTTGCATTGACAGCTCTCACGACAGTGGATGAAGAAGAACGACATGAATATTGCGATATGACGCCTGAAAGCCGAAAGTGCGCAGTCAGAGAAGCATAACAGAGACGTCTGTTGCTAGATAACGGCTATGTAAAAACTTGTTCCCGCAGCAACGAATTAACACACGTTTCTATGGAGGTGGATTCCTATAAACCAACTTAGTATAAAACACGTTTCCGCGGCAATGAATACGCTGGTATGAATCGATGCTTTGCCCGGAGATTGACACATATTTCGTGGCATAACAGAGGAATCAACTGTGAGACTGGGTGTTTTCTATTCGGTCCGCATAAAGTTAGTTCAGCCCGAGACTGAGACATCCAGAGACAGGATTCGAGGTATCAAGCAACGCCTAAGTAGGCAGTTGTTAAGACTTTATTTCCTGTGTTACAGGTACAGTAACCTTTACAGTGTACTTACGGCTTGTGAGTACCCAATAAATCTATTTCCCAATCAAAATCTCGTCTACAAGTCACTGAAACACATGACATTATGTATTGTATTTTTGATAAGTTATATGAGCGCTTAGTAAAGAAATATATTGTTATTCTTGATACGTAATTCACTTACCATTATGTCATTACACGTAACTTGCAATTCATATAAATAATAAAACAACAGAATATACTGTCACGTGTTAGTGACTAGAGACTGGGTCTGGATCGGTAACCGGATTTATTGAACACTTACAGAACGTAAGTGCAAATAACTGCGACAGTCACACTGAGTTAACAGTCCAGAGATCGCTGTAACTACAAAGAAAAGTAAAGTAAAGCTATCTCTGTACCAGGCCGTGAAGGCCCTTAGGGTTGTGAGGTGTCGAGGTTCCCATATTTTCTAGACAATCGGCTCACATATAGTGGCAAGGTTGTCAGTCCAAGAATATTCCTGGTACTCTGTTAAAGGCTGAGTCGACCCAAGGGCCACAGTACGGCTGGAAGGATTAGGTCAATTGAAAAAATCCAATAACCTCATCGGAACTTGAATCCGCGACCTTCCGGCTTGTAACATAGTGCCTCAACCAACTAGCACATATAAAATCTAAATGTCTCGACAGAGCTGTTCCTTAGCAACGGCTGTTATACTGTCGCCTGTTTACGCAGCTGTTATTTGGCTATAGCTCTATATGTTAGGGGAATGTTAGGGAATCTCCTACATTCTTCAGTTACCGGACTGTTGGCTAGATGGCAGTATGCATCCTTCGACTGGCCATCTCGATCATCTCGACCATCTCGACAGAGGTTTTCATGGGTTTCCCCTCCCTTCACGCAAAAGCTGAGATGGCTCTCGAGCTCCATGTTGCTACTACGTGATTCTCATGCAGCCCTCCCGATTTAAATTCATCAAAATAAAGCCCCGTTACTGTAACGGCTGCCAAACTATATTTCCGATAGTAATTCAGAAAATAAAAATTCTCGCGGCCCTTGTCTGTCAGCGGTTCACAGAATTTACTACCTACGTAACATGAATTAATCTCTTTCATGAACATCCAGGCTCTGCACGAACTTAATGTTCGAGACGGTAGTGTTGTATGTCTAAAACGTCTTCAAGGGAAGGTCAAGCGTTTACAGACAACCTTAGAACAACTTACAATTATTCTAGTGCTTAATTAAATCAGCACTGTGCTATGAATACGTGTGGATGATTGGATAAATACATCCACGTGTTCTTGACCTCGGCACTAGTTGGTGGTAAGTGGTCAGCTTCACACCCCGGCCGCTTTACCCCTTTCGAAAGAGCCCCTGCGACCTATTGGATACGAGGTTGGGTGGGCGTCAGAAGAGGCCTGGAAAACGTGGAGGGGAGAAAAATCTTGCCCTTACCGAGACTCGAACTCCGACCGCTTGGTCGTCCAGCCCGTAGCCAGTTGCTGTAACGACTGCGCTATTCCGGCTCTAATACATAACTTTCATTCATTCATCAGTAATCTGTCAGATGACAGGTCCACAGCCTCTTCCAAAACAGTTTCTCCACTTAATGCGATCTTCTGTTTTTGGAAAGAGACTATCCAGGAAAAGTGATAATGTGGTAGTTTTTCCATTTGCTTTCCACATCGCAGTACAACAGCCGTTCAAACCACTCTGGTCACGCCTGTTGCTATACGAACTTCAACATCTCGAGCATCATTTTCTCTGTGCTTCAAGTCGCCGCTGATGACGCTGCTTCCGGCATCAGTTTTCGGTGTCTCTTCGTCTGATGCCTACCCTTTGACCTGTCCAGCAAGGGAGGCCCTGCCAGTAGCTACGCTACCGCTGGTATAGCTCTCAGGGTCCTTGGCATACTCAAACACCCTCACCACGATAAGGTGGAGACACCAACGAGGGGAGAAGGCAGTTACATAAATAAAAATGTTCTGTTATATGGATCAGAAGTGTTGACAATGACAGTACGAGAACTAATGAGGGCAAAAGCTTCTGGCGTGCTCTCTTAGATGATCAGCAGGAGTTAGAGTCTGATATGAAGAAAGGGCAAGTGAAGGTATTAGAAAGAAATTATGGATCAGTACCATCACAGACAGAATTTCGAACTACAGAAATAAATTGGCGTTAAAGTGTTGAAAGAATTGAAGGCAATCACATCTCAAAGAGGGGGGGGGAATTTTGAGGACCACAAAAGATATACTGACCAGAAGAAATTTAATGGAGACAGTTGATCATATATATCAATAGCACTTCCTTTACTTATGAACGCAGTCGGAGTGAAAAATAGTTTAGTGACTATAGACGGGGTTTGGATTGGTAATCGGATTTACTGAACACTTAACTACAGTAGCTACGACAGTCTCACTGAGTTACACACTCCAAAGGTCTCCATAACTACGGCACACATAAAGTCTTTCCAGTCTTCTCTAGCCGTTGCTCGATAGCAACTTCCAACGGCGAATGTTCCATTTACTCTGGGTTCCCGGCCTCAACTACACCAGCTCTCGACTGGCTCTGACTGCTAAATTGATGCTGGTGATCTCCAGCACAGTGATCATTGTTTCCAAGCCCCACCACATTTTACCGTCTGACGGCTCTGGGAGCCTTCAGACTTCTCTCGCCTAGCTAATGACTGACTCTCACTAGCTGTCATGCTTATATAACATCTCGGTATGGACCTCACAGAAAACACCGTTCCTCTGTTGTTCTTTCATATTCTTGCCGGGTAGATATGCTTCTTAGCGAAGCCGTTATTCAGTAACGGCTGTTGTATACCTGCTTCTCTCTCGGTCGTTGCTTAGCAACGGGTCTACATGCCCAGTCCGAGTCCCAGTGGACTCGGACCCAAAAATGACTGCGCTACCGAGGGCCAGCGGCAATTGTAAATACATAACTTTATGGAACATAAAATACTAAGAAGAATGCGCGTAACGACGTTTCGGGTATGACGATTTTGGTTCTCTTTTTAAGTTTAAATGGAAAACAGTGACATTCTAATGGTGACGTCACTACTAATGATGATGATCTCTAAAAAATGTTAAGTACAGAATGCCAGGCCAGGGACTCTATGTGATTCCCCAGTTCTCCACCTCTCCACTTTCATTTCTTCTCACCTTCTACGAAGCATTTCCCTTCTTCCTTTCTCTTCCCTTTCTACTCTTTCTAAAGGTCATCAGGGATAGATTTATTCGAATTCTAAGTTGCTCATATTGCTAACTAAAGACTAGGTACAATCGAAATAACTGTACATTAATAATGTTATATGAAGAGGCAATCAGAGAAAATTATTAGTTGTGAATTTTCACCAGATTTCAATCCAGGTTCAGAAAACAGGGAGTGAGGAAGCCAATTACATTATGCAAATGGAGTCAATTGCTTGCTAATTGCAACAGCAGAACATGGCGGGAAGAGAGGAAAGGAATGTCGTATGACCTGTAAAGTGAAACAATAGCAATTAGCGTGGCGATTGAAGGGGATGGAACAAACACAAACTCGCTCCTCCCGTTTGAGATGGAACCACCAAAACAAGACGGACACTCTATCCTGAACCTCTTTTTTTTTTTCTATGGCGCTACAGCCCCAATTTGGGCCTAGGCCTACCTCCATGAAACTCTTCGTTTCACTTCGGTTTACTAGATCTTAGTCGGTAGGATTCTTTGGGCGGGTGATCAGCTCGTCGCAAGGTCTCTACCTGTACACAATCATAGAAAAATACACACACACAAACATTAAACATCCATGCAACATCCATGCCCTGAGTAGGATTCGAACCCACGATCCCGGCTTCCGAGCGAGCGAAGACAGTGCATGCCTTAGACCGCTCGGCTACCGTGACCGGCCTCCTTAACCTCTTTAGAGCCCCAAATTCATCTAAATAAAATTTTAAATTTCAGTTTTTAAATACTAAATATACAATGGTTTACATCGCGTAAGTTACTACATGCAACACCTGCGCTGAAATTAAATTACAGAAACCGCATAAGCCAAAGTTGTGTATCGTAAGATTCTAAAAATTAAGAGTATTAACCGGTTCGTCTCTGTAAATGAAACACAGTGTGATAAATATAATTTTCAGGTTTGTAACGTCACGTAGTGAAGACAGAACCCAGTGTTTCGGATGATCATATCTCCTCCAGCTTCAGGGTGAAAGAGTAATCCGCATAAAAAATATCAAAAGCTAGCTGAAAACTAAGCCAGCTCAGCTCACTGATGTCACGTTTCGCCTGTTCTATGAGCTTGAAAATGGAAACGATATGTTCCTCTGAAACGTCAGAATTTCTTGGAGCTGCACAGTGTTACTGCCCTGAAGCTGTCACCGTCATGACAACCTCAAACCCAGCAGAGATCCAATGAGTTTTCTTGAATGGGATTGAAGTAATGGCATAATAAGGTTATCCTGCAAGGGGAAGTTTTCCTGGAAGAGTGACAGATTGACACTCTAGTGACAACAGGCCCCTGGACTAACGTACAGAAGAACCATAATGGTTTCTACCGTACAGAAAACTCATCGTCTCTCCATTAGAAACACCAATCGAATAATGCTCTTAATGAAACAATCGCAGTATATTTTGAGAAGGATATAAACGCCGATCAAAAAAAAAATATATATCGATTTTTTATATCCTACAACAAGTGGTATATATAACAACCACCGTGTTTGAAAGCGTTAAGACGCTCTGGGGGA
This sequence comes from Cryptotermes secundus, assembly GCF_002891405.2. NCBI lineage: Eukaryota > Metazoa > Arthropoda > Insecta > Blattodea > Kalotermitidae > Cryptotermes > Cryptotermes secundus. Next base: position 2,251,104 of record NW_019738353.1, read on the forward strand.
CCTCATAATTGTGACCTCATTTCTATTCTGGGACAAAAAGACACAGTAAGTTTATTCTGAGATAAGAAATAAATTCTTAAATATCATTTAAGGTCGATGGAAAATACTTAAAATCTTTGTTCAGTTGCTTTCGCCTGTTTACAAAGTAAAAAAAAAAAATCCCGACGCTTTACCTTTCCTCAAACCCACCTTTACCAGAATGACAGTGGGGTACTGCGCAGGAACGTACAAAGCAGGGAAATTAGCCTCCCCCCCCCTTAAATGTAGAGTCTCTCTCATTACTCTTCCCCTCCACTTCCCCTTCACTCTCCTTCCCGCTTTTTCTTGCTTCAAAGGTTAAGTAGGATGTAGCGACAAGAAGCAAGTTGCGATCTGACAAAACAAAACCGGATTATGTATATATATGCCACGAAACGATATCAAAGGAATGAACTCTCCACGCGCCTATTATGGTTTGGAATTCCTAGAAGGAGTTACAATTTCAAGCAATACTGCACCGAGAGCTGCCCTTTGTACTAGTGCGACATGGCCTGGGAGTTCAATTAGCATAATTTGTTCCTTACTCATAACATCCATCATCTGATTGCCCTGTTTGCACACACCGCCTGTAGTCACCTGGAAACAAGAAGAGGCACCCCCCCCCACCCTTTTGCAAGTAATGTACGTTTTACCTTCCGAAACTAAACACGCCGTGAGAAGAGGAAAGAATAAAAACAGGCTTCAAAGTAAAATGCAATATAAAACATGTGGAACACAAGGCAACACAAGAGAGTCAGAAGGGATAAAAGGAAAAGCAAGAATTCCCTATGCTTAATTAAGCACAGCGCCACGAAGACGCATGAAGAAGTACATAGCTCCATCACCCTTAACTCGACACTAGAGTAGCACCCAGTAGCTACATTGCATGACGTCAAATGGTAGGATGAATGATGAATTGGAATCGAACCGAGCACCTCCAGGATAAGGACCTAGAGCTCTAATGCTACATCATCTTGCTTGTTTATTTTACTGAATATAGTATTTTAACATTGCTTCATGATTTTATCCAGCCCCTCCAGGCAAATATTGGAATAGTATGTTGATTACGTCACGATCGCCTCCCTCCCAGTCCTTTATAATTCATATGTCATCTTGCTATTCAACGCTGTACAGTCTGGGAACTGAGAGAGCACTAAATGAACCACGAAACAAGAGGGGCCACCCTGTACGTGAGTCGGACTGATTGTCTGAACCAAGGACTCTCATTCCGTGGCCCGCATGTTTCTTAAGTGCGGTTCTCGTACGTTTCTCTGTAAAATTGCATCACCCTGTACGTGGAAAATATTACTTGCCTACATTGAATACATAATTCTAACTGAATTTATTAATAAAAAACTTGTTAAATATAACCATGGATAATACTCGTACATGGCTGTAATTCATACGGATGCTAAACTAGGTAGCTGACATTAAGGGAAGAACATAGACTGGGGGTGTTTGAGAACAGGGTGCTGAGGGAAATACAGGGTGAATCGTATAGAACCCGCCCGATGAATTTGCTAATAATTCCGCAAGTGATGCATATAACCGCTCACAATTACGACATAATAATCCGTGGGCAGTGCTGAGTCGAATGGTGTGCGCATGATCCGGCAAGTGGCAGCCCTTATGCTGCAAGGTCAAGGACAATGCCGAAACGTGTCTGCAGTGCGCAGGCGACAGTCATGGAGTTCACTGTTGAACAGCGAGTGTTTCTAATGCCTACTTGAAAACGGCGGACACTTTCAACACCTGCTCTGATCACGGCACACAATCCAAGATAAGATATGTGTAAATTACTTTAATATCTGTATGGTATATTTTATATTACACCTCATTTCGTAGGGCCGGTTCTATATGAATCACCCTGTATTTGCAACCAAAAATATAATATGAGGCTGGAGAAAAGTGCATAATTAGGAGCTTCATAAATTATATTCTTCGGACAATATTATTAGAATAAATAATTCAAGGAGGCTGAGGTGACGGGGCATGGGAAGATTGTGTACAAGGTTTCTGTAGGCAATTCTGAAGGAAAGGAACATCTGATAGGCCTAGATGTAGATGGGGGATAACAGTAAAATAAATATTAGAGAAATTGGATTGTTTGGTATGGGTTGGATTCATCTGGTTCAGGATATGGACCAATTGCGGGGTTACTGTGAACATGGTAATGAATTTTCTTGTTCCATAAAGTGTTGGAAATTGAGTAGCTGAGCGACTGGTAACTTCTTAAGAAGCATTCAGCTTCACGGAATTAGTTAGTTAGTTGGTGGGTTAGTTAGTTATCGATGTCTGAATCTGCTTGCGATGCATTATTGGTAGCTTTTTAATAAACTGTCATAAAATTTCAATGAATTATACGGCACAAAAATGTTTCACTTTCTGATAAAAGGAAGAGCTATCCCTGTAACAGGCCCTGGAGGCCCATAGGGTCGTGACACGTCGAGGCTCCCACATTTTCTAGACAATCATCTCACAGATGACGGTGAGGTTGCCAGCCCTACGCGCCGGCCGCCTTTTCCCCCAGGAAGATTCCTGGTACTCATTTCTGTTAGGAGCCGAGTAGACTCCAGAGCCATAGTTCAGCTGCAAGAATTATGGGAACTGAAATATCCAATGCCCTCATCGGGACTCGAACCCGATACCTTCCGGGTTGTATCATAGTGCCTCAACCAACTACGCTACAGCATGGCCTCATTTTCTGATAACGTTCAGGAAATATGATTCCGCTCGACTACACCAGGTGAGCTGATTACAAAAATTACAGTGGAAGAGTTGCAATGTACACGTCATTTGCTGCGCCATTTTGGCGTAATGACATTGTTTAAATAAGCGTAGTCCTTTGCTCGGTAACAAACATTATGTTTTCACAATATGGCGGATAAATATCATAAAGGTAGTAAAACTGAAAATGAGAATGGAGGAAACACATCACTTTCCTTTGGCAAACACGGAAAGTTAAAGGGAGATACACAGACAGGCTCGTGATGTCATAAGCCTCCTTTAATTTTTTTTTCAAAATAGGAAAATTATGCTAAAAATTAGGTTTGCTGATGATAATTACCAGAAGAGAGAAATGACAACATGAAGACGGGAAGATTAGCAAAGCATGAAGTGAAGAAGATGTCAAAGTTAGCAGAAAGTTATGTTGTAAATTTCTGTTTAAGTTTGCCTCTCTTTTGTAATCAGGTGGAAGCAGTTAGAGCGAGAGCAGGCCCGATATTAGTTCTTGCCCAAGTCTTTGTTGTTAAACACTGACAGATTCTCCATCTACGACGCGCCGACTTTGCAAATACACGAAGACTTGGGTGCGTTCGGAAATGGGAAATGTTGTTCCTGAATGACATACCGAGAAGCTATCTCGGATATGACGTTCCCTCAGTCAGCGTTAATTGACATCTTAGATACGGCAAAGGGTATCATATTCTTTTTTTTTAGTTGCTGTGTGAAGTTGCACTAACAGTGATTAATTGTATTTATGTCACACCTGAAGTTGCAGTTGGTCAAGTGTACAAGAGGTAAAGTGATACAGGGTAAGATAAGAGGTTAAAGTAACCGTTGTGCTTCGCCCATTCCGAACTGTTATCATACCGTATTGCTTCTAATATGAGACGCACATTTTACAGTTTTTTCCCGTTCAAAAATTGAGGTGCGTCTCAAATTACAGAGCCCTTATATTCAAAGTAATATGGTATATACAGGGTGTTTCACGACTTTAGGGCATAACTGCAGGAGGTGATTTCCTAGGTCTTTATGATAAAAAAAGTTCATATAAACATGTGTCCGATTTTGGACGCTTACGGAGTTATGACCGTTTTAAACTCAGAATAGAGGGTAACGATTACTGACAATAAACGGAACAAAATAATAAACCAGCATAATTTGTATGATCCGTAGTAGATGTTTCGTCCAATATGTAGGTAGATGCAGATGAAAAATATTGATGCTCCGTTGGCGTGTATGGTTCGTAGGATTCACCCATAATTTACGTCTCGGCAAATGTGTGCTACTCTGGAAAATGCAGCCTCTGTGTTAGGGCAGTAGTGTATGGCGAGGAATAGTCCTGTAGCAATTTGTGCAATGAGACAGACTCCTAGCAGGGAGCCGAAGTTTCATCATGTTCTAATATAATACATGATACATTTAAAGTATGAATGTAAAGTTAACTTCGTGAAATTACCTTTAAATTGAATTGATTGGTGCTTAAAGCTGATTTCAGAAAATGCCACCGCCGGCCGCAACGCAGGCTGCCGCACGGTTGTGAACCGCCAGGTAGCACGTAGCAGCTTCAGCTGGCTGTTTCTTATGTGGTCAGCGGGGTCCAGAATGCGACCGAGCAAAGCATCTCGCGTTGCCACCTTCACATTGTAAACCAGTTCTTTCATCCATCCCCACACACAGTAATCCAGTGGGCTTAAGTCTGGAGATCTGGCTGGCCAATGGTGGGGACCGCAACGTCCGATCCATCGCCCTGGGAAATGATAGTTCAGGAAATTTGTAACTCCATGTGAAGAATGAGGAGGAGCTCCGTCGTGTTGGAAATGTATACGACTTCATTTATCCAAAGGCATATCCTCCAAAAGTTGGGGCAATTCCTCCTGTAGAAATCTGAGGTACGCCTCTCCTGTAAGACGACCTTCCATGATGAATGGACCTATCAGCTGATCGTCCAGCCGGACATACCAACACACCACGCCTTAGGTACCTCTCAAATGTCGAGATAACGAGAATGCTTTGTTTGTAGCTGGCTAAAAATAGCGACCCTCCAGATGATAGACGCGGTTCACACGAGGGCGTGTACGGGAATGAAAAAACGGTCATAACTCCGTAACCGTCCAAAATCGGACACAAGTTTATATGAACTTTTTTGATCACAAAGACCTAGTAAATCACCTCCTGCAGTTATGCCCTAAAGTCGTGAAACACCCTGTATGTACTAATATAAATATGACATAAATGAATGACGATTTGTTTTCTTGTCTTGTTTCTCAACTGTTTTCTTCTTTCCTCCTAATCTCATCTTAAAATCTCTCTTTTCCTTGTCTTCCTCTCTCTTCCTCCTTATTCACCTCTCCTGCTCCATCTTCTCCCTTTCCTTAACTATATAGCTCCTTTTTCCCTCTTCATTCCTTCATCCCCAACGTTCTCCCATTCAGACTATGAGGCAGTGGAGGTATATATCCAGGCATTCGTAACTTTGGCACTGGATGGAAGTATGTGGTCGGCTTCACGCTCAGACCGATTTACTCCCAAGGAAAATCCCCTTATATCAGTCGGATAAGAATATATACACATTTTTTGCTTAGAATGGCCGATACTGTGACCTCCCAGAATATTGACTTTTCTTCCTGGGACACCCTGTATAGTCTAACTACTGACAGTAATATAATCCACAGGAGAGCCCGTCTGTCGTGCGAGATCTGAAACCAGTTCCTCCTAAATATGAATCGGAAGTGCTACGAATTGCGCAGTTCACGAGAACGTGGGGCCGAGGCAGAGCCCTGCGTCCGTGAGCTCCGCTTAATTGTCGATATAGTATCCGTGGTCGGACTTGCGAACCGTGGCATCAAAGCCACGCTCTGTTTGCTGTGAAAGGGTGGGGTCATGTATTAACGTTTGACTCGAGCTTAGTGGTGCAGCGTGTCAGGATGTAATCGATATGCAACACCGCTCTACACGCTTGCAAATCCGATTTTGGGGTTCGTGTCATGAACACAACTTGACAAGCGTATCACAGCTTACACTGAATTTGAGGGGACATTTGAGGATCCCTCAACTGTCACTATTGAAACTACTGCCTTCTGGGATGTTACGCCATGTAGTCTTATAGGAGTTTGGGGGGGGGGATGTTCACTCTGTTTTCAGGGTCGAAGAGTAAGCTAAGCAAGGCAAAACACCCTGATGATGGAAGCAGTACGTTCCTACGAAACTTCCATAGGTTTATACCACACTACACAGCATCGCATCCCACACGATAGTACTGTCACTAAGGACGGAGTAACTATAAGACGAGGTTTTAGGTTGGATATTGAATTTATTGACCACATCAACACACAACTCTTAATTATAATTCCATCGCTAATTTCCATAATTTACCAATCACTAGCTGCAGTGTCTCCACTAATCGTTGCCTGGTAACGGCATTCCTGTGCTTCCGGGCTCAACTCCTCTCTGAACGACTCCCTTCCAACTGAAATATACATGAATCTTATATGATGACCGACGGTCAGGCGGTCAGTCTGTCTAAGAATAAAGCACTCATCTGGGGCTTACGACCAGATTTTTGTTACTGTCACACAGTTGTGGGTTTGTTGATATGGGGCGCTCTCTCTCTGACGAGAGGACGGGTCTGTCGTTTACAATTATTGGCGGTCTTCGCCAGCGAAGTCATTTTTGGGTCCGAGTCCTGTCGGACTTGTGACCATATTTTACACTCTCAGATTTGAGAATTCCCTTTTCGTCGCCTCCTACGACTCGCAGGGTTATGATGGAGGTATTCGACCCCACCTCCACACGGGATAATAGAACTATTCTTTGAAGTTCAAAGTTCAAAGTTACTTTACGACTAGAGGTATACCCCCAGTCAGTTTTGTCACGGCGCCAGGCCCCTTGAGGCCCACGACCAGAGATTTCTTTTCTAACTGAACTCTTACGGTAATAGTCCTTATGTAACATCCTCTCTGACGAGAAGATGGGGTTGTCTCTTAAGATTACGCTTCGCTTTTCGTTAAGAATATATTTGGCACACACAATACGTATGTTCTTGAAAACTCTTCCTTTTGCACTATACACAAGTCCTCTCAGCACAGGATTTACAAAGCAAATCATGCCTAACTTACGTATCTTATACTACAACAGCAGTTTAGTAATTTGAACGGTCGCAAGCTTGAACTTATAACCCCCTTGCACGGACAGAGTAAAAACGTTTTCAACAATACCTTTATTGTTACATGCGTATCCGTTACCGTGTGAACATGTTTACTGAGCAGTTGCCTAGAAACGGCTCTGGTATAATTTATCTCGCGGTCGTTGCATAGTAACGGCTCAACACGCTACAGTAAACTTTATTGCCGCCGCTGTGTTAAATCTAAAATTTAACACAGTTATCCTATGGGAATTTTAATCTAAGTAATGCCGGCAGATTTTAAAACCCTTCTTTACTGCTGGTTTGGCATACTCTTCGACCATGAATATTGAGGCAACACCTTCCTCCGCTGCGTCGGCAAACATCTTTCAGACTACATCACGTTATGCCGTAATCCTCATGTTGATTCTATTTACCGTACTGGCTGTAGCAGACGTCACATATTCGTGTCTGCATATTTATTTTTAGTAAAATGAAGACGAGGCTTACAATTCCAGCTTTAGATAACACAGCACATCCTGTATAGCATTCGTTGTTGCATGTATTTCGTATCAGTAAATAACATATTAAAAGCAAGATGATTGTCATGGTAAGGTTTCTAATAATCTGGATGTTCACGGTTTCATTCTAAGCCGGTAGAACTATATCCTGACTGAGGTCTTTCGTGGTATTTCTCAGTCCTTTCAGGCATATTCCAAAATAATACGTCGATCTACGTCATAGTTTCTTCCTTCCACATTCATTTCGATTCATTAGTTCATTAATCATCCTGTCATTCGATGATGTAGAGTTAAAACTCTGCCTCCATCTTCAGGGTAGAAAATTGACGTAGTAGGCTCCACCGAAATGTTGGAAATTCTCTGTGTATTGATCTCACTACGTAGAGTCACATATGAATATTCGCATGTAGATGTATGCATACATGCATGTTTGTGAATATGTCTGCCTGTATGTATTATTCATATGTGTCTGTGTGCATGTGTGTGCTGATGTAATTATTTCCACCCAGATGTAAACCGCCTTCAATTATCGGAAATTTTATTCACTTCATGAAACAAAGTTTCTTGACGATGCGTTAACAGTTTTATGATCACATTCGTGTTCAGAAATTATTGTTTGTTTGTGTAAATAAACAGGAAAACATGAATTTTCTAATCGCATCCAAAAACCTCTACCGTAACACTTGAACATCGCTGTAACAGCCCTTTCTACCGTACTTATTGGCAAGAGTATGGAGCAAATGTAATATCTTTGGACGTGTTCTGTTAGGCTCGCAATAGGAAACAGAAAACTGAAAAGATACATTTTTATACAACGCCAGAATGCTTCCCTACTCCGCGTAGGCACGTACAGTCCAGCTCAAACTACTGTCGCCATGGAACTGAGAACTTCCTTAGAAAACATCAGTCCCCCAGCTACTCAAGAATTTCCCAAAAGCTTTATAAAACCCAAAGGTTCATTACAGTGTCAATAAGAGTCCACCAAGTGTCCCTAATGTAAGTCAGATGAATCTATATCACACCATCCCCAATCTCTAAGATCCATTTTAACAGGTTCAAACAAACTTTCCTAGTCGTGGCAGATCCATCTACAGGAACAATTACGTATTACAATTTCACGTTGCGTTAGAATTTTTCATAGAAATAATAGATAAAATGCCTAATATATTGAGGCATATTTGCTCATAGCAAGAATGTGGAGCCAGAGAAAGAGCCGTTGCTAGCGAACGGCTCCGAAACAACATTCCTTTCTAGGCAACGGCCGCCAAACAAATAACGGAACAACGCCCGTTGCCAGGCAGCAGTTTATTAATAAGTAACAATTGAACAGCAACAGTGGAAGGGTGTTTCTGTGCGGTCGGTGTCGAAATGTTATAACCGGGACGGTTTGAAGTAAAGAGTTCTACGTATAATAGGCATTATCTGCTTTGCAAAGCGCGTACTGACAGATAACTTGTCTGTAATGCAAAAGGAAAAGTTCTCAATAACATGTTATATGTGCGATACGTACGCTTGATAAAGATCAAGTCTATTCACAAGAAACAAAATCATCTTCTCGTCAGAGAGGATGTTACATAAGGACTATGACGGCAAGGGTTCAGTTGACAAAAATAGTGACCATCGGTCTCAAGGGACTTGTCGCCAAGACGAAGTGATTGGCCGTAAACCGTCAGTCGTAAAGTAACTCTGACTCCGATTCTGACTCTGACTGTAACCAAGTCAGTTAGCGGCCTCCGTAGTCTAGGGGTAACGTTCCCACCTCATGACTCAAGATACGCGGGTTCAAACCCGGCGGAGGTCGTGGAATTTTTAAGGGCGAAAAAATTCAGGGAACAAGTCCTCCGGGAGGGACTTTAAGCCGTGGGTCCCGTGTCGTAGATTTACGGCACGTAAAAGAACCTCATGTCTCTAGGAGACCTCTGAGCAAAATTAGGCAACATTTCCCGCCCAAGTAGTTTCCAATTCCTCCGGTAGATGGGTGACGTATTAGGTACCACTGCCAGAGGAGGGGGGACCTCTCTGACAGAAAGGGACTAACTATTAGATACCACTGCCAGTTGAGGTTGGAACCTCACTGGCAGAAAGGCGCTGATAGTAAGCACCAGTACCGGTAGGGTATGGAGACGGTAGAAATTAAAGGGGGACGCACAATGGACCACTAACCGGTCTAAGTGCATGGGGAAGCCCACCCCCTCAATACGGAATACGGAACCAAGTCAGTTCTATACAGAGTCTGTGAAGAGGACTTGAGCGCGTGAAGCTGAAGAATCTTCACTGTTAGAAGCAGTTGCCAGGGAACGGATGGTGAACACATAGCAGGCTGGAAAAGACTTAGAGAGTACTATGGCGATTTATGAATTGTGGAGATTGAGAGTGGCGCTATAATTGCTTGTATTTCTGTGTCGTGTGCACAAGTGGTCAATAAATTTATTCCCGAAACCGAATCTTCACTTATAGTCCCCCATACTATGTGACTATATATATATATATACCGCCAGTCGTAAAGTAACTTTGACTTTGACTTTAACTTCAACATGACACGGCTGTTATGTCTCGACCACCTCAGGGGACACGACCCATATTTTGAGAAACCCTACGGTAAATACGAGAGACGTGTTATGAAAGTCCACTTACTATAAAATTCGGGTTCTTTCATTACTTTTATGAGGGGCGGAGAACTTCAGATCTTGACAGTTAAGAAGAAAAGTTCAAGAGGAAGAAATGAGAGAGAAAACTCGTACCAACAGGCAGAACGTGAGGTAAATGGCATGGAATGATCACGATATTTTAGGTTCGATAAATTGCGGAAAATGTTGGGCTGTTTTCAGATATATTTTTAAGACACTTTCGGGTCTATGTTGATGATGTGAATCTGTTGGGAGATAACATGGGCACCATAAAGAAAAACAATGAAACTTCAATTGATGTTGGTAAGGAAGCAAAAGTAGAGAAAACGAAGTGTATGTTGCTGTCTCGCCACCAGAGTGCAGGGAAAAATCATGACATAAAGATAGTAACAGATGTTTTCAAAATGTGGCATAGTTCAGATATTTGGAAACGACTATAAGAAATCAAAATCTGATTCAGGAGGAAATTAAGAGGATATTGAACTCGGGTAATGCTTGCTACCATTCAGTCCAGAACCTTTTGTCTTCTCGTCTGCTGTCCAAAACCATAAAAATAAGAGAATATACAAAATTATAATTTTATCTGTGGTTCTGTATGGTGTGAAACTTCGTCTCTGACATTAAGGGCTGTTTGAGAACAGGTTACTGAGGAGAATATGTGGATCAAGGAGAGATGAAGTGACGGAAGGTTGGAAAAAACTGCATAATGAGAAACTTCATAAGTTGTACTCTTCGCCAAGTATAATTAGAATGATCAAGTCAAGGTGGATGAGATGGGTATGGCGTGTAACACGAATGGGGTGAAGATGAATGCATTTTTTTTTTGTTTTACTAGTGGAGTCCCTTGTACTGTGGCCACTTCTGGCCTATTGTACCTGCCCCAGATGATAGGTGAGGGTGATTGTGGAATAATTCGTGGAACGAAGATTGGCAGGGGAAACCGAAGTACTCGGAGAAAACCTGCCCCAGCGTTACTTTGTCCACCACAAATCCCACTTGACCAGACCCGGGATCGAACCCGGGCCGCCGCGATGGGAAGCCAGCGACTAACCGCTTGAGCTATGGCGCGGCCTATGAATGCATATAGGATATTGGTGGGAAAACCAGAAGGAAATAGACCACTAGGAAGAACAAGACGTAGGTAGATGGGTAATATTAAAATGGATCTTAGACAGTACGCGGTGGTATGGACTGGATTGATCTGGCTGAGGATAGGGACCAGTGGAGGGATCTTGTGAACACGGTAATGAACTTTTGAGTTCCGTAGAATGATGGTAAATTCTTGAGTAGATGCGCAACTGGCGGCTTCTCAAGAATGTCTCATGAAGTTAGTTTAGTTGTTATGTTTATATTCCACTGTCAGGATCAACTTAAACACGAAATGGTTAATCCAAAGGTCGAATGAGTATTGTAATACCTGAAGAACGGGATGTCGCATTTCAGGAAAACAAGCCAATACACACATGAGGTGCTGTGGAAAAATCACTTACAGGCATCCCTCACGAATCGCTCCAGTTCTATATTCCTGCAATCTCCATCAATTTTTCCTTACAAACTCCTTCTCTTTTCTTCAGCGATTTGCACGGAATGGAAGACTCCTGAGTTGAGCCTAAGAGCACGTTGCAAGGGGACCAGTTTTATTCCATATCGTGGCTCCATTTGACGGTGTTGGGTGCTGATGGGAAAAGGAAGGGTGCCAGACTTAGAGGCGCCTAGGCACTGAAGAAGGAGTCTTTAAAGGGATGTAAACTTTATTGAAAAGAGTTAAAAACTTCACTTTCATGACATGGCGACGTGGTCTAGCCCCTCACACCGGTCTCAAAACCGAAAGCAAGATCTCTCCTCCCCCGAAGGGGAGACTTAACGCCCGTACATTGAATTTTGTTCGACCATTTCCGTGTAAACTGGGGGTAAAAGCGGCACAACAGAAAATTCCGAGCGTGGTGCGATATGGGGTCCTTATTATCACATATGCTTCCCCTTTAGGAAGTTTAAGGCCAATATAGCACAGTGGTAACTATATGTACCAAGATTATAAATCAATACGCTTTAGTTGGAAGCCTGAAGGGAAAACGTCATTTGAAGACTTACATATAGATGGGAGAATAATTCTACCCTGAATACAGAGACAATAAGTATCCTCGAAACGCTGGAATATATCAGTTTTCACGGTATCACATCTCATAAGATAGCCATCTCAACATTAAGAGGGATTTTACAGAAAGATGGTTGGCAAGACGCTAACTAGATTCATCTGAGTCTGGGAGCGGTGGACTTTTGTGAACACGGTAATGAACCATCACGTTCCGTATCGAGAAGAGTACGCTTCTGCTTTAACCGGTTCAAGGATCGTAAGTTTATAAAGAAGAACGTTATTCAGTTTCGTGTCTAGGTTAAATATGACCTGTTGAGTCACGTGTGGTTAGGCCAGTACAGATTAGTTTATGTTGGGTTAGTCAGTTCGTTTCATTGAACAGTGAAATTAATACGTCTATCGGTATATCAGATCAACCACGCCTAATCCTCCCTATATAATCTAAATTGCAATTTAGAGTAAAAATCGGTAGTGGCATTCCTCCACAGCAGAAATCTGAATTATAAAACTACGACTCTGGCGTCACACCCTCGTTCTCGACAGATAAGGGCATGTTACGAAGTTCGCATTAACTCTCTGAAGACTGAAATTCATTTTCATATTTAAAAGTTTGGTCCCACCGCAAAGAAAACATACAATCTAACTTATAAAGACCAATCGTTGAAAGTTGTTTAAGGAAACAATAAATTCTGGGAAGAACTAATCACCTCCTTTCCTTTTATGCAACACAGACGGCAGATAAAATTAAAAAAAGTAGAGGGACAATCACAGATAGATAAACAACACTGTGACCTCGTAAGCCATCTAACGTGGCGCACAGACACACTCACACGGCAAGGTGAGCTCATAAGCCTTCTTTTTGTAACTAAGAAAAGTAGGCTCTGTATGTGTGTGAAACTTGGTCTCCGACATTAAGGGAGGAACATAGACTGAGGGTGTTTGAGAACAGCGGGTTGAGGAGAATATTTGTACCGAAGAAAGATGAAGTGACAGGAGGTTGAAGAAAACTGCATAATGAGGAGCTTCATAACTTGTACTCTTCTCCAAGTATAATTAGAATGATCAAGTCAAGGAGGATGAGGTGGGCATGGCATGCAGCACGAATGGGAGAGAAGAGGAATGCATATAGGATACTGGTGGGAAAGCCAGAAGGAAGGAAAGAGACCACTGGGAAGACCAAAATGTAGGTGGGTGTACAATATTAAAATGGATCTTAGAGAGACAGTATTCGATTGTATGGACTGGATAGATCTGTCTCAGGATAGGAACCAGTGGAGGGCTCTTGTGAACAAGGTAATGAATCTTCAGGTTCCATAAAATGCTGGGAAAGTCTTGAGTAGCTGCACAACTGGCGGCTTCTCAAGAAGGCCTCAGTTTCATGAGTGAGTGAAGGAAAGAAGGCTAAAAGTAATTACTTATCTTGATAATCATACAGAAGACGTAAATATTCTAAGCGGATAAGACTCAGAGATTTATAACGTTAAACCAGACGGTACATATGGTAACCAGTGTATTTTAAAGGGTTAAATTTGTATATCCCTGGATAAACAAAATTAATTCATGATCTCGGGAGTAGTGGAAACTGCAAGTACGTGGAACAGGTGAACTCCGAGACTCTGTGTCAATATTCGTATGTGGTTCCATATTATTTTATTTATATGAGCCTCAACATCCATATTCATAAGCCTGTGTTACTTTGTCATCACTGCGCCCTCCCCTCTCGTTTGATTGCCGAAGTCCTGGCCGTCAGGAGGGTCGCGCATGAAGACACGCACTCTCGCATACTGCGCATGTCAAATGCAGCCATATGTATGCATGAATGTGAGGTGTGTTCGTAATGAATTCTCTGGTTTCCAGCTTCCCCACATGAATACTGGAAAAGTGTAACTTCGGATTGAGAGAACTCATTTCTAGCGTGTTCAAAACAGAGAGCTGCAAACCTTCGCCATGTTTGTTTGTCTGCCTGCAACAAGTCGAAAGTGTATTTTCATTAAATCTGATACTAATATTATTATCTAACATTTGTTTCCATATTGAAACTGTAGTTAAAACCGGATAAAGGTAACCAATACTTTCAGAACTCGCTAAATATATATCACAGAGGGGAAAAAAAAAAAGTTTACCAAACAAAGATCTAGAGGGATATAAAATACATGTTTCCTATCCAAAATAGTTTTTTTGTGGTTTGCAATACAGTTAAGCAAATTAGCGCAAGTGTCCAAATTGTTGCATTGTTTCGTAAATTTTCAATCTCATAGTGGGTTAAATATTGTAAAATGTAGATCCATTGCTAAGTAATGAATCAGTACACAGCACTCGCTGCTAGGAGACGGATTCCTGACAAGTAACAATTGAACTACAACAATGATGAGCGGTGTTTTCTATGCGGTCCTTGCGGAGGGGTTACAAACGGGGCAAAGCTTACACGATCTCCAGATGGGGCTCGACACCAAGACTTACCGACTCACAGACCGTCAGTCGTAATGTGACTTGAACTCCTCCGCGTGGAGAAGGAGTCGAATACCTCCACCGTAACCCTGCGAGTCGCAGAAGGCGAACAAAAGAGAAGTCTCGAATCTGAGACAGTAAAATATAGCCATGAATCCCAAGGGACTTGGATCCGAAAATGACTGCCCTGGCGAGGCCCAGCAGCAATTGTAATCGGCAAACCTGTCCTCTCGTCAGAGAGAGCGCCCCACATCAACAAACGCTCAACGGTCTGACAGTAATGAAAATCTGGCCCTAAGCCCCATATGGGTGCTTTATTCCAAGAGAGACTGACAGACTGAGCGTCGGTCGTAACGTAAGACTCAGATTCGGACTGAAACTCAGCTTAGTCGGTTGTGGCATATTCGCATGCCGGTGGGCGTTAGGAGAGGACGTTATTTGGATCCGTTGCCAGGAAACGTCTAGTGGAGGCACATTGAGAGGGATTAGCATGTGCTTTAGCGATTTGTAAAATGCGGAGATTGGCGATGGCGCTATGGCTACGTGTAGTTCCGAACTGAAAGTGGCCAATAAATCCAGTCACCAATTCAAACCCCGCCTGTACTCACATTCGAAATCGTAATAATATTATTGTAAGAAAACTGCTTATCAGTTTTTTGAACGTTGTTTTCTTTGCGGTCCGTGTCGTGTCTAAGGAAAGTGAGCTATTAGGTCTCATACCTAATACCAATTCATTGTTATGTGGACGGCTATTAAAACAGTTTCACTAACATAATTAGCTGCTTGGAGCTGAGCCCTTTGTTAGAAGTCGCCAGTTTTGAAGCTATTCAGGAACTTCCCATAAAATGTATGGAAACTGAAGGTTAATTTCCATGTTCATTAAAGTTCTCCATTGGTCCCTATCTTGAGCCAGATCAATCCACTCCATACCACCCTGTTCTATCTCTCTAAGATCAATTTTAATATTATCCACCCACCTACGTCTTGGTCTTCCTAGCGGTCTCTTCCCTTCTGCTTTCCCAACCAATATGCTACACGTATTCCGCTTCTTCCCATTCGTGCTACATACCCTGTCCATCTATCCTCCTTGACTTTGTCATTCAAATTATACCTGGAGAAGAGTACAAGTTATGAAGCTCCTCATTATGCAGTTTTCTCAAACCTGCTGTCACTTCATCTCTCTTTTGTTCAAATATTCTCAACACCCTGTTCTCAAACTCCCTCAGTCAGTGTTCCTCCCTTAATGTCAGAGACCAAGTTTCACATCCATACAGAACCACAGGCAAAAATTATAGTTTTGTATATTCTCATTTTTTGTGTTTTTAGACGAAAGGTTCTGGGCTGAATTACGCTAGCAGGATACAGAAAGTAACATAACATAACAGGATGCAGAAAATAACATAACAGGAAACAAAGTAAAAATTAAAAAAAAATGATGCGCTATTACCAGCGCTGTAGAATTGCTGCGTATATCACAGCCACAAGTCAATCCTTATTCTCTTGTTCGCTGTTCATTCGGAACTATCCTGACCCCGTGGCTCATAGGCAACTTCTCGAACTTTCCGTTTATGCAGGCAGTATGCATATGTGTTGGAGAAAATCAAACGTGAATTACTACATTTCCCACAAATACACATAATCTGTAACCGAGACAGATCAGTCGGTAAAGCGACTAGGCTGAGGGCTGGATGACCATGATATCCGTATTCGATTCCAGGCTAGGGCAAAAGCAATTTTTCTCTTCTGCATACCGTTCAGACCAATCCTAGGGCCTATCGCAGCTCCATATTCAATGGATACGAGGGACTTCTCCCCATGGGTGAAGCTCACCACTTAACTCCATTTATGGAACAGATTAGGAATACATGGAGCTATACCTCCGCTCCCCATACGTTTACAAACCGTGCTGCTTAATTAAGCACACGGACAAATTTAAGCTGTTTCACTATAGTTGTGAAGATAGATTTGTTATGGACGGTCTATGCGTTCATATAAGTAACATTAAAATGTGAAACTTTGCTAACTTGCAATAAGTTCTACGTCTGAGATAAGCCGCCATTGTTGAACTACAGCTTACGGAAGATGTCGGAATTTTAATATAAGTGGAACAAAATTATGCTAATCACTAAGATTTTTCTTAATTCCATGAGGTATAATCCTTCTTGAGAAGTTTATAGTTACCCAGCTATAGTCCATTCGCGGAGACGAGAGAGTCCTCGTAAACAAATGCACACGGTATCTCCTTCGCTCTTTGAATGAAATCATGCAGCGATCACGTGATGCGTGTACCATTGCAGGGGCGTCCAAAGTTCACTCTTCAGTCTGAATGCAGGTTAACGTGCGTCCGAATGCAGTGAGTACACTGAGTAACTGCGCGCTTTGTCCACTCCTTGCTGTCAGCTGTGGCGACGCGGGGCTTGCTTTGTTTACGCTGTCTCGTCTCCGCGAATGGACTATAGTAAAGATGTTACCGCACCTTTACGGGAGCAGGTCAAATAACCTTTTTTGTCCCTAGGTCTTCGACGTAGTTTCTTTCCTCCAGGTTTTCCGACCAAAATCCTGCATGCATTTCTTCTCTCTCTCGTGTGAAGAGCATGCCCCACCCATCCCGCCCTGCTTTATTTGAACATTGTATGATATCTGGAAAGGAGTATATATTATATATATATTATGCAGTTTTCTCCAGTCATTTCCTCCTCAGACAGATATTATCCGAAACGCCCTGTTCTCAAAGACTGTTTACGTTCTTCCCTAACAGAGAGAAGGTTAAGTGTCGCAGTAACCTCTAAAGAAGTAAAATACGTTATCCTTTATGAATTAATCTTTTCCCCTTTAGATATCAGCGAAGAAAACAGAAAATTCTGAACAAGATGGCGACAAGCGTATCACGAACTGAATCTGGTCTTAAATTTTTGACGAATAAAATTCTGAATCGTTTCTTTCATTCCAGAATATTTGATCTTTGCCACGTTTTCTAAAGCACGTCTAGCACAGGAGAAATAAGTTTATGTGCCCCTGTTAAAGACTGTTAATGACGTTAACACCCGAAGAAAAAATTGTCTATGTTAAGTGTGGTGTCTGGAGCCAGCATAGCTCAGTCGGTATAAAGGGCTGGATGACCGCGGTTCGATTCCTCATAAAGGCAAGATATTTCCATGATTTATTCTGACCGTCTTACAGCGCATACATTTATTCACCTTACTCTTCTCTCTTGCACTACATGTTTCGGCACTAAAGTGCCATCTTCAGGTGCTTTTCGATGTACGTCGAGCTACTGCATTGCATGCCCTGTTGTCTTTATACTAAAATAACTCAAATATATATTCGTCATATATATTGCTAAATTTTAAATATTAAAAATATTAACTGTTCAGGATTTGTCATCCTTATGTCGTATCTCAGTACGCGAGTCACACCTATCTTCTTCTGTCGGAGTATTCTTCCTACTTTCATGTGTGTATTGTGCTTTGTGTTGTGTCTTGCTCCTGTGACTGCGTGTGTTAGACTGCTGGGCCTGCTGGGTATGTGGGCAAGATATTGTTTTCTTCTCCACAGATTCCAGGGCGGTGCTGGGGACCACCCAGCCTCCTGTCTATAGGGTATGGGGGTGCTCTTCTCTGGGTTAAAGCGGCCGAATGTGAGGCTGACCACTCACTACCATTTAGTGTCAAGGTCAAGAATTGTGGAACTGTATAGGTCTTCATTAAGTGTCCGTTGTTATTGTGGCATATCGGCTGTGGAGCCAGAGAATCAGCCGTTGCTAGCAAATGGCTCTGAAACAACATTCGTTTATAGGCAACAGCTCGATAAACACGTTCCCGCAGCAACGGATACTCACGCAACAATAGAGGTACTGTTGGAAATTGTGTTTTTTACTCGGTTCGTGGAAAGGGGTTATAAGGAATACAATTGGTGCAATCGAGCGAGTTCTGTACGGGAGTCTGTAAGGAATAGAGGCAGTTGGAAGGGATCCGCAATTCAGAGGGGCTTGAACGCGTGAAGTTGAAGAATCTCCAATGTTAGAAGCCGCTGTCAGGGAACGGTCGATAAAGACACAGCAGGCCAGAAAAGATTTAGCGGGCGTTGGGATGAATTGTGGAGATTAGCGATGGCGGATTAATCATCTGTAGTTCCGAGTGGTGTGTATAAGTGCCAAATACATCCAATATCCAATCCAGGCCCGTCTATAGCCACACATACACATGATCTGATTTGAGCCAAATGTGTGTCAAATAGTCAATCTCATTCTTTTTTTCTTTCAATTGCATTGGTACGGGATCTATTTGGAGCTGTCGATTAATAAATATTCCTGCTTTAAAATCGTTATTACTCTATCTTGTGATACTGATAAGAAACGTAACAACATCCCGGGCGAAGAACGGATACTCCTAGTTTCTCATACAGCGACAAAGAGTCACGAAGTCTGAGGGCCAAAAACGCTTGGAGAGCAGTAAACGTTGCAGTGTGCCATTTCTCTCAGGCCTGACTACAGTACCGCTCCCACCAATTAAGCCAGCATCCTTATGCCTCTCGCGCACTCAGGGGGGCGAATTAAAGCTGATTCCTGCTGATTCTGAATTCTCAATTGCAGGGTGGGGGGGCTGTATTGATGTCATAGAAGAGACTTGAAAATCGCTTGAGACATGAAAAATATTACGTACGAGTACACTAGAAGTTTTTGCGTCAGCGAAAGAGACAGACGCTCCTGCCATCAAGACGGGCCGACCCACAAACATAACCGCTAAGCTGAAATAATGTAATGTGTATACCCGTTGCTAGGCAACGGTTTCAGAAAAGCATTCCCGCAACACATGTGCACATAACAATATGGAGCCCATTGCTAGGCAACGGCCTGATAAACACATTCCCGCTTAAGCGCGTGATAATAGGGAGTCCATTGCTAAGCAGCGACGAGGAAAACAAGCTTCGTCAACAATATAGGTTGTGGTCTCCGTTGGGTCCGTGCAAAGTGGTTGTAAGAGAAGATAATTCCGAAGCTGGCAGTAGTTGAGAATACAGAAGTCCCAGTGATTTGTGAAGTGGGTAGATCAGCGATAGCGCTATAATTGAATTGGTTATGAGAGATTGTAAAAAAGAGTTAATAAATCCAATCATCCAATACAGAACCCATTATTATTAGTCACGCTAACCCCGAACACGTGACAATACAAACGATACAAATTCTATTACGCAGACTTCTGTTAAGATTTACGTTTCTGGCTTATCTAATGATGCTGCTATGAACTGAATCACTAAATGATACAATGGCCACTGCCCTTCAAATACTTTTTCAATTCATTGACAGTCATTTAATTTTTGACTGATTGACATTTGTTTCGTTTGCAATCAATAATTTTTCTGAGCCTCTTTACTTCACACGGGGTTTCATATATATATAGCTAACTATTGGTAATTCATATTCGAAATATCGCACAACTAAAACAATTTATCTTAGTAACACATTATTTATTCAAGAATCCCATAAAATTAAGAAAAGACCAGCAGAAAGTATATTCAGGTCCCCTAGAACCTATCTCAGAGACCGGGCTCCACAGTCTTTAACGATGTAACGTCCATACCGAATTTCGTGAAATTCGGTCAAATGTCTCAGAAGTTGAAATGGAGGGAGACATTCAACATGGTAATCTCGTGTGGCTCTTTTAAGAGAGGACCTGGAGTAAAAAAGAAAAACTAACTTATTAACTAACCCCGTAACTCCAAGGAACTGAATCCTTGTGGAGAAACTAATAGTTGCTCAGCTATTCAATACATTCCTATCGGTTTATGAAGCACAAAGGTACTTTACTGTATTACGCTGGATGCTAGCCTGAGCTAAATGAAAACAATCAACACCCTATCATCCTATCTTACTTACTTACTTACTTACTTACACATGGAGCTGAGCCCTTCTGGAAGAGCCGCCAATTCTGCAGCTACTCAAGAATTTCCCAGCATTTAATGGAACCCGAAGGTTCATTACTGTGTTCACAAGAGCCCTCCACTGGTCCCTATCCTGAGCCAGATCAATTCGATCCATACCATCCCATCCTATCTGTCTAAGATCCATTTTAATATTGTCCACCCACCTATGCCTTGGTCTTTCCACTGGTCTCTTTCCTTCTGGCTTTCCCACCAATATCCTACACATATTCCTCTTCTGCCCCATTCATGCTACATGCCCTGCCAACCTCATCCTCCCTGACTTGATGATTCTAATTATACTTGGAGAAGAGTATGAGTTATGAAGCTCCTCATTATGCAGTTTTCTCCAACCTCCTGTCACTTCATCTCTCTTCGGTCCAAATATTCTCAACACCCTGTTCTCAAACACCCTCATTCTATGTTCCTCCCTTAATGTCAGAGACAAAGTTTCACATCCATACAGAACCACGGGCAAAATTATACTCGTAGTTTTGTATATTCTAATTTTTATGTTTTTGGAGATCAATTTTAACATTATCCTCTCATCTATGATTAGATCTTCCTAGTTGTCTATTTCCTTCAGCTTTTCCTGCAGGCTAGATCACAGATGTTTCAAACATTCTAGTATGCTCTCGTAAGTTCGTTTACTTCTGCTGTTTTGTGGGGCCAGCTTAATCCAAAGACCTGCCCTATATCTCTATAGGACAGTAATTACAGTGCAGATTGACGTAATACTGAGTCTGATTTCCCCTGTCGCAAGAGAAAGAGACGGAGAGAGAAGGAATTGTAACCAAATCACACTCACTCAATTCCCTGAAGTGAAGCAATACACTTCTACACAAATGCAAATTGTATGCCAGTTTCAGATACAAACAAAACAAAAAAACTCTGTGACCTGTGGTCCGCAAGCGAACTATACCGAAAGAAGTTTCAGATACAGCACATACAAATATTAACATATGTACTATGAACCTAAGCATTTTGGTTCGCGTAATTGAGTGACAGGGTTTGTATTGGTAACCAGATTTATTATACCCTTAGACACAACTTGTAACTACCAATAACCACGACAGTCTCACTGAGTTGCACACTCCAAAAGATCACTGCAACTACAGCACACTTAAAGTCTTCTCAGTCTTCACTAGCCGTTGCTTGGCAGTGGCATTCAACGGCGGACGTTCCCCTGCCTCTGGGTTCCTGAAATATCCCAGACCTCTGCTACCATCTTCTCAAAGTCAGAGTCAAAGTTACTTGACTGGTGACTTATCGCCAATCAGTTCGTCTCGGTGCCAAGCTCCTCGCGGATCACGACCAGTTTTTTTTTTTTTGCTTCGCTTCATTTCGCCTTTGTCAAGTGTACGTATCGCACATACACGTATTGACCAGCTTCTGAAAGTCGAAGCCAAAACTACTAATCGTCATTATATATCCCTGGCATGAACCGCACAGAAAACGTCTCTTCCAGTATTGAGTGTTCGCTCGTTGCAGGGGAAACGTGTTTCCTAGCAACAGCTCTTGAACTGTCGCCTGTTTACACACAGCTGTTACTTGGTGATGAGTTTACATGTCACATTATACTATTACATGTTTTGTAAGCATGTTAATTACCATTGTCATTACACCATAATGCATGAAAATCAGTTTTGTATGAGGTCAAGAACGACAAAACTGTCTTTTGTTTCCGTATATCGTGTCTATTCTGTGGGTATTGATAATATTCTTATGTGGCTATATGAAGTGTAGTAATTATATAATGGAGGAAGTTTATGGTTTAGGGCCGCGCCATAGCTCAAGAGGTTAGTCGCTGGCTTCCCACCGCGGCGTTCGATCCCGGGTCTGGTCAAGTTGAATTTGTGGTGGACAAAATGACGCTGGGGCAGGTTTTTTTCCCGGTACTTCGGTTTCCCCTGCCAATCTTCATTCCACCAATTGCTCCACAATCACCCTCACCTATCATCTGGGTCTGGTACAATAGGCTAGTGGCCGCAATACAAGGGACTTAGTCTCACCCCACTAGGAATAAAGAAAAAAAAAGTTTATGGTTTACTAACTGTGCATATTATTTGTGAGGGGGAACGCAGTAGCGTAGTTGGTTGAGGCATTATGCTACAAGCTTGAAGGTCAATGGTTCGAATCCCGATGGTCACTGGATTTTTCAATTGACCTAATCCTTCCAGCTGCACTATGGCCCTGGGGTCAACTCAGTCTCTAACAGAAATGAGCACCAGGAATCTTCCTGCAGGTAAAGGGCGGCTGGAGCGTATGGCTGACATAGCCGTCATCTGAGCGCCGATTGTCTGGAAAATGTCAGCCTCGACATCTCACAAGCCTATGGGTCTCTTCAGCCTATGACAGGGATAGCTGTACCTTTTTTATGTGTTATTTGTGGGATGTGCGTGTTAAGTGCCGGCGTCAACAGTTCATTCAATAACATGTAGAACTTAAAACAGTTCAGGAGAAAGCAGGTGAGGTCTCAATAGCAAATGCTGAGATATCCCCTTGAATTCTCGGTGTTACACTACGAGTAGTATTATGCAGTTATACATCATGCAAATTTCTCATTTTCTTGTTATGTTTTTCTGTCAGCTGCTGCTGCTTCTTAATGTCTAAAGTCTCTTCAAACTGCAAACCTCTCCGGGAATTATTTTTTGACAAGCAAAATACAGTTTGTGCACATTTACGAATGAGACAGAGAACTGATAGTGAAGATGAAAGAGAAATTGATAATGTACGAGAGAAGGAGCCAAAATCACGCGAGGAGAAAAAAAAATATTGTGAACTGAATCATTGAGGAACTTCACGGTCTCGAAGAAATACCGAGGGTGCCCACTTCGAACCTTGAATTTCGACAATAACATAACAACGCTGGGTTTCTAACAGGGAAGACTGTGTGCCTGCACTGTAAAGAATAACCGGTTGATGGTGTTAAAGGAAGTTGTCACCAGGTAAAGCAAAAGTAAAGTAAAGGTATCCCTGTAACAGGCCGTGGAGGCCCATAGAGTTGTAAGATGATGAGGCTCCCACATTTTCTCTAGACAATCGGCTCACAGATGGCGGTAAGGTTGTCAGCCTTACGCACCAGCCACCCTTTACCCCCAAGAATATTCCTGGTACTCATTTCTGTTAGAGGCTGAGCCGACCCCAGGGCCATAGTGCGGCTGGAAGGAACATAAGAACTGTGGTACCCTTTAAGATCGAACTATGTGGCGTAATTACCACTGTGCTTAACTGCATATAACAACAGTTACCATTCTGCTTGTCCAGTAACAAGCCTCCAGATTTGGCTCCTACACACAACGCACTTACTCTGCAAAGCAGAACCGTTGAGAAGCTGATAGTCTCTTATATATTCAATAAATTTCTCGTTTCTTATGAAACCCGAAGCTTAATTACCATTTGTAAGACCGACACTTGGAACTATCCCGAGCCAGATGAATCAACTTCACAACCTACTACCCAATTTCTTTAAGACCAGTTGCAATATTATCCTTTCATTCACATCAAATCCTTGTACTTACTTACTCATGGAGCTGAGCCCTTCTGGAGGAGCACCAATTCTGCAGCTACTCAAGAATTTTCCAGCACTTTATGGAACCCAAAGGTTCATTACTGTGTTCACAAGAGCCCTCCACTGGTCCCTGTCCTTAGCCAGATCACTCCAAACCATACCATCCCCTCCTATCTGTCTAAGATCCATTTTAATATTGTCCACCCACCTATGCCTTGGTCTTCCCACCGGTCTCTTTTCTTCTGGCTTTACCACCAATATCCTACACATATTCCTCTTCTACCCCATTCATGCTACATGCCCTGCCCACATCATCCTCCTTGACTTGATCATTGTAATTATACTTGGAGAGGGGTACAAGTCATGAAGCTCCTCATTGTGCAGTTTTCTCCAACATCCTGTCACTTCATCTCTCTTCGGTCCAAATATTATCCTCAATACCCTGTTCTCAAACAACCTCAGTCTATGTTCCTTCCATAATGTCAGAGACCAAGTCTCACACCCATACAGAACCACTATCAAATCCTTGTAAATTATCTTTTCTTTTTGAAGTTCATCGATTCAAATTTTGTATGCATTTCTCATCAATTTCATGCATGCTATATTTTCCACCCCTCTAATCCTCCCAACATAGCACATCTTATGATTAATAGAAACTGTAAAGTGCATTATGAAATTTTCCCCATTCCCCTTTTACGTTGGGGGTACGCGGTAGCGTAGCTGGTTGAGGCGCTATGCCACAAGTCAGAAGGTTGTAGGTTATATTCCTGATGTCACTGGATTTTTCAAGTTACCTAACCCTTCTAGCCCTGGGCTTGTTGCAGCCTCTAACATAAATAAGTACAAGAAATCTTCCTGGGGGTAGAGGGCAGCCAGCACATAAGGCTGACAAACTCACCGCCATCTGTGAGCTGTCTAGAAAAAATAGAAGCCTCAACATCTCACAACCTTACAGGCCTCCACAGCTTGTTACCTTCTTACCTCCTTTTATGGCTTTCTTTCCATGTCTTCAGTAACATGCTCCCAAACACCCCTAAATCTGAGTACTATCTGCTGGGATACAACATGATGTAGTCCGTTGAAACCCAAACCGACGTTTCAGAGAAATATTTCGCCTCCATCTTTAAGGTCAAGAAGAAAGCCATGCAAGAAACCAGTGTGAAGCAGGTGGTAGGGGCTACACAGTGTTATAACTTGAGAACATACAACTCTTCATAACCACTGCTGTGAGAACCTCAAATCCTAGACTATAGGTTAACTTGTTACAAAAAATTGCTTAATAAACAACAAGAAAGTTATAACTCATGGATTTATTCTTTCATAAAGGAATGACAAAAGGTGGCAAAATACCTTGATACTTAAAATTGTACACATATTCTTAAATTTTATGTTTGCCCATTATTTTCTGTTTGTTACTAAGTGAAAATAAATGACAAAAAAGAACAACACATTTTAGAACACAAAATTAAACTTTAAATGCAAGAAGTGCTTATGACTCTTATTCATACTATGGAACATGTTTGGCAGTATGCTCATGCGATCATATACTAAATGGTATGAAACATTCACACTGTTTAACAAAATACGAAATGAGCATGTTTTCTTACTTTAAAAAAAAGGCATTTTTACCCTGAAGTTTGGTTGGCACTGCAAATTTAATGAATTACTATAATCATCTTGTGCTGTTCTTTAGTTGTGCATAGCATATTCTCATTGCACAGGGTCAATATCCATCACTCTTAATGTCTCAACTGAAATATTAGTACAGACCTTCTAGTATCTTGTTGAATATTCTACTACACTTCCATTTTGGTTCTACAAAGAAACAAATGCATTCAAATATTAGTGTTACAAAAATTTGTCAATCACTGGCATTTAAAACAGCCTCCTCTTCCTTTTGTTCTTTGCAAAGATATAATATGTTGTTACCCTTGAAGTTGAATCAATTTATTTATACATTTCCATTCCAGTCTGGCCCATAATTAGTTTACATACCTTTACTGAATTTCAAGCATTACACACATCATTTTAGATTGTTCCACATTATACAGATAATCACTTAACCTTTATCATTCATGCACGCAGGCCGCAGCAGACACTGCACAGTCTGCAAAATATACACAGCCTCATGCACCACAACAGCAAGAGATATATATGTGGGTTACTTCAAAAGTCATGGCAACATAATTTTTCCGAAAATTCTAAAGCTCTGACCGGAATTTCCAAATTTGCCACTGAGAGACAGCACCGTCTGATTTCTAATGATGCTGCTAGATGATTCAGAAGTCAAAGGACAATGAAGTGAGTCCAGCGCGAAGTCAGTGTGATCATAACCTTAATCAAGAATGAACGTTAGCCGGCTGGAATGACGTTGTTACGTGAAAATAGCAGTGCTTCGCGGCAGAAATGCAACTGAATGTCACTCAGACCTTGTGGAAGCTCTGGGTGATCGTGCTCTACCATACAGAACCGTTGCAAGGTGGACAGAAGCATTCCAACATGGAAGAGAAGCAAGTACGGACTTGCAACGTAGTGGACGCCCTGTGTCCGTTAGTACCGACGTTTATTGTGCCATGATCACCCAGCGCATAGAAGAGGATTGCATCAAATTTTATGAAACTCACATTGAATTTTAATTTCTTAATCACAATTGAATTTTTTGAGGATTAAAGAATGAAAAAAAAGTCATTCCGTAATGTGCAATTTTTCGTGCCTACTATACCTATGCCCTTTCACATCTACCTGATCTGACTAAGCGAATCGGAGGGGTATATCATGCCCTTTCATAAGTATATTTTGAACTTTCTTCACTGTAACGTGTTTGCCCAAAAAATTAGTTGCCATGACTTTTGAAGTAATAACCCACGTATATACAGAGTGTTTTACGACTCTAGGGCATAACTGCAGGAGGTGATTTCCTAGGTCTTTGTGATCAAAAAAGTTCATATAAACATGTGTCCGATTTTGGACGGTTACAGAGTTATGGCCGTTTTAAATGCAGAACAGAAGGTAACGATTACTGACAATAAACGGAACAAAACAATAAACCAGCACAATACATGATACATTTAACGTATGAATGTAGAGTTAACTTCGTGAAATTACCTTTAATTTGAATTTACTGGTGCTTAAAGCTGATTTTCGAAAATCCCACCGCCGGCCGCAACACAGGCTGCCACTCAGTTGTGAACCGCGCCAGACATTCCAACCCACCACGCCTTAGGTGCCTCTCAAATGTCGACATAACGACAACGCTCTGTCTGTAGCTGGCTAAAAATAGCAACCCGTCAGATGACAGACGAGGTTCGCGCGAGGGCGTGTACAGGAATGAAAAAAACGGTCATAACTCTGTAACCGTCCAAAATCAGACACATGTTTATATGAACTTTTTGATCACAAAGACCTTGGAAATCACCTTCTGCAGTCATGCCCTAAAGTCGTGAAACGCCCTGTATACAATTACTGAACGATAAAAGTTAATGTGATATACAAAAGTGAATAAAAAATTCATCAAATAACATTACTAACAACTTCAACATTCCATGGCCTGCATGTAACATTTAACTGTGGATTGCTGGATGTGGCAGTGCTGTATGTTTCGGTAAATAATACAGTAGCCATCTTGATGATAAAGATGACTGCAACATACTCTGACATGACAGTTGAAAGCCAGAATAATGCAATCAATAGATGCAGCCACCACTGGGTGGCAGTGTGGTAAACACATGTCCATGGCAAGGAATAAACATGCGAAAGTGGAGGAGCTGTTGAAGGGTGATGTCTTCTATCTGATCCAACCAAAGGTCATATAATGGGGAACAAGATGGCAAGCAAGGGAGTCAACAGTCAGTAAGAGGCTGGAGTCAGCAATTAAGCAGCCCTGAGCTGCACTGTTAGCAGCCAATACGTAGCAATGACTAGTGGTAACATAACAACATACAGAAGACGTTACATATGCTGCAGCATATAGTGTAAACCACTAAAGACTATTACATTTACCCATAGTTATGAGTAATAAGTGATAAAGAAATCCAATTATCCATCCTAACCCTGAGTCTAGTCACTAATACATGAACATATGATGGACTGACCAAGTAAGTGCAAATGGAAAAGGCTTATCCAAAGCATAATCAATGAACACGTATTTATTTGCTTTTAGATTAAAAAAATGCTTAGTGGGGGGTGGAGTCCAACTGGGTCCACTCTGCATGGCGGCCACTGATTGGCCTATTGTAGTCTGCCCCGGATGATTATGATAGAGAATTTGGTGGAATGAAGATTGGCAGGAGAAACTGAAGTACTCGGAGAAAACCCGCACCAGCGCCACTTTGTCCACCACATATCCCACTTGACCAGACCCAAGATCGAACACGGGCCGCTGCAGTGGGAAGCCAGTGACTAACTGCTTGAGCTATGGCGCGGCCATCATTTAGATTTAAAAAATTAACTGTATGAAGCCAGACTGAAATAATACTCAGAGTGAGCCAGTGATAACATTTACCTACATACAAAATAATAAAACTTACCACAACATTAATTATCCCAATCAACGGAGTTGAATGCCTCAGGATCTTGTAGATCATGTATACTACACACTGATGAGGAATTACATCCTGAAAGACAACAAGGTTTACGTTATTTCCTTACTGATAATATATCTGCAAACAAGACAAGCCTTTTTAACATATACTAACCCCTTGAGTGGGTGGGTCTACATGCCACAATATGAAGAGAAGGTTAAGTTTCATGGTAGAGAAAAAAAAATCCTATTTAATTAGGAGGTAAGATAAATTTAACAAAATCAAAATCTTGAATATGACTGACAAAATAAAATAGAAATTTACTATGTTCTATATTAAAAAACATTATCACTATGTCAGCTCATTCTCTGTATACCTCTGATACAATTTAAAAAAAAAAGCAATGCAAAGTCACTGTACATACTTTCTAAGACTACCCTTCTGGCATAGAGCATTCAATTAAAACAGAAACATGTTGCCTGCAATATCACCAAAGTCATCTACTGCATGACTGCAGAGGGAAGGGCACTGGTGTTTTTTCCAAATAAATATCTCTACTTAAACATAACACCGTAAGTGATTTTTGTACAAACTTACCATATCTTATTACACGAATGCTGGAAATGACATCCTTCTGTCTAAAGGCATGCCTTACAACAAACAGACAAGTTCTGCAACACTTTTTGAAGCTCATCCCCAGAAACTGGAGCAATTATGCATGTTACTTCACAATGCAGAGCTTTGAGGGTGCTTGTGGTCTGCCAATTTCTGACAGGCTTAAATACAAATGAGGTTCAGTGACCTCATTCTAGTGGGTATTCACCAATGAACCTCCGAACGCACTTTCTGTAGGTTCATTTATTACAAAGGATCTGACTATTAAACTCAATGTTCGATCATATACCTCATTGCTACAATAACGTCAGATCTCAAGACAAAAATATATGAGTGAACAGTACTGTTTCACATGCTATCACACACAACATCTGCCAACATTACGGAGATATAATGCCATGTAGTTCACCGAGAGCCAACCAATGTTTTTGTGGAACATCTTCAGGGTAACAAAAATGGATCTGATGGTACTCTTCATAACCACTGCTGTGAGACCCTCAAAACCCTACAACTACTGGGTAGTTACACAGTGACAGAAGACATGTTCTGTTCTTCTTTACTTACTTTACATACTATAAATGTATGAGCATGCTGGCCCAATATTTTCCCAGTAAACCATGAACTGAGACTAGACAGAATATGAGTGATATGCTGAATTCCTTCTTCAATCCATTAACAAACAAACAAAGACAATAATATAGTTTAAGTACAGAGAGTCAGTCCCTATGCTGTTCCCTCTAGAGTCACGCAGTATAGCTCTAGTACTTAAGAGGTGATAGTCCTCTGACGCGGGGTAGGAGAAGTATTGGTAGTGGCGGGGAGAGCTCCAGCATGCCTACAAGTGTGGCGGGGAATGCAGTACAGGCGTTCTCAAAAGGAAATAACTTCTTACCTCATTGTGTTGCATAGTGATGGTGGTTTATTCTCGTTGATGTTCACACATCCGATGATAAGTTTTAAGGGCCGAATGGCAGACTATTATGCACTATACACTATTATACACTTTTCACTGTTATATACATGAAGACCTTATTGCACATACAGCAAAGACAATAGCAAAGATACTTAAAAGAAGAATTGAAAGGAAAATAGAGGAAGTACTTGGAGAAGATCAGTTTGGATTTAGAAGAGGAAAAGGAACCAGGGATTCAATTAGGATGTTGAGAATTATAGCAGAACGAACTTTGGAGATAGATGAAGAACTGTGTGTTTGCTTCATAGACTGGCAGAAGGCATTTGACCGGGTAAACTGGACCAAATTAATGCAGATCCTGAAAGAAACAGGTATCGATTGGCATGAAAGAAGATTGATTAGCAAATTGTACATGGATCAGAAAGTTAGAGTACGACTGGACAGGGGGGAGACAGGAAGTGTGCAGATTGGAAGAGGAGTTCGACAAGGATGCTGTTTATCACCAATTCTGTTCAACTTGTACAGCGAATGCCTTACCAAGGAAGCTCTGGATGGGCTCGGTGACTTCAAAGTAGGAGGGCAAATTATTCAAACTGTGAAATATGCAGATGACCTTGTGTTAATGGCTAAGGAAGAAACTGTGCTACAGGGCATGATTGATAGACTAATTGAAATTGGAAGGTGCTATGGCATGGAAATGAATGTGGAGAAAACAAAAGTAATGAAAATTTCGAGACAACCAACCCCAGTCACAATAAAGATAGACCAAAAACAACTGGAGAATGTGAAATGTTTTAAATATTTGGGTAGCTTGTTAACAGATGATGGAAGGTGTACTAGTGAAATTAAATCCAGGATTGCCATGGCAAAAGCTGCATTTAGCAAGAAGAAGAATCTTTTTACCAGCAAATTGGACTTAAATTTGAGGAAGAAACTAGTGAAATGCTACATTTGGAGCATAGCTCTGTATGGGGCTGAAACATGGACACTTAGGGCAGTAGATCAGAAACATCTGGAAAGTTCTGGAATGTGGTGTTGGAGAAGGATGGAGAAGAACACTTGGACCGATTATGTGAGAAATGAAGAAGTGTTAATTAGAGTCAGTGAGCAGAGGAATATCCTACACGAAATAAGAAAACGGAAGGCTAATTGGATTGGTCATGTTTTACGCAGAAACTGCCTTCTAAAAGAAGTTATCGAAGGAGAGATAGAGGGAAAGATAGAAGTGACAAGAAGACGAGGAAGAAGACGTAAGAAGATGCTGGATGACCTTGGGGACAGAAGAGGATACTGTCATTTATAGGAGAAAGCTCTAGATCGCATTAAATGGAGGAATTGTTTTGGAAGAGACTGTGGACCTGTCATCTTGACAGATTACTGATGATGATGATGATACATGAAGAGTTTATTTACATATGGGTCTATTCTAAAGGGGCAACACCGGCAATGTCCGATTATTTCTTTGTTTTCTTCCAGCGGAACCCCAGTTGCAAAATAATTTTCTTTAATGTGGGAATGCATCCCTGAAAATGTAATATTTATTTCAACTTTTCATGAATTTTTTTCAGGGTAGATCTCCGTTTTTCGATTATATAGAAGTCACTAATTGTTCTTCGCACCACAGACTTGATAAAGTCATCCAAAGTGGCTAGTGGAGATTTCCTAGCTCTTTCTTTATAGGGTGTCGAAAAGGAAGTGGAAGCCCCAGATTCGATATTTTTTGTTTCTCTTATTATTCTTCTGACACTACTTTCCAATACACCTCTTGCCTTTGCTACTTCCACTCCTATGTTCTTCACTGTAATTGTTGGCCCAGCCTTTCATATACTTATATACATTACTAACAGTTTCTCTTGATTGTGAATGCAACACTTTTACACTCAATTTACTCCGTGTAGGTGGCATGTTAAAGGAGATAGAAAAAATGTACAAATATAAATAAACAAAAAAGAAAATCAACAAATAAAAATAAACAATAAAAGAAACTATTGTCACGTGTCACCACTTGACTTCTGGCCCAATACTTCAATGCAACATCTCAACTGTCTTCGGCGACGGCTCTCCCAATACTGACTTCTTGCTGTCTTGTTGCTGTCTTGTCTCTTTAGCTCTCAGCTTATGTAGCTGTTCTGCGGACTGGATACCAGACACCATTCCCCACTGTTTCGTTTCTACTGTCCGCTGTTATGTAACGGGCGCAACAAACTCTCTGTAGTTCATTTCTGGGGAGACGCATTTGTTGCTTCTGCATTGTCTATGCAACAGCTCCCTGTTCTTTGCATTACCATGGAAGTGCCTATTCCAAACTCACGTGTTCGGCAATCCGTTGCCTCGCGAACGCTCCTTCACAACGGTCTGTTTGTATTCAATTTGTCGCTGTTGGAACTCAACAATTTCCATTGTAGCCTTGTAAGGTAACGAGTCACAATATTAATACAGTAATTAGAGAATAATACACTCAAATACGACTCCAAGAGTCAAAACTTTTTAACTTGACTGTACAAGGAAGAATGCTCTTCAGACGTCAACTCGCACTGAATGTAGACGAATGACTAATCACAACACCCCTCAACTTTCACGAATGGACCTGCCCATCCACGGCGCAGCTTTTCTTGGACTGCCAGCTCTAAGTACTAGAGCTACACACACTACCACTCTACTATTCTACATAAGACACACACCTACTCAGGGCACATTACTCACTATAAGACATGTAGTCTGGTAGACAGATGGGGCACATGGTAGTGTAGTTGGCTAAAACACTATGTTACAAGAGAGAAGGTCGCAGGTTCAAGTCCCGATGAGATGGATTTTTTCAATTTATCTAATCCTTCCACCCACACTATGGTCCTGGGGTCAACTCAGCCTCTAACAGATGAGTACTAGGAATCTTCCTGGGAGGTAAAGGGTGGCCAGTGCCGACAATCTTACCAACTCTGAGTCAACTGTCTAGGGAAAGTGCGGAAGCCTCAACGCCTCACAACCCTATGGGCTTTCACAGCCTGTTACAGGGATAGCTTTACCTTTAGTTCAGTACACAGATAACAATATTAATTGTTAAATGTAACCAAAAATTAAATTACCGAAACAATACACCGTTCCATCGTCGTCGCCGTCGTCTTCAGATGATAGAAAGTAAATGTCATCAACAAAATCAGGTCGAAGATGACTAACACAGAGATTTGAAGAATCCACTTCTAGTATTGGATTCTTTTCAAAAGTATCAGGCATGTATACCATGGTACCTGGAAAAAAAAAATTGTTGCATGCAACAAAGAATGTGTCCATATGAAAACGAACATCACTTACTTCTGACATCACCAAACTTTACATGTCATGTGCTGACCAACTGCAAAGCATGTTATTCCCCCCACTGGCTGAGTGTTGCACTTGTCCTTACAATTATTGTTACAGTGAAATCTCGATTCATCGTTTTCGCTGGGAGTCCTGAAAGAAAAAAGCTGGATTCGGAAGAACGGTACATGAGGGGCCTATATAAAAGGAATAAACACAGTCACATTTGTCTATATGTATTTACTAAATCAAAAAACGTACACCAGTGATATTCTGCTGTCAAGTCAAATCTGCATTACTTCTTTTTAAAAAATTCATTAATCCTGTCTTGTTCAGTAGCACCTTTCCTTTTCAGACTAAATAAAAACATTTCAGTATTAACGATGTTCGCGTGGTCTCTTTGGGTAAACTCATGAGGCAGCCCTCCATCACTTACGCCTAATTGTCTGATAGGGAAGACACGTTCAAGGTCGCATAGGACACAGCTAAGGGCAGGGGCACACCAATGAAACTGGTTTCCAGATCAGCAGGTGAACACTGAGGAAACTTGTGTTTGATAAGTTGCTCATTTCATCATAAGTGGATATGTTTGTCCAATGTAATGCATGATTGTATTTTTTAATTCTGTGCACTTACCTTCTACAATGGAAGATAATAATACTGATCCTGTCATAATATGATGGTAGCTGAGACCAGCTGAGATGGTGTGAGAAGAGATGATGACCATAAGGAAAAGACTGGGATATTAATTAATTTGTTTTTATGAAAGTCTATTTATTTTAATCAGGAAATGTCGCATATGAATCTACCTTATATTTTGAGATTTCTTCCGACTCTGCTGAGTGAACCTGCCCTATACAACTTCTAACATGCCAACTACAAAATCTCATATCCATTTTCTTTGCTCAAGTCATTTATCCAAAATCTCTGTCCAGGTCCAAGGCTTCTTGAACATTTTCGTAACAAGCTTATTTTCATGGCGAGTTGTTAGCCTCAAACCCAACCCCCCAGTTGGAGGACTACCCCTTGTTGACTGTCTGCGACTGCTTATTCAATATATTCACAGCTTCCTTCCATACTTTGTGGACGTCCCCTCCATGTGCAACCTGAGGACGCACCATGCGGTGGTGACGAGGGACCCACCTAACATGGAAAGGGGAATGTGAATCATGAACTAGGTACAGGCTTTTTCATACATAAGAGAATCATATCAGCAGTTAACAGGGTAGAGTTCATTAGTGTAGGATGTCATATATAACACCAAGAGGTCACTAGTGTGATATCATCGTTCTGAATATTCATAACCAAATGGAAGATAATATTGATGACATAAAGGACAGATTCTACAAAGAACTAGAACTTGTATTTGATAAATTCCCGAAGTACCACATGAAAATTTTGTTAAGAGATTTCAATGTCAAAGTAGGGAGGGAAGACATTTTCAAACCAACAATTGGGAATGAGAGTTTGCACAAAATTAGTAATGATAATGGTGTTAGAGTAGTAAACTTTGTCACAGCAAAAAATCTTACTGTCAAAAGTACAATGTTCCCCCATCATAACATCATACATTTACTTGGACATCTCCTGATGGGAAGACACAAGATGAAATTGACCATATTTTGATAGACAGGATATGGCATTCAAGCATGCTTGATGTCCAATCATTCAGGGCAGCAGATTGTGATACTAACCACTACCTGGTGGTGGCAAAGGTTAGGGAAAGGCTGAAAGTGAGTAGAAAAACAATGCACAGAGTTCATATGGAGAGGTTAGAAATTAAACGAGGTAGAGGATAAGAGCCTTACAGGGTTTGTCCGAAAAGTAATGTCAGTGAGTCGATTAAAAAACATTTATTGATTAGATCGGTGCAACACATTAAAAGGTTTCAAAATAGGCTCCTTCTGCGTCGATACATCGCTTCCAGCGAGATTTCCAGGCATCGAAGGCGTCATGGTAGGCCTCCTCCGGAATGTCCTTTAGAGCCTTGGTGCAAGCCTCTTTGACTTCGTCAACTGTCCCAAAATGATGTCCTTTCATAGGAGTTTTCAAGCGCGGAAACAAAAAGAAGTCTGGGGGAGCCACGTCAGGACTGTAGGGCGGCTGGGGAACCGTTGGCACCTTTGAATCGGTCAGGAAGTGGGTCACGAGGAAGGCGGTGTGGGCTGGCGCATTGTCATGGTGAAGTTTCCAATCGTCCGCGATGTCGGGCCGGATGCGATAAACCCTTCGTTTGAGTCTCTTTAGCACTTCCACGTAGAATTTGGCGTTGATGGTTGTACCATGTGGTACAAACTCATGGTGGACCAGCCCCCTAATGTCAAAGAACACAATGAGCATGACCTTAACCTTTGACTTGCTCATTCTGGCCTTCTTGGGGCGAGGGGATGCCGAGGTGTGCCACTCGGCACTTTGCCTTTTTGTTTCGGGGTCGTACTCAAACACCCAAGTCTCGTCACCTGTGATGACATTGTCTAAAAAGTGATGGTCACTTTCACACAAGTCCAGAAGTTCTTGGCACGTTTCAACTCTGCGCGATTTTTGGTCGTCCGTTAACACTTTGGGCACCAGCTTTGCGCACACTTTTCGCATCTGCAGATTGTTCGTCACAATCTCGTGAACGGTACTTTTTGGAATGTTTAATGTCTGTGCCATTAAACGAACACTCAAACGACGGTCTGAGTTCAAAAGTTCTCTCACACGCGTCACATTTTCGTCGGTGGTGCTTGTTGATGGCCGTCCAGCGCGGGCTTCATCGCCGACCTCTTCACGGCCTTCTAAAAAGACCTTGTGCCACCGGTAGACCTGACGTTCCGACAGACAATCATCACCGAAGGCCGTCTTTATCATGGGAAAAGTTTCCACTGCAGACTTGCCAAGTTTCACACAAAACTTGATGGCAATCCTTTGTTCCAAGGAACGCTGCATTGCGGCTTGCACGGGAGACAAAAACGAGTTTCACGGAAAAGCCTTTCGTCACTCTCACGAAGTTCGGAGACGACTAAGCCACCGCGCGTTCATAAGGTGACTTCCCCCTCCACCGATCCCAACCGGTCTAAGCGCGCTGCGACGTATAGTCACTTCACAATGAAATCACTGACATTACTTTTCGGACAAACCCTGTATTGTGTTGAAATCTCAAATAGGTTCTCAGCCTTGAAAACTTAGACACTGAGGCGGATGTTAATAAAGCCTGGGGAACTATTAGATAGAATATAAAAATTTCTGCCAAAGACAGTCTAGGTCAGCCCTGTCCAACGCAGCGCCCATGAGCGCCATGGCATCCATGGTCTAATTTTCTGGCGCCCTCCATAACCACATATAATTGAGCCGATTTTTAATATTAATTCAAACTGTAAGACAAGAGACATTTGAACGTCTGAGTACTGTTAAATATTTTCGAAAAATGTTATTATTATTATTATTACTATTCTTATTATTATTAAAAAGACACTGTCCCTCTTCTCGGTGCACCCTTGCTACCAACGTGGTGGGTAAAGATCTTGACATATTTGCAGACGGAGCAGTATCTCTGAATCATATTTTACAGGCATATACCAAACCTTTTACGGTGTTACTTGATTAGTGTTTTCATTCACTACAAATGTGTATACCTCGGCTAACTTTAATTTTCTTATGTAATTGGTTTTAATTTATTGACTTGTTATTAATTTTATGCTATCACTGCCAGGTGTCTTATCTTAGTGTTTAGTTACTAACAGTATTAGCAACATTCGTAATATTTCATAAATATATGTATATATTTCAGTCTTCTTTAGATTTATGTTCACAGATTTATTTGTCATATTTGTATTTTGTTTTAATTATTTTCTGTACCTTATATACTCGTGCTAACTTTGTAATTGGCCACTGTGCTGTTAAGTTATTGCACGTAAATAAACATGAATTGAACTGAATTGAATTGAATTATTATTATTATTAGTAGTAGTAGTAGTAGTAGTAGTAGTAGTAGTAGTAGTAGTAGTAGTAGTAGTAGTAGTAGTAGTGTGTGGTGGCGCCCGCACCTCCATAGGCATCAGTGAATTGTGCCCGAGTACATTGGACAGCACTGGTCTAGGTTATTATGAACTGAAGAAGCATAAGCCATGGTTTGATGAAGGATGTTCTAAATTATTAGACCAAAGGAAGCAAGCCAAACTGTAGTGGTTACAGGATCCAAGCAAAATAAATGGGGATAATCTGAACAACATAAGATGTGAAGGCATTTCAGGAATAAAAAGTGGGAATATTTGAAAGACAAAATTGATGAGTTTGCTTGCAATGAACAGTAAGAACAAGAACATTGGAGACCTGTATAGAGGAATAAATGACTTTAAGAGGGGTTACCAGCCTAGCAGTAACTTAGTGAAGGATGAGAACGGTGATCTGCTTGCAGATTCCCACAACATTTTGAACAGGTAGAAAGAGGACTTCTCTCAGTTACTGAATATACATAGGGTCAGTGATGTTAGGCAGATAGAAATACACACAGCTGAGCTGTTAGTACCTGATCCTAGCCTTTTTGAGGTTGAAACTGTTACTGCAAAATTGAAAAGGTATAAGTCACCAGGTAGTGATCAAATTCCAGGAGAACTTATTCAAGCAGGAGGTGAAATATTACATTCTGAGATGCAAAAGCTAATTTATTCTATTTGGAATAAGGAAAAATTGCCTAATCAGTGGAAGAAGTCTACTATTGTACCAGTTCACAAGACAGATGATAAAACTGAGTGTAATAATCATCAGGGGATATCACTCATATCAACTTCATACAAAATGTTTTCCCAATATTCTTCTCTCAAGGTTA
Source organism: Cryptotermes secundus (assembly GCF_002891405.2). Lineage (NCBI taxonomy): Eukaryota > Metazoa > Arthropoda > Insecta > Blattodea > Kalotermitidae > Cryptotermes > Cryptotermes secundus. The sequence continues at coordinate 2,289,239 of NW_019738353.1, forward strand.
AGTCCATACATAGATAAAATTATGGGGGATCATTAATGTGGGCTTCAACGTAACAGATCAACTACAGATCAGATCTTTTGCATTCATCAGATATTGGAGAAAAAATGGGAGTACGATGAGACAGTACATCAGCTATTCATAGACTTCAAGAAAGCCTATGATTCAGTTAGGAGGGAAGTATTGTACAATATTCTGATAGAGTTTGGGATACCCATGAAACTAGTTAGGTTGATTAAAATGCGTTTAAACGAAACGTATAGTAAAGTCGGTGCAGGTAAACATTTGTCTGAAAATTTTTCTGCCAAGAATGGTCTAAAACAATGACATGCTTCATTGCCACTGCTTTTCAACTTTGTTGTAGAATATGTTGGTCTGCGCTGATGATGTGAATCTACTGGGTGATAATATAGATACCATAAAGAGAAACACACAAACTTTAATTGACGCTAGTAAGGAAGTTGGTCTAGAAGTAAACACAAAGAAAACTAAGTTTATGTTGCTGTCTCATCACCAGAATGCAGGGCAAAATCATGACATAAAGTTAGGTGACAGATGTCTTGAAAATGTGACACAGTTCAGATATTTGGAAATGATAATAAGAAATCAAAATCTAATTCAGGAGGAAATTAAGAGGAGACTGAACTCGGGTAATGCTTGCCACCATTCAGTCCAGAAACTTTTCTCTTCTCGCCTGCTGTCTAAAAACATAAAAATTAGAATACACAACACTATAACTTTGCCTGTGGTTCTGTATGGATATGAAACTTTGTCTCTGACATTAAGGGAGGAACACAGACTGAGGGTGTTTGGGAACAGGGTGTTGGGGAGAATAGTTGGACCGAAGAGAGATGAAGTGACAGGAGGTTGGAGAAAACTGCATAATAAGGAGCTTCATAACTTGTACTCTTCACCAAGTATAATCAGAAAGATCAAGTCAAGGAGGATGAGATGGGCAGGGCATGTAGCATGAATGGGGAGAAGAAGAATGCAATTAGAATATTGGTGGGAAAACCAGATGGAAAGAGATCACTAAGAGACCAATACGTGTACATAGGTGGGTGGACAATATTAAAATGGATCTTAGAGACAGGATGGGATGGTATGGATTGAATTGATCTGGCTCAGGATAGGGACCAGTGGAGGGCTCTTGTGAACACAGCAATGAACCTTCAGGTTCTGTAAAATATTGGGAAGTTCTTGAGTAGATGCTCAATTGGTGGCTTCTCAGGAAGGGCTCAGCTCCACAAGTGATGAGTGAGGAAATATCCCGTTCACACGCGATACAAAATTTTGACACAGAGTGCAACTATTTTAGCAAGACAAGAGACATCTGATGAATGCCATATTCAGACAAACCATGTAATCTGGAAAAAGGGTGACTATAATAAGTTGCATTTAAGATAGAAATATATGTGAAATAAATCATATATATGATTGCAACAGGATGCTTAAATAAAATATTAGGAAAAGAAAACACTGGGTGTGTCTGTTCTTCTGTGACAATTTAAACTGAGGTGCTTATATTGTTTCAAAAGAACTTAACCAAGATCCAGACTCCTTCAGTATTCAGTATTGAGGGGGTGGGGTTCTCCATGCACTTAGACCAGTTATTGGTCCATTGTGCGTCCCCCTTTAATTTCTACTGCCTCCATACCCTACCAGTACTGGTGCTCGCTATCAGCCCCTTTCTGCCAGCAAAGTTGAATTCCTCTACTGGCAGTGGTATCTAATAGTTAGTCCCTTTCTGTCAGAGAGGTCGCCCCTCCTCTGGCAGTGGTACCCAATACTTCCCCATCTACCAGAGGCATTGGAAACTACTTTGAGCGGGAAACTTTTTGGCCAAATTTAGCTCAGAGGTCTCCTAGAGACATGAGGTTCTCTTACATGCCGTAAATCTACAACACGGGACCCACAGCTTAAAGTCCCTCCCAGAGGACTTGTTCCCTGAATTTTTCCGCCCTTAAAAATTCCACAACCTCTGCTGGGTTTGAACCCGTGTACCTTGAGTCATGAGGTGGGAACGTTACCCCTAGACTACGGAGTAGTCTCATGAGAAATTCTTTCCCAAGCCAAATCTATTTTGTCCTGTTTAGCATACTCTGGGTGGTGCTTGTCACATATACCAGGCTCTTGTTCAATTAACTCCATACAAAGACAAAATTAGCAGCTTCCAGCAACATTTCGTGCCATCTTAAGAAACACACGAATTACTGAAGCGCGTTACAGAACAGCTGACACTAGGAAACCACACAGCAACGCAACTGTGAGAAGACTGGAATGCTCTGTTGCCTGGAAGTTGAGTTTCTCAGTCTTTCCGTGAGTTGCATTTTCATTTCCTCAATTTGTGCTACTCCATTCAGTAACATGTGTTCAACTTAGGCTGATAACAACACTCAGAGGTTGCAGTTTTGTTGTGGTTGCCAGTTTCCTTGGTGTGCCCTCGCCCTAACGGTAGAGAGCCAAAATTGCATCTTATTACACCACGTTCAAAAAATGTCAACCACTGATACTACTACCGATGTGTAGTAACATTTGTGTGTGTGTAGTTTTGCTCTTTCTTAAAAACGATCAATCTGGTATTAACATTCTTTGGGACTAAATTTCTGGCCAGTAGATACTGGAAACTGGTAAATCGAAGAACTATTGATGCACATTTTACTTCCATAGTATAAATAAAACTTGTTCAGGGACCACAGAAACTGAACGATGGATCCAGGAAAGTGACTCATCCGGGAACAATAGATCAAGTTTCCACTGTACACAAGTTAAAACAAGTTAAAATATGGCTGTCAGCCCTGTAGAACAGGGAGATTTAAAATCCTCTATTCCCCACCATAAATTATAATTCCTAAATTAAAACATGCTCATCAGCCCTAAGGAACAAAATTTTAAAATATCCTATTTATTCTCAGATTATAAACTGTAATTCCTCACAGATCAAAGGTGACAAGAACATAAATTCTACAGAGAGAAATAAAGAGCATCCTGATGTTACAGAATGATTCAGCTCACCTCCCACTATCAGCGTCAGCTTAATGTTATTGGTTCGCAACTTAACAGAATCTAACGCTGCCTGCACAGTGGCATTAGACACGATATCACAGCCACTGAAGTCAAAATGTTCCAATTCGTTACATGATGTTACCACTCTGAAAAATACACATAATATTAAAAACAGATATAAGAAGCATTTACATACAGAAAGTTTCATAATTTTCTAGCAGAAATCTTCTACATTTTGTGACCATGTACATGTATCCCTCAATTTACAGAGGCAATTTTTACTTTTTCAAGTTTTCCTGTGGTGACAATTTGTAAACTTAAAATTATAATTTATTGTGTTACGTATAAAAGTCATTAACTCATTCATGCGTCTCAAGAAAAATCCTGCAATATTTTTAATGTATATTTTAATAGTAAACAAGCATTAAAATAGGACAGTATTACTTATTTATATTTACTGTTGTAAATGAAACTGGCTTATAGAGCTCCTGGCTACAGATCCAGAGGTCCGGGTTCGATCCCTGGCACTACCAGATTTACTGAGAAGTAGTGGGTCTGGAACGGGTTCCACTCAGCCTCGTGATGATAATTGAGGAGCTATGTCAAGGAAATACCGGCTCTGGTCTAGAAACCCAAAATTAACAGCCATCGGGATTCGTTGCGCTGACCACACGACACCCTCTATCCGCTAAAGTTGGCATTAACTTCACCGACAAGCGGCGGTAAATCAGTCGGCAGTTTGCTTGCAGACTAAAACCACGGAGTTTAGTTTTGATTTTAATTGGGTTTATTTTCTCACTGTTGATGCAACGTGATGACTGAGCTTATGGCTGAACTTACTGTTTTCCATACTTTCTTTAGCTTAACCACTTTCACTTGTTGGGGAGCCATGATGGGCACAAATAGAACAGATAGCTGCATAGAAAATGTAAGCATCAAGAGCTGAGTTTATATGATCACAATGGGTGGTGCAGACAGGCTTAGAAGTCTGAAAACACTCATGGGTTGGGATGTGTGCTTCTCCCCATGCACTGTATATGTATTTCTCCACCTTTGCAAAATCCTTCTTATGAATGTAAGTTGTTCACTGTAGTAAAAATGAAGTTCATCAGGTGAAAAATAGGTAGAAATTAACATAAGATCTGAAGTCTGTGACAATGGTACATTAGTATAAATATTATGTTTGTGGAGATTATCCATCGTCCAATCTTTATCTAAAAACACCGTACTGTTTATTTTACAAAACACAATGTTTCAGAGACTGGGTTCTATCCCCATCTTCAGGTAAAACCTACTTAGTTAGGCCCAATCAATAGAGCTAGGACTGGAGATAGGGACTAGCTCTATTGATTGGGACTAACTGGGTAGGTTTTAGCCGGAGACAGAATCCAGTCTCCAAAATGCTGTGTTTTGAAGAATAAACAGGATGACGTTTTCAGATAAGGACAGGAAAATGGACAGTCGTAGAAATTAGCATGCTTTGTTGTAATGAAAATCTGTGAATCAAGTGTTTGCAAAAGACAAGGAATACCTGCTGTATGGAGACTGAATACACTACAAAGAAAATGTATTGCAAAAGTGAAATACGTACGGCCTACAATGAAGCATGGGTGGACAGTCACTTTGAGTACTGAGCCCTGTCGCAAGCACAGGAAGGCCTTACAAGCCACACATCTTTATCAACACAAAACTATTCCTCTTCCGTGCTCAGCTTGCTTTTGTGGGGGATCACGGGTAAGGCTAATTTATAATAAATAATCATCAAATGACATGCATAAAACTTGAAATAACTTTAACATGTCAAAGGATGGATATATACATCTGTACATCCATAGTATAATATGCTGTTGGGAGCTGGTCTGAAAGTGATTTTGGGTTGGATCGATCTGTGAGCCAGCTTCTGTCCATCCAACCCTGCTCTAATGCTAACAGGGTTGGTACAAATGAGGTATCATGCAGTGATGATTTTCAAAAGGTACAAATAAAAAAATATTTACAATGAATAGGGGGTTTATGTACCTTATACAACCGGCATCTGTAATTTTTGGACAGCCACGGCATACCAGCTTCTGGAGCTTGCCTCTGCTTGCAATAGCTTCCAGTGCAGCATCAAACAATTTTGCAGAATAACTAATTACAAGATTGACTAAATTTGGCAATGCTGCCAGGCACCTGAATCCAACCTCTGTCACAGTAACTGTGTCCCAAGAATTAGAGCTGCAACCTGGAAATAAAGTTTCCATTAGAAAGGAATACACAACTGTTAAATGGCAGGACAGCTGGTAAGATACAATTTGCTTCATTCGTTGCATTCTCATTTCATGCAAGAGTGTCACAAAATGACAGCTAGATGATTTTAAATTACATTATGGGAAAGCACCACACTGGGCCTTACACCATGTCTATTCTTCGATCTACCAAGTGTCCCTGTCTTGGTTACCCGATTCACGGTCAAATACTTTGCGTGCAGTGCAGTTTCATGCTTAATGAAGTGCCTGCATAGTCACTGGGTCTCTGACGTCTCAAGTGTCAAAGTCTTAAATTAGCTATGGCCTCAGAGCTAAAACAAGGAGATGCTTCATTGCCACTGCTTTTCAACTTTTCTTTAGAACATGCCATTAGGAAGGTCCGGGAAAACCGGGTGGGTCGGAAATTAAACGGGACACATCAGCTGCTGGTCTATACTGATGATGTGAATCTACTGGGTGATCATATAAATAACATAAAGACAAACACACAAACTTTAATTGATGCTAGTAAGGAGGTTGGTCTACAAGTAAACACAGAGAGAAAACTAAGTATATGTTGCTTTCTCGTCATCAAAATGAAGGGCAAAATCATGACATAAATATAGGTAACAGATATTTTGAAAATGTGGCACAGTTCAGATATTTGGCAATGACTATAACAAATTAAAACCTGATTGAGAAGGAAATTAAGGACTGAATTCAGACAAAGCTTGCTACTATACAGTCCAGAACCTCTTGCCTTCTCGTCTGCTGTCTAAAAACTTAAAAATTAGAATATACAAAACTATAATTTTCCCCGTGGTTCTGTATGGGTGTGAAACTTGGTCTCTTAAGGGTGAAACACAGACTGAGGGTGTTTGAGAACAGGGTGCTCAGGAGAATATTTGGAGCGAAGAGAGATGAAGTGATGGGAGGTTGGAGAAAACTGCATAATGAGGAGCTTCATAACTTGTACTCTTCTCCAAGTATAATTAGAATGATCCAAGTCAAGAAGGATGAGGTGGGCAGGGCATGTAGCATGAATGGGGGAGACGAGGAATGTGTATAGGATATTGGTGGGGAAGCCAGAAGGAAAGAGAAGAACAAGGCGTAGGTGGGTGGATCTTAGAGAGATAGGATGGGATGGCATGGATTGGATTGATCTGGCTCAGGATAGGGACCAGTGGAGGGCTCTTGTGAACACAGTAATGAACCTCCGGGTTCCACAAAATGCTGGGAAATTCTTGAGTAGCTGCACAATTAGCAGCTTCTCAAGAAGGGCTCAGCTACATGAATGGGTGACAGATGGGCTCAAAGATATACAAGATGCAGGGCCATTACTTATGCAAACCAGAAGACTATCATGATGCCCCTCCTATAAGCAGAATTCTGCACTTAGTTTGAACTGTAGGATTGTTGAACAGTTAAATAAATAAAGAAGTATGCACAATAAGGTCATGGTGCAAGGGCCAAGTAGTTAGGCCCATCATTTATGTGCTGCTGCTACACAGGATGTACAGGAGCTGTTTCATCTCTGTTCTGGCACTCTGCATGTGTGGGAGCTATTTACTAGTTGCAGCTTGAAGAAGCATCTTTTGACAGTGTCCTGCATTCTCAGATGGTTCCTATTTAATCCTGCTGGTTCCCTAGTCTTTTTGCAGAAGGTCCTTAAAGGAAGGCCTTCATGTGACTATGTCCAGCTATGAACTCCCAGTGTTTTACTGTCAGTCTGTTTGTCCAGTCCCTGACAGCTCACTGGGCAACTCTGAGATGCCAAGGGACATTCAAAGTATGGTCTTGCCAGATGGGTGGCAATCCTTTTTCCCTCATTTCCCCTGTGACCTAGCACCAACATCAGCTGAACCTTGCTATGTTCAACCAAGATGGTGATATAGCTCAAGCAGTTAGTCATCAGCTTCCCACTCTGTCCTAGCTTCAATCCTGCATGAAATGACATAGAATTTGTAGTGGGCAAAAATGGCAATGGGGTGGATTTTCTCCAAGTACTTTGTTACCCCTACCAATTCCCATTCCACCAACTGTTCCATGTTCATCAATCATTGTATCATTGAAGCTATATTGTTTTCATATTGTCAGCACTGCTAAATAAGCAACTTAAATAAAATAAAATGAGATTCAACTACTTTTGCAAGGATTGATACATCACTACTAAGAAACTGCTTTAATTGAGAGTCATGAAGCATGGAATAACAGCAAAATTTCATGAGTGACAAAATGACAGCACACCAACTAAACAAAATCACATGTACATATGACATGCAAATCTCCATGGTGAAAATGAAAGCACGGGAATGGTGTGGAAGAAGTACTTACTTACTTACTTACTCATGGAGCTGAGCCCTTCTGGAGGAGCCGCCAATTCTGCAGCTACTCAAGAATTTCCCAGCATTTTATGGAACCTGGAGGTTCATTACTGTGTTCACAAGAGCCCTCCACTGGTCTCTATCCTGAGCCAGATCTATCCAATCCACACCATACCATCCCATCCTATCTCTCTAAGATCCATTCTAATATTGTTCACCCACCTACACCGTGGTCTTCCCTGTGGTCTCTTTCCTTCTGGCTTTCCCACCAATATCCTATATCCTCCCCCATTCGTGCTACATGACCAGCTCAACTCATCCTCCTTGACTTGATCAATCTAATTATACTTGGTGAAGAGTACAAGTTATGAAGCTCCTCATTATGCAGTTTTCTCCAACTTCCTGTGACTTCATCTCTCTTTGGTCCAAATATTCTCCTCAACACCCTGTTCTCAAACACCCTCAGTCTATGTTCCTCCCTTAATGTCAGAGACCAAGTTTCAC
>NW_019738353.1:2297744-2323745 GCF_002891405.2 Cryptotermes secundus
ATCTCTGCTGAGTAAATAGAGATGCCTTTTATGATTACAGGAAATCCTTATGCCAGGTGTTATCCAATTGTTTGTATTAGTTCTCTTCATTACTTTTTTTGTGTGGGAAGGAAACATTCAAGTTGGCTATTGATAACCTTCTGGGCAGATGCAAAGCACCCACTTACAAACAGTTGAGTGCCTCAAGCCTGCAAGCTGATGGGGTGCAATATGTGACTGAAAATACACTTCATTCTCACCTAAGATTTCTTTCCAACTTTGAAAACACCACCTACAAGCACTGTTAAAGGGTTCATCATGACATCCTTACAATGCAGAAATGCTAACAGAAATGGAATCTAATTTTGCTCACTGACTACTCCTGGAAGCTGACAAGAGAAGCTTTATATACACGCAACAGGGAATTAAGTGCATATTGTTATATTAAATAAAGTGGAAACGACTATTTATTGCTGTTTCCCTATGTTTAATATTACCCTTAATAAAAGGAAAGAAACATTTACTATTACATTTCCTATGTCAGCTGTGTATTTGTGCAGTAAATATACGTTGGGCAGTGAAGATTTTAAATCTCATGGCTGGGACTGTTTCAAGCAGCAACATGGTGTTTTACACAAAATTGTATCGGGAAAGTGCATATGTGTAGAATCTTCAACACTGGGGGAATAAAGAAAGGAACAACTACCAAAAATTACTGAGGGTTATGAACCTAAGAACATTTATATTGTTGATGAGACTGACAAATTCCCACCACTACTTACTGTGAAGGGTGAAAACCTCTGCTGCTTTAAACAAATCTGAAAGTTGCTCACAAAGTATGTACCCAACAGAAATGCAGATGTTATGCAGTCCATCTTTCCTGACCATATAATGACATTAGATGCCAAAATGTGTTTCAAAAACTGAAGATTAGGCTGTGTGCTGCTCATATCCAAGACACAAGTTACCTAAATAATGTGAAAGTTGTGTTTTCCCCCCATATGGCACCAGCCTTTTCTGACCCTTTGACCAGAGAATAATCAGGTTATTCAAACATTATTACCACAAGCTGCTTGTAAGAAAAACTACGAGGGGCAGTCAGAAAGTTCCCAGAATGGTGGTATTGCACTATAATGGTAGGACATACAGCAATGCTTACCTAATCACCTTCAAAGTAGGGGACCCCCCCCCCACACACAAATAAATAAATAAACAAACAAACACATGCAAGCACACACACACACTTGCTCCATTGATCCTTCCATTGTTGGAAGCACTGGCAGAAGGCTTCTTTTGGAATCTTCTGGAGTTCAACTATCACATTCAATTTGATGTCCTCCATGGTTGCGAAATGTGTACCCTTGAGGCCCATTTTCAGAGTAGGGAACAGCCGAAAGTCACTTGGAGCAAGACCTGGAAAGTACAGTGGTTAGGTGATGACAGGAATGTTTTTCTTGGCAAGGAACTGCTGCACAACAAGTGATGTGTGGCTCAGTGTGTTGCCCTGATACAGAAACCACTGTTCCTGCCACCTGCTGCGCCGCTTCCTACGAAACTGCATCACCTAACCTCCGAAAAACCTGCACGTAGAAATGACCAGTAACACTCTGTCCAGCCAGTATGAACTCATGCCGCACCGAACCATCAATGTAAAGGAATGTAATGAGAATCATTTTTTACTTGGATCTGACAAAGTTTTATTTCTTTGGTCAGGAAGACGATGCTGTGCGCCACTCTGACTGCATCTTTGTCACCAGGTCATAGGCAAACATCAATGACTCATCACCAGTGATGATCTCTTTGAGAAACATCGGGTCCTACCTACTTTTCTCAAAGAGATCTCCAGTGACCATCATGTGACATCCCATCTGATCTGCGATAAGCTGCCTCGGAACAAACTTTGCATTGACACATCTCATCTTCAAATCGTCAGACAGAATCACATGAATGGCTCTGTGAGAAATACCAACTTCTTGCTCCAACTCCATGATGGTCATTCTTCGATCACACTGAATCAGTTGTCACACTTTCATAATTATTTCTTTGGTTCTGGATGCTGAAGGCCTCATGCTGTGCTGGCCATCCTCCCACATTTCCCATCGTTTCTTAAACCGGGAAAACTGGTCATAAACTGCAGATTTCTTTAGTGCAGTATCACTGTGAACTTGCTGCAGGGCCGATTGCACCTCTAAAGCAGATTTTCCCAATTTGCACATGACTTGATGCTCGCACACTGTTTGAACTCTGGCACTGCGCTGAATGACCAACACTTACAACTAACTCAAACGGAACAGTAATGATACTGCATGGCAAAACCTGTCCAGACCCGTTGCACCTGCGAGCAGACATGCTGAGGTCCCCACCATAACAATGTGTGCACTATCTTATCTCTAATTCTCCATCTGCAAGGGAATTCCAGAAACTTTCTGACTACCACTGTATTTCTATGATTGCTCATTAGTTGTTTTGTAATGGAACACAACTGTAAATGTTCTGCATGCACAATGTTTCCCTCCAGAGCCATGGCACTGTCACATGTACAACAACAGTGAAATGCGGATTCAATTAACTTCACATAGCCAAAAATAACTGGGGTCGGCTGACAGTAAGCATATCATTTTATGAATACATATTCTGTGATGATGATTTCATCTGAGAGGTGCAAATGTTAAAACAAACGATGGATGAAGAGCTTACATCAGATGTGTTGAAGGAGGAGAGAAGATGAGGGGAGTAGGCAGATGATAATGGAAAAAGTGGACCTCCAGCAACACTGAAGGCCACTGACAATTTGAGAAAGTACCTCATGAAGTCTCAGACCAATGATAACATGCTTGCTGCCCTCAGTAGCACGGACGAGGTGTAGAGAGATTCAGGAGAAAGTGAGAGTAAGCAGCAGCTTCCATTATTGGACATGTGAACGATCTGAACTGGATTATATTTTAGTGTAATAAAGTATTAGTTTAGTGTAAAAGAGCTACACAAATTTTCATTTGCCTGATTTTACATTCACTTTAAATGGTCACTCCAGAAAGACATAATTTAAAACTGAACAATATTTTCACAGCAATACATCATATTTCCAATCCCACCCCCACCCCTTTTTGGGGGTTATTTTACAACACTGTCTGTAGGAAAACTGTATAATGTCGAATGGTATGATGATACATGAACTGCAAAAGAGTTAGAAGGAAGCTGTTATGGCTTAACAGAGATGGATTAAAGACAACCATGAAAATGTTAGCTGGGATAGCCGGTGTCTAACCAAGATTCAAATCCTGCACACCTGAACATGAGTCTAGAGTGCTACCATTATACTAACAAATTCTGATGAATCTGTCAACTGTCAGAATTGCAAAAGAAGAGGGGGGGGCAATTTAAAACGTTTGTTCAGTAGGATTATGACATGCTACAAATAAAACATGAAATGATAAGCTTCTCGCACCTGCTATGTTGAGTTCTTCAATCCTGTGGCAACTTCTTGTGATGACATCCAAGATATGGTCATCAACAGCAGGATTAAGTTGAAGATTGAGGCTCATAAGGTCAGGCAGCTCATCCAGTGATATGAGAGTAGCACTGGTGAATAAGGGAAAATATCCTGCTACTGACAATGAATGCAGTTTTGGAAGCGCACGAATGACACCTGCCACATCACTGCTCGTCAAATTCATACAATAGTTCAGGCTAAGCCTATTAAGGCCCTTCAGTAAACGAAGTCCTCTCACTAGATTCCGAGATCGGAGATTGTTACATTTGTCCAATACTAATTCCTTAAGGGGTGCATGAGCCAGGCCATACAGACATTTTCCTCTTAGTGCACAGTTATTAGACAATGTAACAGATTCCAAGTGTGGACTATGTATGAACACATTCTGAAGTTCTTTATCAAAAACTCCTGAACATCCATCCAGGTTCAGCACTATCAACTCGTGACCAATGGTTGACAGACTTCTAAGGCCAGCTGGAGTTACTGGCAAACCAGCCAGGTTAAGGTAACGAAGGTTCTTACACATAGCAGCTGAAACCACAAATTGTTATATAGTTTCATCATGATATAAACACAGCAAAACACCAAAATAAATTACAAACAAAACATATTTGTGAACTGTGAGTATATCTGAATTCAGACTGAAGTAGCACTGGCAACAGAACATTTCACAATTTAAGATCACAAATTGTAAATGCAACACATGAAGAAAGCAATTAAGGATCTAACTTAACCTTCTGCTATCCAGCACTGTTTGAAACAGCGAAAGGTCAAGTCAGAAAAATAATCCTGTGCCCCAGATTTACAGTGGAATCCCCATTTATTTTGTGTACCTTGATTTTAAGTTTTCTCTCGGTTAACATACAGTTTCAGCGATTGCAGCAATATCATACTCTAATACAGTTCATTTTTCTGGCAGAACATTTTAAAACAAGATGTAAATTACCATCTCAGAATATCTTGTTTATTTCCTTCTATACACTTCTATGTTATCAATCTGAAAAATGTTTGGGTCATACAAGACCATTTTCAGGGGGTGTACCATATTAACCTTTAAACGACTAAAGACAACATATGTCGTCGCAAAAATAAAGGCAGCGGTACGAATGACGCCATATGGTGTCGCACAGTCCGCGCGTGCGGACGTTATTTTAAAATACATTTTTAAGGTAGAAAATAATGTCCAAGTTACATAATTTTTGGCCACCATCTGCATGGAGTGTCTGTCTTCCCACCTGCGTCATCTGCTGGAATGTTGTCTTCGTGTGGAATTCTAAAAAAAATCCGGAAGTGCCGAGTCCGATTTCGCACTTCACGCACTTTGTCCGGACCATCTTTCGTTTCCCACGCGAAAAGCACACACGACACCTCAATTGCAAAGTAGAGGAAGTCGGCAAGTGATGTGGTTTGGCCTTCTATAATCGAGATATCTCCGATTAAACGGCAGGGGTTCGACTCCTGGTCGCACAGTCCGCGCGTGCGAACGTTATATAAAATTAAATTTTAACGTAGAAAATGATGTTCTACTTATGTAATTTTTGGCCACCATCTGCATGGAGGGTCTGTCTTCCCACCTGCGTCATCTGCTGGAATGTTGCCTTCGTGTGGAATTCTAAAAAAAATCCGGAAATGCAGAGTCCGATTTCGCACTTCACGCACTTTGTCCGGACGGTCTTTCGTTTCCCACACGAAAAGCACACACGACACCTCAATTGCGAAGTAGAGGAAGTCGGCCAGTGATGTGGTTTGGCCTTCTATAATCGAGATATCTCCCATAAAACGGCAGGGGTTCGACCCCTGGCCGTTGATGGCGAGGTGGACCCCTTCCAGCATGTTCCGCACAAGAGCGAGACGAAATTCTCTGTGTGACAACAGGATGTAACTGTTCAGATCAAGGAGATGGAAAAATAGCTTATTTGTCCATTTCCAGGTTCGACAACAGATGCTATAACTGTTTGCCACAGTTTGCCCACAGCTCCACCTGAATAATTATTCACACTCCTCGTGCCACGCTGGTGTGGTGGTCCCCAGGTTGCCGACGAAGTCGGGGTCTCCTTCGAAATAACTTTCTGATTCGCTACATTCAACATCACTCTCAGAATTGTTGGTACAGCAATCTGTACCGAGTCGTTGATAGCTGAAATATTCCACACGACACTACGCCATGTACGATCAAACTCCGACTGAATAATTCCAGGAACGAAGCTGTATTATCGCTCTGTTGAAACTACAAACGCAATTTCATAAACAAAGCTAGCCTTGATCTACATAAGAACAGTAGGAACGTTATACAGTAGCTGAGAGCGAAATAAGACACTGAGTTTTTTTCACTCGTCCACATCCACATTCCGAACGAGGTACGTAATATATACTGAGATAAACTTGCTAGACATCACATGAGCGGTGTTGCCGAGTGTCGTCATACACCAGCTTGCATTGAAACGTATCTAGAATGTATGAATTCTTGTAGGGAAACAAAAAATTAGGAAATTTCTTCTTTGGAGTCAGTGCAAAAATTTTAACATGTTTTATACAATCTGTAAATTACAATATCTGATTCTATATTCTTTTGAGAAAAAAACAGCGTTTATTTCGTTCATCACAGAAATTGCAGAAATAGGAGCAAATTTAGTAGATGATTACAGTGTTTATGGCTTTATAATCGCGGGTATTTAAATTAATTCCGTACCGCTGCCCTTACAGGAATTTAAATGCCCGTAGGATAGTGGTTAAAGGTAAAAAACGTAAAGTTGTCCTTGTGCCTAACTAATTTAGCACTATGCCATAAAGACATATGGAGGGATGGATGTATAGGTCCACATATTCTTGACCTCAGTATTAGGTGGAGGTGAGTGGTCAGCTTCATGCCCCAGCCAATTTACACCCAGTGAAAGAGTCCACTGGATAGGAGGTTGGGTGGACCCCAGAGAGGGTCTGGACGACATGGGGAACAGAAAATTCTTGGCCCTACCAGGACTCGGTTGTCCAACCCATAGCCAGTAGCTATACTGACTGAGCTATCCTGGTTCCTACCATATTAAAGGGACACTTTAAATTCATATATAAATAACAAAAAGATTTAAAATATCCGTGTCACAAATATTTCTTATAAAAGATTAAACTCGTATATCTGAGCCTTAGTTATTGCATTTTAATCAAGTAGGCCATGTTATGTTGTTGTCTCATACCCGCTTATTTTAGGTCTCTGTCCCACAATGTCACGTTCTAAGTGAATGTGTTTTTGGTCTCAACAGACACCAGAAATGTGGTTAATATCATAATGATGTAAAAACAGTCCCCAAGCTCTTCATATCACAGCATTAATAACCTAATATTTTGTATATTCCATATTACCCTCAATACACACCTAATGCAAAAAGAAAACTCTCAGAATAATAAAAGTTTTGATGTCTTCTAAATTGCATGTATAAAAGAGCACAACATTTTTTACAAACAAATACTGTTATCTCTCTTTTTCATTCTGACTTTCATTTATGAAGGTCTTAGAAGTTAGCTGATGTAATGATACTTCTAAACGGTTCTGACGAAGGTACACTTGTGATTACTGAGTATCTGGAATTTCTCCATCATCCAAACCTTCTGACAGAACAAACATTTTGAAAATTGGACCTGTTTCCATCCTCAGATGTAAACAAGGGGAGGAACCTACTCACGTCTATTGGAAGAAGCCGATCTCAACCAATAAATTGTGTCCAATTTCCAGAAACTGAGTAATACTAAGTGAGAAACATGTTCTGTAGCTCACAATCTGTTTCATTAAAACCAGCCCACAACTGCAAATGGTTAAAAACAAATTATTATATGTACTTTTGGAACAGAACTCCAAATTTTAACAATCATATTTCAGTATTATTTCAATCTGAAAACACATTAATGATGAGAAATTTAAAACTCACCGACAGTTTGAAGAACAGAAGTGTTTAAATTATGAGGTTTGTGAGACACATCCAGACTCTGTAGATTTCTTCCACATCGTTTCAAAAATGATCTAAGTATTGGCATGTTCAGGACTGTCGCAGATGTCAAAGGAAAGACTAAGCTGAAGTCCAAATGTTTCTGGCACACCCACATATCTAAGCACACCATCTGCCAGCGTTTGCAAACTGCAGACAAACAATTTAACAACAAGACTGTTAAATACAAAACAATAAATAATGGAAACTGAGTTTTACATGTATTTGGAGGATGAGGTACAGAGCATAAGAGAAAAGAGAAGTGCACAAAAAATGTTGTTAAGAACCTAAGGAAAGAGAGGAAGGCCTTGGCATAAATTTTGGAGAAAAGTACTGTCATGTATAGAGTGGTGTGCATGACCTATCAGACAGGTTTTGGATTGTATGACTGTGTTTACTCAGAACTTGTATACACCAATTTGGACTAGAGGCAATAGAGCACTATCGCTGATCTACACACTTTACAATTCACTGTTACACATGCACTAGGGTTCTTGGTATATTATAATCTCCACTAGTCTTTTCCTGGCAATGAATTCATAACAGTCTCACTGTAACTTCAAATCACACATAAAGTCTTCTTTGCACAGCCTAATCCCTTTCTTACCACAATTCTCAACCACCTTCAACTGCTGACTCCATCAATTCTCTGCTGCAACTGCCAACTCCTGAACTCAACTCAATCTCATTCTAGCTGTGTGATCCTCCTTATATAGCCTCGGGGCAGACACACAGAAAGCACTGCTTCCTCTATTGTTGTGTGCTGATTCACTGTTGCAGAGATGTGTTTACTGCAAAGTTGCATAGCAACATGCATGGCACAGACACAAAGAGAATGCCACTTGCAAACACCTTTTCTACTGTTGTGTGATGTCAGAGCATACGTAGCGCATTCCTCTGCTGTATGTGAACAGGCCATTACCTAGCAACAGCCGTTTCTCTGCCTCCGCAATTCTTGCTTTGAGCAAATATGCCACAATATTAAAATGGATCTTAAGAAACGAAGATGGCAAGGTGTGCGTTTGGAATCATCTTACTTAGGACAGGGAACAGCAGTGAGCTCTTGTGAAACATAAAGTTGACACTTCCATTTCTATGAAATCTCTGGAGTTCATTCAGCACCTGAGCAATTATTAGCTTCCATAGAACTCAGATCTACACATGCCATTAAGGCATGTATTATGGAGAATTTAGATAGGAACTATAGAAATAGGAACATCTACATTCTATCCGGCAGCCAAGCTGCACTTAAAGTGCTTGACAAACATCAGATCAACTCAAAATTCTTCTAGGATTGCCATCAAACCCTCATGGAACTGGCCAACATAACAGGGTACAACTGATATGGGTGCTGGGGCATGAAAGTATTGCTGGAAATGAAACAGCAGACCAATTAGCTAAGACTGGAGCTGAACATCTGTTCATAGGACCTGAACCAGCCTGTGGCATCTCTATAGGAGTTGCCAGAAAGGCAATCAGGTACTGGACAAATATGAAGCAAAAGAAATACTGGGGATCCTTGACTGGCCTCAGGCAAGCAAAGGGACTCATACAAGGACCCTCTGCTGAAAGAGTGAAGGAACTGTTGAAGTTAAACAGGAACCAGCTACGATGGGTGGTGGGACTACTTACAGGACACTGTCACCTTAAAGGACACCTCTTCAAACTGGGACTAAGTGATAATCCCACTTGTGAGAGGTGTCAAGAAGAAAATGAAACAGCCATACATATCCTGTGTGAATGTGAGGCCTTGGCTTATTTAAGATTACATCACTTGGGTCAATACTTTATGGAACCAAGTGACTATTTCAACGCCCCCACGTACAAAATTCTGCGCTTCAAATGAAGTGCAGGATTGCTGAGGGAATAATCAAAAGGGGAAGCACAATACACCACTGTAGGTCGCGGTGTAAGGACTGAGAAGGCCCACCCCTTATACATTCATTCATTCATTAGTTAAGGCAAGGAACTGTTACTACAACTAGTTCTGTCCCACTACTGTACTTCATACATAAAAACTAACTCTTGTTTCATGTAAATAAATCCAGCTAGTCATATCTTATGCACTAATTTATTAACGTGCCTGTAGACATTCAAACTAAAAAAGCAACTAAATATTACAATGTTTAGTAAAATAAAATGGCCTAAAGATACAAAGGTTACAGAACAGTTCTCGAAAGAATCAATTTGTCAGTATAAGTTTTATTCCCTCCTGTGGCCAAACCCAAGTTTGTTTGTTTGTTTGTTTTTTATTTCTAGTACAAGCTCTTTCTAAGGACTGACACTTCAGAAGATTTTTCTCTTCAAAGACAGTCACAATGTTTATCACAGCAGGGACTGCAAAATGTGAAACTGGAGCAAGTTTAAATTTTCTGCACTTTCTGTATGAAAATTTCTGCATTCAATACCCAAAAATGTCTGATGCCAGAGCAGATTTCACATTATGGAGACTCCAGTTTAATTCCTGGAGATTTCACATGAGATTCATGTGGAAGTTACTCCAGAACCACCTACAATGAACGACTATGATGGCTGACTGCCACACAACAGCTCCTGCCCAAGCAAGAACATTCAAGAAAGCCAGCCACAGCCAACAAACCAACAAAACCATAAGGCAAACACATGCTGTTCAAGGACACCGAAATAAAACAGCTGGTTAACCAACATAACCAGAAGTAATATGAGGCAATTACATAAAAGAAACAAAACAGCAGTACAGTGAAGAGCAGAGACCTTCATCACAACAACCTGTACACCTGAAGATGGCCGGTTCAGCTGAAATATGTAGTGTCAATAAAGAAAAAAAAGAGTGGAAGTTACTCCAGAACCACCTACAATGAACGACTATGATGGCTGACTGGCACACAACAGCTCCTGCCCAAGCAAGAACATTCAAGAAAGCCAGCCACAGCCAACAAACCAACAAAACCATAAGGCAAACACATGCTGTTCAAGGACACCGAAATAAAACAGCTGGTTAACCAACATAACCAGAAGTAATATGAGGCAATTACATAAAAGAAACAAAACAGCAGTACAGTGAAGAGCAGAGACCTTCATCACAACAACCTGTACACCTGAAGATGGCCAGTTCAGCTGAAATATGTAGTGTCAATAAAGAAAAAAAAAAGAGTCGACAGTAACCAAAGTTGCATACAGACAGCATAAACGCAAAACACAGTCAGACTCTTAGTTTTCTCTTGCTAACTGTCATCCCATTGCTCTAGCCATGAGGTGTGCAATGTCCTGACCAGCCAACATATTACATCCTCAGTCTCTGAGTTGAGGTCTTCACCTCTGATGCGACACTCGGGTGGACACAGAATGAAGCTTTCTCAGGGTGCCTGAAAGGTCATGCCATAGGTCAGGTGGTTACTCCCCGGCTTCGCACCACAGTGGCCTGGATTCGAGCCAAGGTCAAAACATGCGGGATCTGTGGCGGACGAAGTGTCTCTTGAAGAGGCAGTGAGGTTTGCCTTATTATAATGCAATACTTTCTGGCAAGATCAAATGTGTAAACACAACCAGAAGTTGAAAAAGGAGACAAGGATACAACAAATTTGATAATGCTATGTTGGTACCAGTCCTCACATATCAGAAACATGGACTGGGCATTAACAAAAAGTTCTGAGAACGAATTTTAATGCAGTGCAGCATGATATACAGGAATGGCTCTAATTAGGACTACAAAAATTAACAGATGTGGGAAATTTTAATCGGATGATGGAATTCTAGATTATAGCTCTCAGTGGAGATTTCATGTTTGATAACTGCAAATAGGAAACATCCCTAAACAAATCCAACCTTACAGATGGGCCTGATGAAGCGTGGCTACCCAACATTAAGGTGGCAGGATCAATGAATATTTCATGAAGCTCAAATTAATCATAACAGGCCTAAACCATGAAGATATCAACAAAGAATCATCAATGATATATGTTACCATCCTTACAGAAAACATTTACCTGCAATAACCCTCAAGAGTGATATGCCCTACCCACCATTGCTTACACACTGTTTTTCAAGTAGAAAACCTCAATGACTTATGACATCACACATCCCAAGAATGCTTTGTTCCATCAGCAAACTGTGACACTGAACACACTTGACAAGTTAAATAAGTTTATATTTTAATTAAGATAATCACCAACAAAGTTAACCACCTACTCATCCTAATGTACTGGAACACAGTAAGAGTCATGTACCTTCTCATGTAGCGGATCTCATTTAAAATTTGAACACCCAGAAAGAAACTGGTCTGGAAGTTAAACAAACTAGTCTCAAATGCAAAGGCCAGAAGGTCACAGAAATTACCTGAATAAAAGCCATATACAATGAGAATACCTGGAAAAGCGTACCTCTTTCGATCTTGATCCTCACTCTTTTGGTAAGGAAGGAGAATATGTGCATGAGGCAATCATTGTTGAGAATATCAATTTTGCATTCTCCCTCCTCCACTCCTCTTTCTTCATCATTCTCAGTCTCTTCTTCCTGCTTCTGTTTCCTTCTAATAGAGCTGGACGTCTGGGAAGCAAAGCTGTGACCACCAACTACTCCGATCTCCCTGTCATCACCTGCTGCATATTCACTCTCTGAATAAGTTGACTCTTTGTTATGGGACTGTGCCTTGGATGGAGACAACTGCAGGACAGGACGATGTTGGTGACCCTTCGAACCACCACGGGAATCTGATCTCCACAGCACAGTTCCATCTGGGAGTTCAACTGGCTGGTGCCAACTGTAAGCTGGCGCCACACATAAATTCCTTAAATGAAGCCTCAGTTCTCCTGGTTTCAACTCCAGCACACTGGAAAACGACAAATGTCAATTATGAAGAGTTCTGTCTTCTGGCATATAACATCAGGTAGGCCACTGGAAGTAAACCAATGTTTCAGAGGAGCATGTTGCCTCCTCCTTCAGAGTTCAAGAATAAGCCAAGCAACAAAACAGTGAGAAATGGGCAAGCAGAGCTGAAGATGGTGGCAAAATGTTCCTCCGAAACATAAGATGACTTTTAATGGACTACACAGTGTCACATCCAAGTAGAGAGAAATCTTCATAACCACCACCTCAAATCCTAGAACATCAATTATTTCTAAACATAACTCAGAATTACTCAAAATCCTTTAGAATCTACCTGAAGATTAGTGTCTCAGATAGTGTGTAGTCCGGTAGATTATCCAAAGTTTCAGAGGAAGCAGCTGCCTCCATCTTTGTGGTACAATAAGCCATGCATAAACACATATAAGTGGTAGAAATACAGGGAGAGAGAGGATGGACCAAGGACCACAGCAAACTAAGAGACATAAGGAATATAATGTAAAGGATACTTGCTCTTGACAGTCTACTTTTCAAGGCAGCAATAACAAACAATACACTCTAGGATTTAGTGACACCATCCAAAATCAGAACATCACAAAACTGTATATTAATTTTAGGAATAATTTTAACTATCCAAACCATTATAGGATTATAATCATTTCTAGCCATAAGTTACTACCCTGATATCAACAACGCATTTTCAACGGTCACATGTTTGTCAAGAAATAGATTATGGATAAACTAGTCTTCCGGAGGTTTCTCTGAAAATATTAGTATCAATAAACAAACTTACGCATCACATCTCTCTTCTCAGTCACTACCATAAGGACCTCAAATGTCACATCAATTATTACTGTTTCACTTCATACAGCTATGAGCAAATGATAAATTAAGATCACTAAGATGGAGTTAGGTTACACAGGCAGATTGCATGGAACACCATCACTCAGTGGGAGAAGACGTAGAACCCTCTCCAGGCATCCTCACCCCATTCACTGTGACCCTAACTGGGATGCAGGCAGGAAAGTATTATAACCAGAAGCCACAGACTGAACAATTACCACTATGGAAACCTCAGAATATATATAATGTCAAAAAACTGATTTCCATGTCTTGTATTATACATTACTATAGTTCTGTAGCCAAACATGTAACTGTAACACAACATGTTCGGAATCATGGACACAGTGCGACGTAATAATGCACACGTTGGCAGTAAACACTTCCCCGTGGTGACACAACAGCAGAGGAGCTGGATTAGGCAGCACTTTCCCACTGTGACGTAACAGCGGATGCTGCTGCTAGGCAAGAGGCCAGTAAACACTTCCACACTGTGACTTAGCAGCGGGCGCTGCTGCTGGGGGCAACAGGCAAGAGTATAAGAAGCCAGCTGAGGACCCCGAGCGTGGCAGTGTGTTGACAGAAGCCAGTGGTTAGCCAGGGTGGAGAGCAGAGCAGTTCTACAGTCTAGCGAGAGTTGTTAACACGAAAGGAGCGACTGTGAAATGACTTGTTGAACATTTTGCCTTATAGTTACATTAAACTGTAGTTATGGCGATGAGTAATAAAATGACCTCACAAGAATACACCCCTCAAGGTCATTTCACGACACAACACAGGATTAAAACTGGCCTGGACAATAATGCTAAGGTGCTAACAATATATGCCAACTGCACTCCATATTTATCATGTCAAGTCAACCAATTATTATCACCTTTTCTTAGTTAAAGTGTATTTAATCTCTGACACATACGTCTACACTCCTAGAGGATGTGCCATTATTTCCCTGCAGAAAGCACCCATGCATTTTTATTTACAGGAGAGGTCTCCATAGATTACTGAAATGTAATCAGAACTGTTCGAAAACACAATTCTGTGCTTTGGGGTACATGTGAAAGCCCCTGTTTTTTGAGATACAATCTTCATGTTCACCTATGATGGATAAACTCTTAAATACCAAATATGACTAAATTTGTTCCACCATTCAGGCATTAGTCAGGTGCTCATATACATATAGACAGAGAGAATTCCAAAACCTACTGTTTCACATTCACGGGTGCTAAAACATGTTAATCTGTAAAATCTTCAGACCAAGTTTTTCAAAATCGCGGTACGTTCAGTAATATACATAGGTGATGGTAAAAAATGCTTCTGACCATGCAGCAAAGGCATGAATGCACATATTCTCTTTTGCCACTGCCAGGAATTGAACCCAGACTCTTCATGCATTAAGCCCCTAGCCTAATTACTTTAAGAACTACACTATTCTGGTTCTATATGAATTTTCATTTGAAATTAATATAATAATTCACTACAGAAGCATTCCAACCTTTCTAGTTTTCACTAAAGGTCATGTCCAATCAGTAAAATAGGATTTATGGAATGGACTTTACATTAGGTGAGATTTTTAAGTACTGAAAAATAATTTAGGTTTCCAATATATAACAAGTTCATGTATAATTATATCTTGCACTTTTGATTTCAAACCAGACACTACTGAATCAAAAAAAGAAGACAGATAATGACAAAGTCTCAATCTGGTCACTCTCATATGAAAAAATAACCAAAATTACACTTATATAAACAGAAGAATAATTTTGTCAACACCTCTGAACTTCAATAATGGGCAGAGTTGTAAATGCTTTCTATTTACCTTGCCGCATCTTCAGGGTGCTTAAACGTCACAAAGCCAAACCTCTTTTTTGCATGCGTAAATCTGCCTCTTGAGACATGTGCGTCAACAACTGTTCCGTAAGGAGAGAAAAGATGCCGTAGATCATGATAAGATGTCTAAAAACAGAACATTTTTTTTAATTATTCCTGGAAAATAAATCAAATGATACTCATTCTGTGTACACAAAACCAGAAACATAAATTTCTTCATGTAATGGCAATATGTACATAACTCCAACAGCAACACGCAGTAAATTAAGAGGAAGAGAAGGTTCTAAAATAAAATTCTGTTTGCTTGTGAAAACACACAAGATGCAACATTACATACAAAATTGTTATCAATCTAAAGAGAGGAGGGATGCTGAAAGACCAGATAGGTAATGATGACACCAACTCTGAGCCTCACAATGAGTACTGAAGGCTCAATCCTCATTTTTTTCTTGTATAAAATATGATAATTTACAAATGGGTTTCATACTAGGATCAGAAATGTAATCTTCCAGATTCCTGCAATATTCTGTATATAAAAATTACTTTGATGAGCTAAATATTCAGAGATCCAACAAAGGTAGACAGATTGAAATGTATATTGTCAAGCCATTAATTCCAGAAAATAAATACTCACATACTTATGTTTAGCCCATTGAACATCTTTTTATCAATCACCAGTTCCTTCTCAGGTGTCCAAATGACAGTTTCATAAATTATCTTTACAAAATACATTAATGTTGCAATTTAAACTCAAAAAAGGTAATGAATTACAGTGTTACTTACCCTATTACTTAAATTTCCCAGAAATATTTTCCTTATTGGTGGGCTTTCGCTGTTTATCGAACTTAGCACACTGTTATTACTGTCATCATCATCTTCTGAAAAACAATATTCAACTTCAGAGGTTCCTCTGTTTGTTATTCTAAGCTCATTACATTATGAGGTACAGTTACAACTCAGACATTCTAGTCACATGACTTACCAGCATCCATCTTCCATTTACTTATTTTGTAACGAACAAATTGTGCCACTTCATCGATTGCTACATCCATCACTTCTGTCTGACACACACCAAGTCTGAAAACAATGCGAATATTTTGTTTTAAAACTGATCCATTTACCTGGTATCAACATTTGTTGTCCTGGACATTCTGAAATGCTTCATAATAATGTAACGAAGTTGAACTGAATGTCACAGTCTTGCGGCACCACTCCTGATTTTATTTGGCTGTGTGTTCCAATCTTGGCCTATACAGACTGGGTAACATTAGTGGGGTTTTCTGCACTTTTCCCCAGTCCCTCCCACCAAATACCAAGATAACACCTCAAATTTGATAATAAATGCATCTTCACACATTCCTTCCAATCCACTATTCATCATACCATTAATGCTTTTTAATATGTGCAAGTGAAAGAGTTATTAACTAAATCAAAAACTACAATATAATGTATGCAACTGAAAGTGGTATTAAATAAATCATAAATAAACAAATCCATACTTTATTCTGTGATATAGAATTAACGTGGTATACAAGAACATATTTCAAAACACAGATTAAATGCCTACTCAACCTTCCATGACTTCTCAAACTGTTCCTCATGATCCCCAGGGGAGCTCCAACATACCGCACTGGGTATCGCTGAATTCTCAATGATTATTTAAATACAGTTGTATCCCATCACAGTTTTGACAAGTTGATACCTACAGTCAACGGACACCGATAAAGGTAAATGACTTGGATTTCTCTTTCAATAATCCTCACATATGCATCAATAGATCTATGTGTCAGGGACTGCATATGTATATATATAATGTTTTACGGGGAGGTCAGAGTATCATGTATCATGAACCATGTACCTCTTATATTTTCTATGTCTGGCTTTGCCTTCTCCTATACCATGAACATGTTCATTCTCATGGCATAGTACAATGGCATACAATCATACACATAAGGCTGTGCACAAATTGTGGTCTGGTGTGCACCTTGGAAAATTTCCAATAGTGTGGAGAACCTTGTTTTGTAGCACTGCACTCAACTTGACTGGTCGAGCGATACGGCCTCAAGAGCAGACCCACAGAAGAAACCACTTCCACTGTTGCACGCAGGCCAGCGCCTAGCAACGGCTTCAGGACTCTTGTGTATTTACAAAGCTGTTGTCTGGAACAGGCCGTTGTCTCACTGCTTGTTTCGCGGTCGTTGCCTAGCAAAGGATTCAGTACTCCTGCTTATTTACAAAGCTGTTGCCTGGAAAAGGCCGTTATCTCGTTTGTTTCTCGGTCGTTGCCTAAGAATGGCTCCAATGCTCTTGCTTATTTATGAAGCTGTTGCCTGACAAAGCTCATTGTCTCATTAGCTTCGCAGTTGTTGCCTAGCAATGGTGCTATAATGCCAGAATATTTTTGGATTTCCATCTACAACTGTGAGAAGGTGACAAATGCACAGCAAATATGGTGATTAACAATACTATTAACTTCTTTCTCTGTTAACTACAGTGTATACAGAAAAATTCCAAAACTACAATCTCTATTCTTCTTCAAATATTATTATTATTATTATGTGCTGTGTGGTTGCTCCTGCTCCGCTTGAGTGCTAGGCGAGTTAAGAGTGTTTAGTGTAGACGGGCCTACTACTTCTGTAGTTATGGCGAGTAAGGACGTGTGTCTCCTTTGTGATAAACCGTTTTACGGCAAGCAGAAGTGCATTCGCTGTTGTGTATGTGAGTTACGTTTCCACTGTAATTGCCTGAAAACTAATATATCTGAGTGCAACGTTGANCAAGTTGAATCTCCTCTTAATTTCCTCCTGAATGAGGTTTTGATTTGTTATCGTCATTCCCAAATATCTGAGCTGTGCCACATTTTGAAAACAACTGTTGTTATTGTTGTTATTATTATTATTATTATTAGTATTATTAATTAATTAATTAAATATTTATGTTTCTTTTCACTTCTAAATAACACTTAGCTTTATGATAATGAAATTATTATTATTGTTATTATCATTTATTTGCTTGTTTGTTTACTTTTCTTCATTACTGTGTTTTCCCAAGAACTTTCCTGTAATTTATTTTTGACTTATAATGTGTTTGTCTAATGTTTGTATAATGTTACACGTAATTACTTTCATCTACACTGTGCTAAGTCTGTAATTGGCCTTGCGGTTGTTGACTTGGCACATAAATAATAAAGAATTGATTTGAATTATTATTATCACCAAATCAAGAAAAAGATGGACATGAGTGCACGTAAGACTTTGGAAATACACAATTTTGATCTTAAGACCTGAAGCACCTGTAAACTATGCATAGACGGTATAATATTATTAATGTTACATAGCGTTAGTAGTTAAATAGCCTGTTGTTCTACTTATGCTAGCCATTAGCATCACCATTTCCTTGGTGTTCATTTTCATCAATGTTTATTTGCATTTATTTACCAAAATTTACATTCTGGAATCCACAAGGCAGATGCTTGGGAAGTTCATTTCCACTGTTGGTGACAACTCTAACCATAACATCAAGATTATTTTAAAACAATCACAAATCTACATGGAAATTTCCTGACATGAATTCTATGTTACATTATAAATTCTTATTCCAAAGCAATAATGTTTAGGAAACATGGGATATGAGATAGCTTAATGAATGCATCTGAGCAGTGTAAGGGGCTCCTGTGAACATGGTAACATACCCCCAGGTTCTATAAAATGGCAGGCAATTCCTTAACTACCAGAGTAACCATTAGCTCCTCAAAATGAGGGGTCAGTTAGTGGAAGAAATAAACTAGGAAATTCTTGGGCTAGTTACAACAAAAAAAAACTCCGTGATTTCAGTCCACAAGCGAACCATACCAACCAAGCAACCACCACTTGTTAGCAAAGTTTAGTGTCAACTTTTGCAGATGAAGGGTGTCACGTGGTCAGTGCAACGAATCCCCACGGCTGTTAATTTCGGTTTTCTAGACCAGAGCGTCTGGTAGCATCAGGAATCGAACCCGGACCTCTGGATCTGTAGCCAGGAACACTGACCGCTAGACCAAAATAAACAAACAAAAAACAAGAAAAGGAAAATTGTATAACTTTCATCAAGTGTGTACTAAAATCACAATTATCTTAATTGACATATGGTCTTGGGCATGTTGTCAAAACAGGTGAACCAAAGATCAATTAGATTCTATTTCACAAGAATTAAGTTCAAATAATGAACTGAAAGGCACACTGATTCTTCATACAAAATGAGAACAGTTATTATTACATTATGTATTCTTGATTACATGCATTTTAGTTCATATTTGATCCCTGGCACACAAGAATTAGTGCTCAGTTAGGGTCTAAGGTCAGTTTTATTTCAAAGGATGATTCTGTCTTCTGGGTTATAACATGTTGTAGTTTGGTGGTGAAAGTCTACCGAGGTCTCGAAGGAACATATCATCTCCACTTCAAGATCCAAGGGTAAGTCTAGCAGAACCAGAATTCTCCCAAACATTAGGGGTCTTCACTTTATTACACAGTGTTATAACACAGAAGCATAGCCACTCCTGAACAGAATCCCAAGCCCAATAAAGTTGTACTTTTGTCTGCATATAACTATCTAAAATGCCATTTTTGTGTTCGGTTAGGTTGTACATTTTCCATTGCATTTTTCATTTACACTGAATAAAATCTTACTTTACTTGTTTTATAAATGAATTTGTAAAGTAGGTGAGTTAGCGGTTTCAAGTGATTTTCTGGTTACTGTCTGAATATGCCATATCAGTTACAAGAGCTGTTCAGGAGGAGGCTTTTTGGTGGAGCAAGAATGTGTATGTATGTATGTAGGGGGAGAAAGAACAGAAATAGCATATCGCTTCTAAAATTTTTCTCAGCTATAAAGGTACTCGCTAACTTCCATAAGCTCTGGAGACACAAGCCACTACTATATCAATGGATTTTCTAGTTTAGCACTTGAATACATAACATGACTACTATCCTAGAAAACTGGTTCCTGTCCACAACAAAACTGAAATACCATCCACTGCGATTGCCTTGACACATTTTCAACTTTTTCATACGCTTTTCTTTGCAGAACATAACAATATTTACATAATATAGCGACCCCCCGCCCCACATACACAAAAATATGTACTAAATCAAATATAAAACAATCGGTAATTTACTATGTAATATTATAAACGTATTGGAATACGTTTACAACATTGCCAGTATTTTCTGACCACATGAATTTCAACAAGCGTGTATAATGACAACATTAGCCAACAATTCTGATTTTTAATTCCTTGTCCCATTCTGACTAGCACAAGCACAAAAATTCAGAACATCTCCTTTAAACGGAACAATAAACTGGCAGAACAACCTTATTCCACGTTCTTTCAGATGTGCTACAACAAACACAAAGAAATTAACAAAAAGAAACCTACTTTTCTTCCGACCACTACATACACACTACGTACAGGAACGGGAACATCTGCAACCTAAGCAACTAAGCAACCACCCACGGAAACTCTTTGATAATGGTGGGCAACATGGCCGCGGTGACGTCTCGTGGAATTACTGCTGCCATCTCTACGCATATGTGTCCTAACTAAATGAGAAATGGCCACCAGCACCGACAGCATGATCAATACAATAGAATTCTACTATACCATCCTTTGCGTCCGCCCCTCCGGCCATCAAACCCTCTTCACCCTTGGAACCACCAGTTCACACGAATAGCAATAAATAATTTTGCAGCCACATCTATTGTGCTGCAGAGGTTCTTACTCCGTTGTTTTGTTTTCTTCTTCTGAACTACACTCATATCTGTTCCAAAGAATTTGAGTGAAGTGATACTCAACCAGTTCCAAAAAAAAAAAACACAACAGAGTAAGAAACTCTGCAGCACAAGGGATCAGTCAGTCCCAGACAGGTTCCGCTATGGCACTTATTCGTTAGTATATCAGACAACATAAATTTCCAAAACATTCTCAATCTGTAAAACAGTGTGGAAGCATCAAGAAAAATCTTGATGCAGAAGGCTCTCAAATATTATGTCACCCAAGAGTATTTAAAGGACTGATTTCAGATGGTGCACAGACAGTAGCAGTAGCAATATAGTAGTATTCAGAATATGTGCGTACATGTAACAATTGGGTGTTGTGTACAGTTGTGTATCAGAACAGTTGTATCTGTGACCTAAAGTGACTGATTTGTATATTCATGTAGGGCTGTCAAATAAATCAAGTCATTTCATCTGTAAAGTGTGATCCAGGGACTTCAACAAACCCTCTCTCTTTGGAGCAAGGCCCGTTAAGCTCTGAAGAGAATCTCATGCTCACACCCTGAACATCCTTCCCTTTTCCTGCTCTTAAGCCATCCTCAGCACCTTGACGTGGTTCTAAGGTCACGTGGTGTTCACCACTACAACCGGGGCTACTTCATCGAGGGCGTGAAGAGAAGAGAACAGTTAAAAGTGAAAAAAGCAGTCTTCTGGGATTTGGCACCATGTATATGTGGTGTTAACCAACGTTTCGGAGGAACATATCGCCTCCATCTTCAGGGTAGAAGGAAAACTATAAGATATCCGCAGGCGAAGAGACCGTGAGAACCGGTACAAGCAGACTGGTGTTGGAAATATACACAGCTATGTGAGAGCAGTGAAGGAAAGGGGGAAGGGCACGTCTACATGTGAAATCAGTGATTTCACNAGAGTGGTCGTCCAACGTTGTGCTACTACGCAAAACGGACTGTTAAAGTATCGGGGACTATTTTTCCGCGGATAAAGCGGCTGGGGCGTGAAGCTGACCACTCACCTCCAGCTAGTGCCGAGGTCAAGAAAATGTTGACCTATACATGCACTCTCCACGTAACATGATCAACTTATTACTATAATATTATTATATTGTTATTTTATTATCATTAAACAGAAATCGACTCGTGCATTTATTAACAATTAATGAACTTTAATTCACTGTAGTGTAGAAAATACACTTCTATTACTATTAAAGTAAATACAGTAATTCTACTCATACCTTCAATGTATACTTGCGCCTGCGTAGCTGCAAAAAGGCGGCTGATCCGTGGTGGAATCGTTGACAACGCAAGTGTCATTTCTTCATTGATGGATTTGAGCGGCTCCCTCTTTGATGTCTTAATTTCAGTTAACGTCGAGAAGCCCACTTCACACAAATATGTAGTTGAAAATGGCAATAACACATTAACTGCCATCTCGGAGATGGCCGGGTATCCATTCCTTATTGCCAACCAAGACTTATCCAAAGGCACTTCAAGAAGTTTAAATTTCAATGTTCTGTCTGCTTTTAAATCTGCGAGTTCCTCTTGTATATTAATTGGAAGATGTTCTGAATTCACAACAAATGGATCACGAACCCAGTCGAAATCTTGTACACTCTCCAAAATACTTATTGAATTTCTGCTGCAGCATTTCTAAATGTTCTTTAATTGTGTCCATCACCACTTTATTGCCGTCAGCATGTGGCCATAGAGTCGGGGACATCTCAGACAACCCATCTGTAATTCTCTAACTAGCAACCAAAATTTGCGAACTACTTCAGAGCACAGCTGTAATAGAACTGAAACAATTGTAAAACGAGGGATCTCTACTCTTCAAACAGAAGAAGTGACACTATACCGACTTTTTCTTTTCTTTTTTTTTTATTTTAAATTAAGTCCAACAATCGGTGGGTGCATCGTTACAGGAAGAAAGTCATAAAGCTGAAGAAGCTCTAACTTCTAACAGACAGGGGCAAATACCAAAACACCGTTATAAAAGCCAGGAAAACCCATGCTAATCCCTGCAGTTTTAGGGAAAAGCACGTACACAGAACATGCGGCAAGCATGTCAAAGAAGCTGCGTAGATGCGAGAAAAATAAAAATAATCAATAATGAAAACTATGATATAACAACAACTGTGAGTAAATAATTTACGTTTAATTTCTTAGAATACAACATTACTGCACATAAAAAATCACAGCATGTAATAAAGAATAGACAAGCATCGCCTTATTTAATCAGTGCAGTGGCTGAGAATAAAATACAAGCATATGAAACACGGTAACTGGGATAAAATAAAACGAATAAAATTCGACAATTAATTTCTTACAATAGGTAAAAGTTCGCGTCACACCTTTCACCTTGTGACGGCACACCGGTTGCAGAACACTGTGTTAAAATATCGGGGGCTATTTCTCCGCGGATAAAGCGACTGAGGCATGAAGCTGACCACTCACCTCCAGCTAGTGCCGAGGTCGAGAAAATGTTGACCTATACATGCACTCTCCATACACCTTCATGGCGTGGTGCTGAGTTAGTTAAGTACAGAGACAGATTTACCAATTTTTACCTTGGATTCATAGTAGTTCAAATGTAGACTACAGGACGTGTGAGTGCCAGTTTTCTGCTGATTCAGTGCCAAATTTCTTGTAGTTATTATTGTTGTTATTGACCTATTTGGAATTCTAACTGCTTTTTAATCATACTTTATACTTGTATTCTTAATGTGCAATTATTAAAATATTATTTGTTTTCATTGCTTCATGTTTGTCATGACTGCAATTATTGGATGAGTATTGTTTAAATGGTACATGCTGCCTTATTTTATCTTTGTGTGTGTGTGTGTGTCTAATTTGTTCCCTTTTTTGCTTGTGCTTACTTTATAACTGGCCTTTGGACGGTTGAGTAAGTACAAAACTA
The DNA here is from genome assembly GCF_002891405.2 of Cryptotermes secundus. Lineage (NCBI taxonomy): Eukaryota > Metazoa > Arthropoda > Insecta > Blattodea > Kalotermitidae > Cryptotermes > Cryptotermes secundus. The sequence goes on from NW_019738353.1 coordinate 2,321,361, forward strand.
AACAAAGAATTGAATTGAATTACATTTAATTAAACTATTATTATATACTGTTGTTAGCATGCACTTGAGAGATAAAGGGAAGGCGGCTATTTCGAGACATAGCCATAGATGGGAGGATAATATTAAAATTTGTCTTCAAGAAACAAGATGTTTGTGGATTGAAATAACCTGACTCAAAGTAGCGACTGTGGCAGGCTGTTATGAAAACAGCAAAAAAGCAGAATGTTTTTTCGAATGGGAACCAAGAGGCACTGTGTTATGGTGCTCGTTATATTGTTTAATGTGCACAGGAAGACTGCAAGGAAAGCTCTCTGCTGTGTATGCATATGGCACTCCTGTAGACATGCTGAGCCCATGTTGTGTATGCATTTCCATGGCATACACAGGATACACAAGGGTGTGAATATCTGTCCGGACAATTTTCATCCCAGTTTATTGAAGGTGAATTGAGATCTCAGTAAAATTTCCATATAATTTCAATCAGATTGATTAATTTCTAAGCAGCATATATTCAGCACAACCGTTATTCTCCGTCAGTTACAACCATATCGAATCTTCTGGTAACTGTTCAGAATGACGAAACCGTATTAGAATCTAGGTAATAATATTACATTTTTTTAAGTTCTTGGCATTTGTTCTATAGTAGTCTGATGATTTTGGTAGAGGTGCTGTCGCATCAACTGTTTCCCATGTGAGTTTAAAACTCCACTGATAATTTTGAATTAGTGCTTCAAATTGCTTTAACAATTGAAGAAATTACCTGCACTGTAATAGTTTCTGTCATCTTATCGCTGAACTTTGTAAACTTATATAAAGTACAGCTGTCTGCTGATGTGGTCGAATATCACATTGACATAAATCAGGAAAGCAAATAAATGTGGCTTTTCATTGGGCTGGGAAACCCTCAGGAAAAGTTGAGGGCACTGACAGCCTGCAGGTAAGTGCAGACATTCTACGCAAAAATAACCTCCGGAACACAAACTCCATAGTGTACAGCAGTGTTTCCCAACTTTATTGATGCTGCGGACCCCCTTTACCAAATGTTAATTCACCGTGGGCCCCATAAAACCCAAAATGGGAATTTTTTATATTTTACGTATCATAAAAGTGAAGCAGTAACTTACAATTTTACAACTTTAAATGCGTCATTTATAACAATAAAATACTGTTATAAATGGAGCTTATTTGGAAGATTACAAACATATCAATTAGGCCTAATATTATGAATTAAACACTCACCTAATGTGATGGCTGGTGCTGTTTTTCAGACGTCATCAACTTTCGCATGTCAGGATCAAAACTGGATAATTTCAGACGTAGATCTGGCTCCACGTTAAGTCTGTTCCTATATATGTTTTTCATGTGTATAAGATGAGAAAATGTTGTCTCACACAGATATGTAGTGGAAAATGGCGACATATGTCTTACAGCCCTTTTGGAAATTTCAGGGTAAACAGACTTAGCTTGGAACCAAAACTCCAATAACGGTAACAAAGGAAACAGCATTTTGAACACTGAATCACAGGACAGTTCAATAAGTTGCTCCCCCTTGGCAGAAGGAAGTTCAAATTCAGAGTCTAGAAAGGGGGTTTTCGTCCAATCCTTATTTTCAGGACAAAGCGGAAAATACAGACGTAGTTGGGACGCCAATGACCTCATATGTTCAATCATACTTTCAGCAACATCACTAGAAAGGGGTTGTTCACTGAAATCAATGAAATCACTCAGCATGTGAAAGGAATCGTATTTTCCTTTCTCGATATGGTTGCACCACAAATTTAACTTCTTGATTGTTGCCTCTATCTTGTCCTGCACAGAAAACACTGTGATAGATGTACCTTGAAGGCTCAAGTTAACAGTATTCAAGATGTTAAAAATGTCCGCCAAGTAGGCAAGAAAGAAGAGCCATGCGAAATCATTTAAAAGTGTGTTAATTGAAATTTGGAGTTTATGAGGAACAACCTTACTTCGTCACGAAGCTCAAACAACCGCCTTTAAACCTTACCCTGGGACAGCCATCCAATTTCTGAATGCAACAATATGTGTTCGTGATCACTTCCCATTTCATCACAAAGTGCAGAAAATAACCAGTTGTTAAAAGAGGACGGGCTTTAATAAAATTTGACAGTTTTTACTGCCTCGTCTAGAACGGTTTTCATTTTGGAGGGCATATGGCATGCAGCTAGTACTTTGTGGTGTATGCAACAATGTGTCCACTTAACAAGAGGTGCGAATTTCTGGATATGTGCGACCAAACCTTTATGCATTCCCGACATTGCCTGAGCACTATCTGTGCTGATACCTACACATTTTTCCCACTGAAGTGTATTTGTAGTTATGAAGTCACTGACAACTTTGAAAAGGGCTTCAGCGTTTGTATTAAGA
>NW_019738353.1:2326918-2327140 GCF_002891405.2 Cryptotermes secundus
GTGTGTATAATGGGTCAATAAATCTATTCACCAATCCACACATTGTCTTTAGTCACACCCCTAATTCGTGACAATACTTACACTCAAGATATGTGCCAAAATTAGTGTCATTTCCAAAGGAAAGGGGTCATGAATATAACCTGAAATTACTTGAGTGAATATATGAATGGCGTGTAAGAAGTACCAAAATCATACAAACACATATTCAGATCAACCCCCACT
>NW_019738354.1:0-1826 GCF_002891405.2 Cryptotermes secundus
CCAGGCTCCAAGTTCTCCTTATAAGGAGATGGACGCTATAAAGTCGTGATTTTACCACGCCCAAAGACAGTACTGTATAAGGGCTGGCATTGTAACCACTCGGGGATGTAAAAACCATTAAGATAGTGCAGCACGCACTGTGCGCTTGAGAGCGCACTGCTCTCGTAAAGTCAGGGGTTTGATTCCTGCTTTGTACCTATTTCATGTCTTGATCAAGTAAAGTGTTTGGTTTCATCTCACAAGTTTGTGTTGTCTACCTTATTTCACACATTCAAGTCTTCAAGGAGACCTTGCTTACCTGCACGCCCAACGCTTCGGTTCACAACCCGCTACAAGCTCAACAGGCAGAGTTCGACATCGCACCTGGCCAGTGCAACCTACCTGTTCAACATGCATCAACATCGCACCTGTCTTGGTGCAGTAATCACCAAGTGGTGGCAGCTAAACAAATACATTACCCTCTACGTTCCCAAGATGTAGTGACACATTTCATAACATCCTGAGTTCGCGTGTGAATCACCATCCTTACACACGCGAACATAAACTACATTACAAGAGTGTATTTATATGGTACCTATGATTTTCACAAGAAGCATCTAAACAGTTCTTTATGATGGAGAAGTAGTATGTTTTCTGTGAGGCAGAAACTGAAATTTTAAATATTTTTATGAACTTCAAAGAGTTCATTGTTATTTTTGTTACTTCCACGTGGATTGAATGATAAATGAGAATCAGTGTTCACTCTACTCCTGCTTTATTAAGACTCAGAAATTTGATACAGAAGTACGCCTTATATACATGCAGACTTATAACCATTGTAACACATAACAGTATAAAGATACTGTTGTTACACATGTAACTGTAGTTACACATAATAGTAAACATGACTTAGGTATCAAGAAATAACATAGTTCTTAACCTTTAAGGGACAGGAAGGAGTTGATTTAAATGCCCGCCATTGTAGAGTAATAAAAATTGTAATCATGTTACTCAAAATGCTGTGATTTATACTGTTATGAGGTGACCTCGTGACCTCACCCTATCTANTATAAATGCATGCTGCTGGCACCCTCTCTTCCTATGTCTCATCTTTCAAAGGGGGAGGAAGGTAATGTTTGTCCTTCACATTCTTGAGTCACGTCATAACCTTTCTATTATTGGACGAGGGTGGGCGCAAGTCTTATCGTAATTTATACTTCAGAAACACGGCCTCTTTATATCTCGGGCTAGCCACAGTGTTACTCTTCTTGGAATAGCCCTGCAATGCCTTTCAGTTTTGTCTGTACTGCATTCTGAATCGGTGTGATTTATGAGCGGCCTCTCAATCTTATCTTCTTCCATGCAAAATGGAGCTATGTTGGATAGTTCAAATTGCGATGTTTTATAAGCGTTAAGATTCTGTTTACATCTCAGACTAAACACACAGAGCTACTCTTCTTGGAATTCCCCCGAAATGCCTTTCACTCTCGTCTGTAACACATTCTGAATCGGTGTAATTTATGAGCAGCATCTCAATATCGGCTTATTGCATGCGAAATGGGGCCATGGTGGGTAGTTGAAATTGGGATGTTTTATAAGCGATGCGATTAGAATTGTCCTTCAGGAACCCTGACTGTGCATATATCGAACTAACCACACAGAGGTACTGCTCTTGCATAGCCCCTCACTACCAGAACGTTCTATCCTAGCGCGTTGTGAATAAAACATCACAATTTAAACTAGCCAGCATGGCCTCATTTCACTTGGAAGAAGACGAAATTGAGAAGCAGCTGATTATTGACACCGATTCAGACTGCGATACAGAAGATTCTGATAGTGGCGAGGAA
>NW_019738354.1:2216-13842 GCF_002891405.2 Cryptotermes secundus
CAGTTTGAATCACAGATATGGGGGCAGATCTATGCGGACACAATAAACGTGGATTTCTTGCCTGATATTTGCTAATTTTGTGACTTTGGTCATGAAGGCCAAGAGACGTCTCAATGACATTGGCATGTATGGCAACTGTAAGTACCTGGTACACTGATACATAAAATCCATATATCTTGCTCCACCCTTATCAATTTGCGTGGCTGGCCCCAGCAACAGAACTGCGAAGAGGGATTCTTGTTCCGTATGTGGACAGGTTACATTCGGTGTAAGTAACCATAAATCTGGTTAACTTGTATATTAAACATCGCACTAACACACGTTTCAGTAAGTAACCTCATGGCCATATATATATATTTGACAGTGGGGCAGGCAGCCTACAATCAAATCGCACACGAGCCCCAACATCTACTATTCTTGACGTTCTTGACACGCTACCACACTGAAAACCTCACAAAACGCTTCAAACTACTTCCTTGTTATCCACGTGTTTACTGCAGTGACAGTTACGCAAACTATGCGCATGCGCAACTAGAATACGTCATGGTACTGTGCACATATGCGCATATTATTGTTCTTCAGCAATTAAACCATTTTCATTTACATATGATAGTAATTAGTAACTTTTGCTGACATTTTTTACCGGCAAGAAAGAGACCCTTACTGCAGAAGTCGCACGCTGTCCTGTACGATACAAGCATAGTAGTGTCTGGTATTGATATTGATGAAATCCAAGTAAGGTCTAACTTAGTGTTGAATTCTTTAAGCCGTTGGTTTGCAGTTAATGGCCTGTCTCTAAATCTGAAGAAAACTAAAGTGGTAAAATTTGATACAACTAATCGAGATAATATGTCTATACATTTAAAGTTTAATGATGAGATATTGCATGAGGAAACCCACGTTAAATTCTTGGGCATTGAAATTGATAAGACCCTGAATTGGAAGTCACAGATTGAATCGATGCTGTCCAGATTGGGCAAGGCATGCTTTGCAATAAGAAACATGAAATTGTATAGCAATATTGAAACACTAAAGATGATTTACCATGCATACTTTCATTCAATTATGAGATATGGGATAGTATTTTGGGGAAACTCGTGGGAGGCTAAGAAGATTTTTCTTTTACAAAAAAGGGCCATCAGGATAATGTTGGGAATGAAACCCAGAGAATCATGTAGAACAGTTTTTAAAAAATTAAAAATTTTGACATTGGCTTCTCAATATATTTTATCTTTAATGATACTAATGGTAAACAATCTGGGGCATTATACTTTTAATCATACAATTCATGGTAAATCAACAAGACAAGTTAGAAACCTTCATGTTCCTCAATCGCATCTAACAAAGAGGCAAAAAGGGGTCTATTNAAAACCTTCCAATTGATCATCGTTCTGGGAATATACAATACCTGCATCCTTTGTAGTGTTTATGTATTTTAGAACTCTTTTTAAACCATTTTCATTTACATATGATAGTAATTAGTAACCTTTGCTGACATTTTTTACCGGCAAGAAAGACACCCTTACTGCAGAAGTCACGCTGTCCTGTACGTTGCTACATTAGACAAGTTTGTTATATACGTCACGTACATAGCCATAGCCAACCTAACAAAGAAATATGCATACCTTTGGCAACCTTGGACTTTCTGCTTCAAATCAAGGACGCTGTCTGCCGTCTACTGGCCGAAAGAATGAAAGATAAAAGGCAAAGTAATTCCTGTGCTTAATTAAGCAGTACGCCATGAGGACATATGGGAGAGTGGTGGTAAAGCTCCACCATTCTTCGCCTCGGCGCTAGATGATGCGGTTAGCTTCACGCTACAGCCACTTCACTCCCGGGGAAAGAACTCCCAGTTCCCATGCGATAGGAGGCTGGATGGACCTCAAATTACTGACCATACTGGTTCTGGTGAGCGGTAAATGAATACATCCTGCCGAAGCAGGTGTAGTGGTCAGCAGGTACAGATGAAAGGTAAAATCATTCCTGTGCTTAATTAATTGAGCACCACAAGGATCTGGGGTAGCGTAGTCGGTTTAGCGACCAGCTACTGGCTGGACGGCAGAGGGATTGGAGTTCGAGTCCTGGTAGAGTCAAGAATTTTCTTTCCTCCACGTCTTCCAGACTAGCTCTGGGGTCCATTCAACCGCCTATTCAATGGGTACCAGGGGATGTTTTCCTGGGAGTAAAGCGGTCAGGGCGTGAAGCTGACCACTCACCTCCAGCTAGTGCCAAGGTCGAGAAAATATGGATTCAAAAAAAAAACAACAACATATATTTTGTTCTAGTTTCGAAACAGCTGGACTCACATGTTTGACTTAAACGCTGTTTTCTATGTTCAGCTGAATAAGACATCCTGAGGACCAATTTCGGATTCTTTGCTTCATTCCTTCCCTCACTCTTTATTCGTGTGTTTATTTGCGCTAATTGACATTTTACGGTTGTCGGACTATGTCTATAGGATTAATAGTTTTAAAATTTAGTTCTGAAACAGAATAGTCCAGGGGACATAAGACTCCAAAAGTGAAGACGAAAGAGAAGAAGAAGAAGAGAAATCTTTTATAGTACACGGAATTTCTTGAAAAATTAAGTTGCTCTGTTGGTCAAAAATAAAATCACCATTGTGTCGTATCCTGAGCCAGTTAAACCCATTTCATATCATCATACCGTTTTCCATAAGATCTGATTTAGTATTTATTCTTACATCTGTACCTAGGTGTCCCTAATGGTCTCCTTTCTGTTGTTTTCATTTCAGAGCCTTGTAAACATTTCTTAACTTCCCATGTAGCCCGATTTCATCATCCAAATAACATACGGCGAAAACAGAAATTATGAAACTCCTCATTCTGTAATATTATTAATGTTCCTGCCAATTTTATTTTGAAGTAACAATACATAAACAACTTGAAAATGGAGGGGGGCCGGAAGTTAGTTACATGATCTGAGCCTGCATCTGATCCTTTTCTCATAAAGAAATATGAATAAGGAATTTTATGTAGATCAAATAAAAAATATGTTGTAAAATAATCGATTAGTTAGAACTCTGACTTTACAGGAAAGACTTACTACTCGTGTACTTTACACATAATAGACTGCGCAGCCGTTACTTTCGACGACAAACATTTTGTTATTTACTTATTTAAGCGTTGAAATGTGTTAGAAATAGTGACCATCATACTCGTACAAAACGAAAGTCATTCCTACAGCTTTAACCGTCCAAAAATTGATTTTCTTCTAAATAATATATACAACTCTGATTTGTACTTCACGGGAAATATCACTTCTCCGCTACAAATATCAACCGGTCAATGTTGTTTTTCTGGGGGGGTGGGGGGACTATGTTCATTGCGAGAGCCATACAAAACATAACTGGATTCTGTGGGCAGAATACAGAGTTTCGGTGTGTTGAAGCAGGTGGTGCATATAAAACAGGGAGTTTGAGGGTTTAATACCTAGCCTGTCAGGATATTAACGATAGCTAATGAAGTATCAACTTTTTGGTCTAATATTTACCAAAACACTTCAACAAATAGTGACGTTCGAGTAAATCATAACATTTTTTTTCTCCCTGAAAATTGAAGCTAAATTAAATTAATAACAATAATACATGATTTTTTTTTAATTATGGAGTCTATAAGTTTTCGATAAAATTGAATTAGTACAAACCATCTATCTGTAGCGTGGTGAAAGTCATAAGTAAGAACAATATTAAATAAATTGTCGTCTACAACTCAGTAATGTATCTGATTAACAATACACGAATGCAAGAAGAATATAAATCGATTGCTTTCTCCTGTCGAAGTAGAATACTGAGTAGACCAGACAATAGAAACAGTACGTCACCAGAGGCGAATTTCACGGTTTCCGTTACCTTATGCATTCCTAACAGAGGTTACAACACGACTATCAGAATGTCAGATTACTGTCAAAATCTTTATTTAGAAACATTGGGCTGTCCAATCTATTCGTCACCCGCGGGAAAGAAAGCCAACGTCTCACTTATTTTGTTATGAACAGAAGCGAATTTCTAATTGCACCACCGGCCCACCCATTCTGTACGAAACGGTTATCATTCCTGACTGTTAATGAGTTCCATAAGGCTACGTATGCGCAGTGAGTAGCGATTTATTTCTGTTGGTTCTTCGCTAGGAACAACACGCTCGTACTGCACTGAGTTCGTTTTACTGAGAGAAATGCAAGGATGAGGACTGCACGAGTGGTGAGTTATCATATGTTATTGTTTCTCAACTTCCCTTACGGGTGGCAGATACTAAAGCACAGTTAAGCACCTTACAAGTTATCGAATGACATAATTTTGTGTATGTTCATAAACATGTTCGCAGATCTTCACACGTGCTATGCTGCTAATTGTATAATTTTCTTCAAATTTCATAAACAATCAGAAGAGTTATTAGCACATATGCCTTAGGAAATATGTACTTAGGAAGACAACTGAAAAGATGATATGCAATTTTAACAGAACTCTGATATGTGCTCTTCAGTTTAACCACATTTCTCAGTATCTCCCGATGTTCCAGTAACTCTTGTTTCTTAAAATTTAATTGCTCACGTGGTAACTGAATGCAAGATCAACAAATAGTTTGAGGATTTTCGTTTGTTACGTTTCAAATTTTATTTTCTTTTCGTTCATTTTCAAGGTGTATTTTAAGAAGCATCTTAAATATCAGATTTAATTAATATCTGTTCATCTAGAATGGGGTCCTAGACTGTAGTCCTCCGGGTTATAACATCTTGTAGTTTTGTAGATTACCAGTATTTCTGAGAAACCTGTTACCTGTATCTGTCTTAAATGTAAAGGTAGCGGGTACTTCCGAAACGCTGGAAACAACTCGCTAGTACTATGTTATGTTATAACTCAAGAAAGCACAATCCAAATATTCAGTACCGTGGAAACCTAAAATCTCAGACAGACTGGAATTGTTTCATGCGAACACAAAGGCAGGCAATGCATGAAAACCGAAGATGAGAGGCGATCTTAAAATCACTGATCTGCTTGATCTGGCGTCTTTATTCTTAAACGATGAGATCGTGGTGGTTTTCTCAGGTAGTGGCATTGCTGTTGCTGTTCAAAGGGGTTGCCTGTGCTCCGCTGGGAGTCATAGAGGTGCTACGCAACTTCTGGGACTTGCTGGTAGCTCCAGAGGCGACGCGGGCCATCCACAACGTGCCCTTTGACCCGGATGCCGCAATCAGTTTCAGGAGTAACTACCAGAACTCGTTCGGCTACAGAGGCATGCACCTGGTCGAGATGTTAGGCAAAGGATACACCCGGGAACAGCTTGTTGAGCTGCGGGCTGTGACGCCGTGACGGACAGTGATCTGTACCAGCAGACATCATCGCGAAGCTCCAGTTGAAATATACAACGATATGTAACACATACAATATATTTTTGTAAAGTTTTAAATACTTACGAACATATTATATCAAATATTATAATCAGTGGGCTCTTCTGAAACCTTTCTATGGCTGGTTTGTAACTTATTTAACAACGCCATGTTGACGGCAAAAAATGTTTAGCGTAGAATGAAGCTACAGACGTACATGATTTTGTGCTGTGGGGAAGAGACAGTCAGTATTCGACCCAGAGTCGAATATTGGATCTCCCAACACAAGTCAGGTCCGTTACATTTGAGCTAGTCTGACCAGTCACCATAACCGCTAATTGCCGAATTACAGAGGTGACATCAGGTTTAGGAATTTATTCCCACCGAACTCGTTTAAAAGATCGCTTACATCAGAAACATAACTGACACAAGAATTTTTGTATTAAGGATTAGTTTTCATTCAGTAGCCGTTCTTTATATCACCAGCCTGAGGTTGTGTCGGTGGGTGGCCTACTTTAGGGGTGGTCTTCTAAATGAATTTTGGTGACATATTAACAAATTATAGTCAAATGGAAGCCTAAATTAACATTTTCGGATCATTTCCATTAAATGGCCTTCGAAAACAGAGAAGCACGTTCCTTTTCTTCTCGTTGCTAAAAATTTTCGGAGAGAAAATAGGAATTCAGTGAAAGCAATATTCGTTATTCACAAAACTACATGGCATGATATGTATTCGAATTTGAAATATGAAATGTAAGAAAGAAAACTAAGCATCAACTGTAAAAAAATGTATTGGACAGTTTCTAATACAGCGAACAATCACTGATACGTTAAACACTTCTGGAAATCCAAGTTTTCTTAACGTATCTAGCAGAAATGAACGCCAGAGAATATAATGCGCAGTAGGAATATCGGGTAGCATTTGGAGGTATAAGTGTGCGTTGTCTTTCAACGAATTCAGCACTCAACTTTGCAGTATTATCTCTTTGTTTTTAGACATAAAATACAGATTTTACATTATCATGCGTAATGCTTCACTTGACATTTTTACAGTATGACCCTACTATTTTTTTACTGTAATTTAACCCTTCCTTATCCACTTATTCCGAAGTAAAATCCAGAATAAAATTACTTTTCATTCCTTGTGGAAAATTCTAGGCTACTGCCTTCAGTGACACAATGACCTCTCTTTTTCAAAACGATGCCAACTTAAAATTTGTAGCCATTGCTTCGTCTCTTTCGATGCTATCTAATCTCTGTAGCTGATAAAGCTATTTTAGGTGACCTATGTATCAACGTGACATAAAAATGTAATTTGTAGTAAAATAATAAATTCAAAGGTAACTATATAGCATACAATATTAATTTCAAAAGAAATTTGCATCTGATGGCAGTCGTAGGTTCTAGAATGATTCTAATGAAACTTTTCTGAAAATACCCAGTGGTCCGCCAGCTCTGGTTATAACCAACAACTTTATAACAGGATATGTAAAATTTTGACATCAATCAAAATAAAGGAAAATATCACTACAACACCTGTTACTGCTTAAAACCAGAACACAGGGTTGTAACTGAGTTATCAAGGCGATTATAGGATTGCTAATGAACATATTATAATTTAAAATGTTCTTCAGTTTAACGAAGAGAAATTCTTGATTTTATGCAATCAACTTGATAGCAACGTTTGGTATGGATCTGCCCAATGCTTAAAGAATTTATGTATTTATTATATCCAATTTAAACATAAATATGTATTAACCTAAATGTTGACTCACAGATAATACGAAAGTCGTATATCTAAATTTTACGTGGCTTCAATAGCAACTGAAATCTTTGATGCTAGGAATATCTGCGCATTTGGTCACAAATTTTCTTAAATTTGTTGTTTGTGGTGTATTTTACATTCGCAGTATCTAGACTATGCAGCATCGGATGATTGGTGAAATTGGAATTGGACAGGATTTGGAAGGCATCGGATGTGGTTTAATCGAGCTTATACACCGGCATTTGCCTCGAGGGACTGACAAAAAACAGGAAAATCTCAGTTAGGGTAGGCGGTGTCCTGACCGTTATTCGAACTGAAGACCCCGAATACAAGTCTAAATTGTTACAGCTACACTAATCTGCACGGTTTCTGAAATGTGAATTGCTATATCATTCCTCGATATTTCATTTACAGTTTTTGTTATACTGTACTCCACTGATTGTTTGAGGTGTGTGTGCGTCTATGCTGAGTACCATTTTGCTCCTTCGTCCTACTAAACGCACGAGTATAATGAATTAAATTATTTTACAAACTGTACAAAAAGTACCGTTTTATTGTGCACATCCAGTCAATGTTCCATCAAATAGTGCCGCCATCGAGAAATACGCGCGTAGGCCTATTAGTTTCTCAGCGATTATCCGTTCGTTCAAATTAACCGATTTCAAGACGACCGGATTTCGCGGGAAGATGACATTCATAATGCAAACTAAAATGTAATAATTTAAACCGAACTAAATAAAGAAAGGTAAAGCTATCCCTGTAACAAACCATGGAGGCCCGTAGGGTTGTGAGACGTCGAGGCTCCCACACTTTCTAGATAATCGGCTCACAGATGGCGGTGAGGTTGTCAGCCTTACGCGCCGGCCGCCCTTTACCCCTAATAAGATTCCTGATACTCATTTCTGTTGGCGGCTGAGTCGACTCCAGGGTCATAGTGCGGTTGGAAGAATTAGATCAATTGAAAAAAAAATCCACCGCATCCGGACTCGAACCCACGACCTTCCGGCTTGCGGCATAGTGCCTCAACTAACTACGCTACTGCGTAACATTATTATTTCCTCAGATTAATGGAGAGAAGGAGAGTTTCTGGAATATTTTATATTCATTAATGAGGATAATTATTTATGCATGTTTTCTAAACACATTTACAAACAAGTTTGTTTGCTATCTCGTTTGTTTATTTGTGGTGTGCACTTCGCCAATCTAGTGCGCACGTGCCGGCGGATATACGTGGACTGGTCTTATAATATCATTATTAAACATGAAACGAGAAGTAAGCACTGATGGAACACTTGTCAAGCGTCAATAGAATTTTTGAGGTCGTTAGTTTCTTGCAGCGCGCGCTGCATCTATCCTTGTATCGTCATTCTTAAGTCAACTTGGATAAAGCAGCCAAGCTCCTCCCCATGGGTAGAAACATAATTACTCGTACATTGAGCAATACCGGAGCCAAAGGACTTTCATAACCTATAATTGCGCAACCTGTGACTCAAGGGACTGCTCCACGGACTTTCTCTGCAGTCGCAGTTCTGTGTCACCATGGGGGATACGAGGAGGATGTTGCTTATGGTAAGTCTGCTCCGGTATACACGTAACTAACAAAAGTGTGCACTGCGTAAGGATGAAATTCTGTTTTAGGCAGAGGAACACAAATATCCTTTATATCATCCGTACACTAACAGTTCCTAAAATGTCACAGCGCGCGACAAAAATAAATTCGTGCCAAAGTGTGACGCAACAGCATTCCTATTGGCTAATATGCTTTTTTTAAACGTAAGAGGTAATTAATAACGAGCTATGGCGTTACGTCCACGTCTCATTATACTTATTAAAATAGATAAATTGATCATCTTTTCCTCAAATATATTGTTATATTTTCTGCTGGCGAATAGTGTAATTCTAAAATATGTACGAAGATAAGGACTGATCCAAAGCCACGTGGATTTTGTATACATTATACACGTACTCACATTATGGATTAAAATCTATAGGGTTAGGATTGTGAACATATAGGATCGAATCCTTTGTATTTCAGTAAATAGAAACAACGTTTCGGAAGAACTTAATGCCTTCATATGCAGCGCAGAAAGAACATTTGTACCCGTCTACCACACTATTCAGCGTCATCGTCATGAGAATTTCAGTCTCTACAGGGCCTTATCGTCTCATATACCAGGCCATCTATATGAAATCGAACGTAATCGTCAGTAAGAGAAAATTATAAAAGATAGAATGAATTTACAAAACCTTAGAATATTTTCACATAAAGCTCATTTTCAAAACCATGATGATAATAATAGAGAATTATATTCGTAAGCGTAGTTTGGGTAGAAAACTGTCGCGATGTTATTGAAATCAGATATCATGGATGTTGTTCTTTCATCGCGATCTGTAACACCAAAAGGAAACAAAACACGATAATACAAACACCTTACACTAGGCAATATGGGGAAGAAGAAATTTTATATGTAAATACTGTAAATACTGAACTCACGAAAAGGGATGGAGTGGCGTATTCATACCAGTGGAAAAGTATGAAAATCCTTTTTTTTTTTAATCTGTATTTTAGCGCTTATTTTTGCTTGTACTTCTAATACACATAAAATGTTGTCTGTCGTTCCAAATAATCTTATAGTCTAGTTGGAAGTTACGCACATCCTATTGGTCTGCATGAGCTATATTTAAACGCATCATCAAGACAAGCGTTTGCAAAATAGCATAAGCAGTTCCGTAAGATAATTATTGAAGTGTATGGAATCAGAAGGAACCCCGTCATGGATATGAAACGAGGTGCACTCCCCAGTAGGGTGGGATGTATACCATCTGCCTTATTTCGTGATTATTAGACCCCAGTAGTGGCAGATAATCATTTCGGTGGTATCTACTTTCACTGCATGTCTGCATGGGACGCGTCTATGCTGGATAGCCGTTGTTAATGCATCTCGGGACTCTCTTACACAGCGCTTCCGTGAAACTAACTTACACGTTAAGGGTCGCCCCTACTTTACGGAAAATGTCCGACTTTTTCCCCTGATTGCTCCTTCCCAGGGAACTTTGGTGTACTTCAGGACAGAACGGATTCTTCTCATAACAGGCTTTTAGAAACATAGCTCATGGAATTGAACCCTTCTTGAGGAGCCGCCAATTGTGCAGATACTCAAGAACTTTCTAGCATTTTATGGAACCCGAAGGTTCATTACCGTGTTCACAACAGCCATATACTGGTCCATATCCTGAGCCAGTTCAATGCAAACCATACCATCCCATCCTATCGCTCACTGCTCACTGTAATGCTTTTAGAATCACACAGCTTGTCAAATGTCACAACACTCCGCAACAGCATCAGCAATTTTAACCTTTAAACGCCGGACTTTTGAAATGGTGGTAAGCTTGAGCTGGCCGGAGTTTATTTAAATGCCCGCTGCTGGTGCGCATTTAAATGCACGTTCCTGGTAGGGCGCTTGAACAATTTTAACCATTGTGTTTAAAAATGCTGTGACTAACAGAATTTTTATGATAAATGGATGGAATTAACTTTGTTTGTATCAGCAAAGAACATAGTGTCGCATATTACAATGAAAGATTTGAAAATTTTTGTACAAGAATTTATACTCTGTTTTTCAATTTTTTTTTTATTTTGATGCGTGCAGAAAAATTGGTGTCCCAATTCTTCACAGAGTTATTCTGCATCATAAATTCGTTTCTGTTTGTAACACTTGACAAATTTTACAAGTCCCTGGTGCCATAAAACAGATGGAGGCAATAAAATCATTTGGTTTTCTGCTGGAAAACCTTACATCTTTGTTACACTCTTCAGATTTTCGAATCTTTTGACTAAATGACTGAAGAATGAAAGCATGGCTATTTAAGATATGACTAGAGGGGTCCCTTCTTCAGTGCTAAGACCTTCGGTTATAGCTGCAAGAGATTATTGCCCTTTCTATGGGCGTGAGCACACAGCTACATCGTGGCTGAGATACAGAGAGGGATCTGTTTTCTGTGCGTTCGTAGTGAAATCGAATACTGTAGTTTCATTTCAGCCTATATATACATCAAGCAGATAACAAAAAAGGTATGTACATAGAATTTTACTATATATTTTTAACACATTAATCTGCAGAATCTGCAATAAAAGTACAGGCTCGTGGATGAGTTTGGGCATAACTCATACGTATACTCTTTTTGTTGTTGTTCACTTAGGTATCATTTTAATTCCTCGATTAGGGTTTCACACAAGTCGGTTTGGTAATTACTACATTTAAAAATAAATATTTAGGACCGTGCATGCGCTTCTACTAGCGGCGTGTGCGCGCGATTCCCTTACTCATCAATGGCCCGAACGGATCACCTCGGACGTTAAAGATTAAAGGGCAAACAGTGAAGCTTACTTAAAGACTAAGATCTGGTCATGAGCGTCTGAATGGGCTCTACATTAAGAGAAAGTGACTGGCAAACCGTCAGTCGTAAAATGATTTTGAAACGAGGCAAGATGTAAAGAGGAATTTTATAGAAACGAAG
>NW_019738354.1:15891-16859 GCF_002891405.2 Cryptotermes secundus
CCCACCCTCAACCACCCTTATAATCCCGAAGAAAGTTAATCACTCGAGACCGAGCTAACTGAGCGAGAGTTAAGGAAGTATGAATTAAACCTGCAGCGCCATCTGTTGAACATTAAAACAACATCCGTTCAACAGATGGCGCTGCACTTTTAATTCATACTTTCTTAACTCTCGATGATTTAGCATGGTCTCAAGCAATTAACTTTCTGTGTGACCTCAAGAGCGGTCGTGGGTACCATCCCATGCTTCGCCATCTGTCGAGTAATGTTCAACGGAAGGCGGTTTTTATTATTATTATTCATATGAATACTATGGAAGCGGTCCAACGCTTCGCCATCTGTGGAGTAATGTTCAACAGATGGCGCTGCTTTTTTTATTTCATATGAATATGAATACTATCAGGCGTGGGACTTCACCTTCACCTTCACCCTCACCCGCTCTTGGGGTCACGCAGGAAGAAAATAACTTAAGATCAAACTGAATCAACGAGAGTTAACAAGAAAACATTTAAAACTGTAGCGCCATCTTTTGAATATTACTTCACAAATGATTAACTTTAGAGGTTTGCACAGCCCAATAATATACCAAGATGCTACATTTTCCATGCTTTCCCTGAGGTTTAAATCCACAGATTTCGCTACAGTTATTTTATATTTTCTTCCTAACTCTCCCTGAATTAGTTTGGTCTCAACAATTAAATATAAAATAAATGTAGCGCCATCTGTCGACTAAACCCTTATGTAAAGTCACGAAGTGTAGTTAAAATGTTGCATCTTAGTATCTTATTAGGCTATGTAAGTTTATTGTACAGGGTAGAGCAGGAGTTACTGAGGATTGAAGCGTGGGGCTTCACCCTCACCCACTGTTATGATCACGAAGAAAGTTAATCATTTGTGAAGTAATATTCAAAAGATGGCGCTACAGTTTTAAATGTTTTCTTGTTAACTCTCGTTGATTCAGTTTGATCT
>NW_019738354.1:19509-60618 GCF_002891405.2 Cryptotermes secundus
TTAATTCCATCCATTTATCATAAAAATTCTGTTAGTCACAGCATTTTTAAACACAATGGTTAAAATTGTTTAAGCGCCAAACCAGGAATGGACATTTAAAAGCGCTGCGACAGCGGTCATTAAGTTCATAACCTAGTAACGGCTCTGTAAGGGGCTTATTCAAAACGGTGCCAAGGTCGTATACACAAGAAACAGTAAATGAGAGTGGACTCTGACGATCTGTGCATTGTACACTTTCTGACGCAGCCTACTAACTGTTCTATAATACACGCCTTATTTAATTAGAATAGCCAAGTCAAGGAGGAAGAGATGGGCAGAGCATGTAGAAGGCATGGGGAAAAAATGGGGGCACACAAAGTGTTTTTGTGGGAAATCCAGAAGGAAAGAGACCATTAAGAAGAATTAGACGTAGATTTCAGGATAATATGGAAACAAATTGGGTAATTCTTGAGCAGGTGAGCGTCTGGTGGCTTCTCAAGAAGGATTCAGATTTATAGAAGTAGTTCTATAATGCATGTGTTATAATGCAGAAGGTGTGGGCCTTTAACCGTGGTAAAAGAACTTTTAGTATCAACTGAACAGAGGAACTGAAGTGTCTCGGGACAGTTCTGGACATGTTGGCGAAGATAATAGTTATAAATTCTTTATAGAATTTCGAACTTTGGCTGTTCGGTCCCTGCCTAAGTCAACCGGACGCCTAGCGGATTTCGTCTCTTTCTTTTATACAAGTTGAGCTTTAAAGGCATACACGTGTTAATGAAGCAGGAGCCGTTAAGAGAAAGAGGTGGGGGAGGAGAGAGAGTGAAAAGGAGGGGGGGTTAGCTGGAAAGCTGGAATAAGTCAACTTTCTTCTTGTAGTCTTATCTTCTTCAGGAGGACACATGTCCCAATAACAGCCCATTTCTTTTTCCATACTTCCTCTGACATGCAATTTAGCGGTCAGGACAGAGAACCTGAACAGCATCCTAATTTTCACTTTAACTTACATCCAGATGATTGTATTGGTGATGGTCTCACCTCTGCCCTTGTGGGGGGGCATTATCAGGCAGCTGATCCGGGAGAATCTGGCGGGATCAGCGGAGAACTTCCAGGTGGTGTCGTGGAAGTTCGATCCGGATGTTGCAGATCGAAGAAGTGCTGAGTTTGAAAGAAAGCACGGTGTACGAGGCCAGAAGCTGATTGCACGCCTGGGACAGGGTGAAGACGGCTACCAGGAGGAGCGGAGACTGCGGCAGATCGAGAGGGACGTTCAGGCCGGTTACCCGCATGCAAATGATCCGTTATGAATGAATCATTAATCGCATCTTCTATATTATTGTTGTATAGGATATCGTGTGGAGTTCCTGCTGATTGAATAATCATTATTCACTTCGATATATGGTGAATTATTTAATGGTATAAAACTATATTTTATTCCATGTAACTAGCGAGTTTTACGCATACGAATAATGAAAACATAAAGTGAAACAAATGCATAAATTATATGTGAAATATAGACGGATGTGTGAAAGCAAATGTAGTGATCTTTCCAGTTACTCATTTCTTTAATATTACTTACACGTTAAACGGAACTGTAAGTGGTGTGTCGGCTGTGTGCATAATTAAATAACATTTTAAACTCAGGTGACAGGATAACATGGATACTACACTTCATCCCCCATCCATAAACTCTCGTAACCAGCATTCATGCAAGTGTATATCCTGACTAAACTTGTAGTCATCAAGTTACACATTACCTAAGATGTCCGTCAAGTCATTTACAAACATAAAAATGTATTAAAATAAATAAAGACAATATGTTTCAGCATAAACTGAAACTGAAATCGAGGTAATGACAGCTACTATGGCGATTGTCTGTGTGAATGCCATTTTAATGTTATTTATTGTAAAAATCAGTGACAATAATATATTTCTGGAAAATATATAAATGCTTCTTAAATATATTTCATAATCCTGCTTATTTATTTAACCCTGCTGAGGGTATTAATGAATGTTTGCATTTTCCCTTTTCACCTTGTGTTGACCTGCGTAGGTGGAGGTCTTGGGGTGAGCTGAAAAAGTCCTACCAAATATTCAAAGGACTAATGGCTTCTGTATGAGACCTGAATCGGTGGACATAGGGCATAATACACGACAGAAAAAGAACAACTTTTTACTAACATATTTATCTCAAAAAAACAAAGTGTTAATCTCGACCGTGTTATTGTTCCGACACATTACATGTTATGTCTACCTGAGTGCTGACGTCTATGATTGGTTAATTGCCACGAAAGAGCTCACATACATCCATGTTCTAGGCAACATTAAAACAAAGTAAGCCGTGACTAGAAACATGAAATTCTAAAGGATATGTCTAATGAGATCTTCAAAATTTAACGATTAATAAACATACTCCTTGGTAAAAGATTTGCCATTGCGTCGCTTAAAATATGAATTCATAGCAGAACAGGTCTTGCTTACAAACTGACAGACAAGAAGTATTCAGTATAGGGCAGACCGGTCTCATTTGGTATATGTCGTTTGGCGTAAAAGATTTATGAATACCTGTGCGCGTATTTCTGAAGGATTCGTATGTATTTTATGGATATTCTTTCAGAAATAAAGATACAAATTCTACGATGGATATCAATAACATATCTAACTTAAGTAGTTGTTATGGAGTTGTTAAATGATTTAAGAAAAAAGAAAGTTTCGTAGTTGATATCGTAGTCGGAAATGTCCCTAACTTTCTCAAGTTGGTAAGGTAAAGCTATCCCTATAACAGGCTGTGGGAGCCCATAGGGTTGTGAGACGTCGAGACTCCCACGTTTTCTAGACAATCGTCTCACAGATGGTGGTAAGGTTGTCAGCCTTAAGCGCCGGCCGCCCTATATCCCCAAGGAAGATCCCTGGTACTCATTTCTGTTAGATGCTGAGTAGACCCCAGGGCTGTAGTGCGGCTGGAATGATTAGGTGAATTGAAAATCCAATGACCTCATCGGCAATAGAACCCGCGACCTTCCGGCTTCTAGCATAGTGCCTTAACCAACTACGCCACCACGTTCCCCTTTCTCAAGTTGACTTCCTCTGACGTTGATACAACTGACCCACTTACCAGCAGCTGTTACCATGTACGAGTTCTCGTTACCTGGTCTATTAGCCAGACTTGCCTTATTGCCTAGTCTCTGTCATATTCGTACGTTAAAAGTGGGATTGTTAATTGTCTGAACGTCGCTGGAAAAGCTGCAATTCCTTACTGTATAAATCCTAGTAACTTAGTTACACCATTAAATGAATCAATTCTCGGATCACTTAAAGACGTTTCTTCCAGTTGCATAAGTTATAAAATTTCGGATGATATTTCAAGATGGTCTTTTTGGTTTATTTTATGTCGCTGTCAGAAATTCAGGCTATAGTCCTATAGAGTCGAATGTTAGAATTGCTCATAGTTTTGAATACTGGAATGGAAATTACTTGGGAGGAACGTTCATAGCCGGTTAGGACTGCTATCCCGGAATTTGCCTGCAGGGACTGAAGAAAACCGCAAAAGGTCATTCAGAATAACCAGTGTCCCAAAGTGACTTGGACCGTACACCTCCCGAATGTCAGAAGCGTTATCGCTTGAGGCAATTTGGCGGTCCTAGTTTATTTCGAAAATACCAGCCCCACATCCAGACTGCTACCTCTATACTTCGAGTACAACATAAACTGCATTAGTATTACAGATTATTCTTGGCAATAGCTAATATTACATTACGTTTTCTGGATTTCAACGCAGTGTAAGTTAAAAAAAGTAAGCTATACCTGTAACAGGCCGTGGAGGCTTCCACATTTTCTAGATAATCGGCTCACAGATGGCGGTGAGGTTGTCAGTCTCATAAGCCGGTCGCCATTTACCCCCAGGAAGATTCTTGGATCTTATTTCTGTTACAGGTCGAGTGGACCCCAGGGCCATATTGCGGCTGGAAGAATTACATCAATTGAGAAATCCTATGACCTCATCGGGAATCTAACCCTCGACCTTCCTGCTTGCAGCATAGTGCCCCAACCAACTACGCTACCCCTATATTTGTTATATAATGTGCTCATTCAGAATCTTAATATTTTGTGGTCCTGGGGTTGACTCAGCCTCTAACAGAAATGCGTACCAGAAATTAATTTAATCATTTTCCTGGGGAGTAAAGCGCGGCCGGCGCGTAAGGCTGATAACCTTACCGCCATCTTTGAGCAGATTGTCTAGATAATGTGGGAAGCTCAACATCTCACAACCCTATGGGCCCTCACGGCTTGGTACAGGGATAGCTTTACTTTTTTACTTTTTTTACTAATACGCAACTACTACAAAATAAACTGCATATTAACGAACTAAGAGTATTGCGAACATGTGCGCACGTGCATACACATATGACTTTATAAAAACATCATAAATTTAAGTGTCCTTCCATCTGGAAACATCTGAGCAATACTGGCCCAAATCACTAAATGGAAGTTGAATTTGTGTGAACTCAGAATTTTCCAATATCCTGTCGAATATTTCTGAGCCTCTGTGTATGAGTCTGTCAGTCCGTTTAGGGATGAAATTCTTAAATTAGCACCACTTTAAAAAAGAATTAGCAAAAAAAAAAGAGACTCCGCGGCCTGTAGTCCGCAAGTGAAATATACCGACCGAGCGACCGCCGCTTGTCGGCGAAGTTAGTGCCAACTTTAGCGGATAGAAGGTGTGGCGTGGTCAGCGCAACGGATTCCCACGGCCGTTAATTTCGGTTTTCTAAACCGGAGCCGCTATTTCCTTGAAATAGCTCCTCAATTATCCTCAGGAGGCTGAGTGGACCCCGTTCCAGACCCACTACTTCTCAGAAAATCTGGTAGGGCCGGGAATCGAACCCAGGACCTCTGGATCTGTACACTTTTGTTTCAAGATTTTCCGTCTCTATAACAAAGTAACGGTGTATACAGAAGTTACAGGAGTGATTCAGATGTGTTTATATACATTTGCCGACGGTCTTGGAAAGTCACTGTTTTATATTAAGGTCACGCACAAATGAAAGTGTTGGCCCTCTTACCAACGCTTTTACTGCCTCTAGTATATTAGATCAAGGGCACTGGGGAGCATCTTCATGCCTGGGCTGGTATGGGCAGCGCCGGCACTAACCTGAATCCCGCCAGAGGCGGCGAGAGAGTCCGTCAACCGTCTTCCTTCTCTTCAAAACAGCTCCGCATTACGAAAGCTTCGCCACAGCTAAAACAAGTTAAGTTGCCATGAAGACACACGGGGGAGTGGAGGTACAGCTCCACCATTTTTCACCTTGGTACTAGATAGAGGTGAGTGGCCAGATTCACTCCCCGGCCGCTTTACCCCCGGTATCCACTGGATAGGAGAATGAGTGTGCCCCAGTGCCAGTCTGGACACTATAGAGAGGAGAAAGAACCCGCCCCTGTCGAGAATCGAACCCC
Source organism: Cryptotermes secundus (assembly GCF_002891405.2). Lineage (NCBI taxonomy): Eukaryota > Metazoa > Arthropoda > Insecta > Blattodea > Kalotermitidae > Cryptotermes > Cryptotermes secundus. The sequence continues at coordinate 24,943 of NW_019738354.1, forward strand.
GGCCGCCCAACCCGTGGCCTATCTCTGTGCCTACTGAGCTATAATAACATGAAATCTACAGACACTGAGGTAAAACCGTCACTGGTGCCGGGTTTCCTTAAAGTTTTATTTACATTATTACGTTACATGTTCAGGTGACTACCAACTGATGGTCACAACATGAACAGAAGTTCAGTAGAAATTAATTTTCATTAAACAGAAGTCCCCCCCCGCAAGTAATATTAGTCGGTAAAGCTGTCCCTGTACTTAACTAATTAGGTACTATACCATGAAGGCGTATGGGGGAGTGGATGTATAGACCCACAATTATTGACCTCGGCACTATCTGGAGGTGAGTGGTTAGCTTCACGCCCCTGCCGCTTTCCCCCGGGAAAAGAGCCACCGGTACCCACTGTATAGTAGGTTGGGTGGACCCCAGAGTCTGCCTGGAGAAGAGAAAATTCTTGACCCTACCGGGACTCGAATTCCGACTCCTCAATGGCCCAGCCCGTAGCCAGTCGCTATACCGACTGCACTATCCCGGCTCTTTTAGTCGACGAATAAGACTGAATTTCATATTGCCGAAGTTCTTGGGAACGATTTTAAATGTTAACAAAATCCTACTCCCTGGTAATTTCAACAGGCTTTCCAAATACCAATATGTGTTCTTTTTTTGCAATAGTTCTATAGATCTCACCAAATGCTAAACCTTGAGAGTTATGATGAACATTTGTAAGACAAATCTTAAGTTAGTTACGTGTGACAGTCCTTACAGTTATTGACAAGTGACATTTCGGGCCGATTCGGGTGAACATACAGTTCAGACCTCTCATATTTTCGGACTAGCCGCAAGCTGTAGTCATTGGTTCAAATTTTCCTCATTGTATGCACAATTCCGTGATTTTCTGCTTCGAATAAAAACCACTACTGGCATTCGTCTGAAACATAAACCACGATAAATCTGCCAGGATATCCAAATTCCCATNCTGGTGTGGGAGGCGTGGGGGAAGGGAGCTGGGACAAGCGTGATACGTTCCTCCGAAACGTCGGTTAACACCACATATACACGGTGCCAAATCCCAGAAGACTGCTTTCTTCAAATCTTAAGTTAGTTACGTGTGACAGTCCTTACTGTTATTGACAAGTGACATTTCGGGCCGATTCGGGTGAACATATAGTTCAGACCTCTCATACTTTCGGACCAGCCGCAAGCTGTAGTCATTGGTTCAAATTTTCCTCATTGTATGCACTATTCCGTGATTTTCTGCTTCGAATAAAAACCATTACTGGCATTCGTCTGAAAGATAAACCACGATAAATCTGCCAGGATATCCAAATTCCCATTCGAAATCCGAATCGGTCACAAATAAGACGTGTTATAGTGAGAGAACTCCACGTTTCGGGTTTTTACTGCAGGTAAAACGACCTTCGGCGTACACAGGATATGTGTGAAGGTATGACTCGGATTCATTGTAGCAGGTAAGGTGATCAGAAAAATAATGAACACTGTGCCGGGAATCGAACTTCTACCGTTATGTCACTAAATTCTACATGTAAAAACTCACAACCGTCACCAAGGACAATAAATCAATAAAATGGCCACAGGAGTTCAACTCTCGCCAGGAGAGGAGACTCTTCTCTTCGTTAGTAAGCCCAGACTATTTCTGGAGCCCACTGGGGTTCCTTCCCTTTAGGTATAACAGCCGGAACGTAAAGGTGACCCCACTTCCATACAGCACCGATGTCTTAGAATACGTGGAGATTTACCGTCACAACATTTCTAGGTTTTCACGGCCTGATATTTTGTCGCAGAGACAAATTTTTGCCACGTTTACAGTTATAATAGGTGCGTCGGGAAAACGAAGGTCGAAGCTGCAGTGGTATTATTGCGGGCTTTTGTGCTACTAGCGAATTAAAACACCTAAGCATCTTCGCCGAAGTAAAAGAAAGTGTCCTATTACAAGAACTGGGCCTCTCCGAGACTAAGAAAACTGGTCCGAAGCATTGTAATAGAACAATACAATAAACGTCTACGCGTCTTCAACTAGCATACGTTTCAATTTTGGAATATGACACGTTCAAGAATGCGCAAGACTGTAGTTACAATGATGACGCCAGATCGCTTGAGGTCTATTATTCTAGGTCAATTATTATACTTGTTGCAACTCAATTGCACTGCGAATCGGGAGAAGGGACGAGGAGGAGGATTCCGCAAGAACAAGAAAACTTTCTCTACCTGAAGACTCACGTGGTCAGTGACACGATTTCTCTGCAACAGTCAGCAGCACACATCTCAACATGGCGTCCACACTCAACCTATTCCTGTTTGTAAGTATAGCTCTCTAACAAACTTACTCAGTGGTTATCAACTATTAAAGGTGTAGCTGCAGAATTTGAATATCATTGCTGTTTTCACGCGGAACAGCATCCACAGGAAGTTTAATTCAGTTCACATTTCTAAGACCAATTTTATCACTATTCCCACAAGTGGGCATCTCAAGGGCCCTCTTTCAATGATGCTTTCCAACCAAAGAATTGTTTTCACGCGTGCTGAATGCCCCGCCTACCTCATTAAGTTAATCATTCTAACAACATCCGTATAAACGATGAAGCTACTTATTATGTATTTTCTCTGTTGTACCAAGTGTCAGATCCATTCTACATTACAGCACCGACGCTAGAGCGAGCTTCGAGTTATTTTTAGACGACGGACTCACGATGTCTCCTGTTCTAATGTGAATCTCTAGAAAGTTTTATCCGGGCCTTACAAAGTTCTGAATATTAAGAAGGCAATGTCAAACGACTAACTATATTTTTAATTAGGGAAGGTAAAGCTATCACTGTAAGAGACCGTGGCGGCCCATAGGGTTGTGGGACGTCGAGGCTCCCATATTTTCTAGACAATCGGCTCACAGATGGCGGTGAGGTTGTCAGATTTACGCGTCACCCGTCCTTTAACCCCAGGAAGTTTACTGGTACTCATTTGTGTTAGAGGCTGAGCTGGCCGTAGTGCCATAGTGCGGCTGGAAGGATCTGGTCAACTGAAAAATCCAATGACCTCATCGGGAATCAAACCCGCGACCTTCCGCCTTGTAGCATAGTGCCTTAACCAACTACGCTACCGCGTGCCCCTAAATTTGAGAAACAAATTTTAATTAATTTATATAAACACTTCGACATCTCGTGGTGAAAATTATAGGTCTCAGATATTGTGTAAACATGGTTGTCGTTATTAATTGGGTTTGCTAAATGCCGAATAGAAAAGAAAAAAGAACATAACTTATCTGCAACTGTTAGTTTGTTACAGGGGAAGCCTGCCTCATAATCAACTTCAGTCATTCTGCACTTTCACCATTGTGTATGATACATGCAACACATATATGAGCCGTAAATTAAAACCAGTTCGAAATCTAATACATAACGACAGAAATATTTTCTAGAGACTTGCTAAAAGTTGCAAGCGTCAAATCTTTAACTCAGAAACGGAGAAATTCTAAATTTGGTGTAACATCATTTATTTTGACATGAACAGGTATGTATAATTGTTCTGCACAAAAAGTAGCCTGCGATTCAGAAACGTTCATGCCAGAACAGTTTTCGGAAGACGTTCTCTGATATATACTCTATTACGTACTGGATTTGAGGTTCTCACAGCAGTGACTATGAAGAGCATGATGCCACGTAGTCTGGTATAAGTTTACTGATGTTTCAGAGAACACATTGCTTCCATCTTCAGGGTCAAATATATGCTAAGCAAAAAGCTAACTCAGCTTACCATCTGTTCCTTGCTTGACGTATTTTTACCCTGAAGATGGAGGCAAAAATTCCTCCGAATCGTCGATGAACGTCTGCTGGGCTATTACACGGCGGCATATTAGAGATTATAGCATACGTTAAGCTTTTTTCTTTACAGTATTACCAATATAGGTCTATTCCAAGATTCGACTCAAATGCCCATGTTTTAAAATTTTACATGTGCAACTGAACTCTGAAACTCTTTTTGTTCACAGTATCTTGTAATTATTACTGTAATGTTATGGGTGTCTCCTGTGGTGGATTCAACACTCACTCCACGTGCACCAAATTTCCAGTACTTTGAGAGGTAAGGCAGTAATGTCTAACTAAGAAGGCCGCGCCATAGCTCAAGCAGTTAGTTGCTGGCTTCCCATCGAGGCGGCCCGGGTTCGGTCAAGTGGGATTTATGGTGGATAAAGTGGCGCTGGGGCAGGTTTTCTCCGAGTACTTCGGTTTCCGCTGCCAATCTTCATTTCACCAATTGCTCCACAATCACCCTCACCTATCATGTGGGGCTGGTACAATAGGTCAGAAGCGGACACAGTGCAAGGGACTTAGTCCCACCACACTAGCAATAAAAGAAAAATGTCTAACTAAAGTGATATAGGTACAGCATATAAAAATTCTATTTCTGTGCATCTGAACATTACACAGGAAGTTAAAAACATTTGCCTTCATTCTAAGATGTCTACTAATTACAAAGCAATAAAAGCTGATACACCAAGTTTCAAACCTTACAGTAATTACAAAATGTGTTCCAGTTTTGATGAGGACACATTCACAAATTACTTAGCAAATAATAATTATCAGTATTCACATAACTATTAAATTAAAATAATCCAATAAAATTATTTTCACGATTTTGTGAGAATACTATTTGTTTTAAACTATTATTTTATAAGCCAAGGGAGTCACATACTGCGAAACTTTCAAATTACTGTAACTGATCAACTTTAATAAAACTCAGAATGAAGGTCTTCACATTTTAGCACCACTAAACACTGAGCAACAGTCATACACAAATTTTATATTACCAATACAAATATAGGAGCCCTGTATACTTTAAAGCAATAGTAGTATCATTTCATGTGGATGTTGGACACACTCCATCTTAACCGTAGATAGTTGTGAAATTCGAAATAGACATCACTTTTGTTATTACTGTCAGAAAATTTGGTTCTTTAAGAATAAAAAGTACTCAAAAAAATTAAATCTAGTGTTTCTGAGGTTCGTTGGTGGCCAAATTAGGGCTGAAAAAAAAAACTGGGAACAGCTGGTCAAAATAGTCACAGTTCCACTCACTAAGGGCCAAACTTAAAGATGAAATTATATGTGTACCATAATTACTTCACATATTTGAATTAATTCTTACTCTGAATATGTATCAGTACTGTACTTGCCTAGAAATCACTACAGCAGAAGGAGTTCAAATATGTTGCTAACATGCTCTTTCTCTACAGGCCCAAGTATCGATATCCGTATTATGACGAGAATGGAAGAGGTAAGCTGCTGTACGGATATGGAGGTCAAGAACTCTACCAATATAAAGCTTATTCTCCACTTGAAGGCATTCACTGAGGAGCTCCAGTGCTTCATTCAACTTTCGTTGCTACTTCAGTGCAGCAAATCTTATGCTGAAACAAGCAAAGGTAGCAGTAGCACTGATCATTGCAAAATGTATAAATGTTTATAATTAACGAATTTTAAAAATATCTAGTTACTTTCATACAATAACTTAAGACAGTATAGTTTGATTATGAATTTAGCAAAACTAATAGCTTTCTGAACAAGTCCTCTACAAAAGACTGAAGTGAGTGGAATACACATAAATGACATACCAGGGAGGAGATGTGGGCAGGAAGAAATAGTAGAAGACAAATTTCAGCGTTGTGTAGCACATTCAAGAGGAGTGCTCTAATTCAGTGTGTCTCAGTGATATGTGGATCAGAAAAGGCTGGGAATCACTGAATCAACCAGTCTATAAAACTTGAATGGTTTAGGCAGCTCTTGCAAGCATCCAGTTCGCTATTTATTACAGCATCAATGAGTCTGATTGCTTGTTTTTATTTACTGAAGGTTGACAGATCATATATAGTATTTTTCTGAAGTGGCATTTATTGGAAAATTTTGTACTATGTACCCACGAGGACAATATTTTGAGGAAAACTGAATGTATTCTGTCACTTAAGAACCAAAACAATGATTGTGAAAATCAGGTGGTATCATGGAAATATGTTCATTGGCTTTTTTCCATTGCCTGGATACATGAATCCATAAATATCCATACAGGTAACAGACCCAGGATGTGGAAATAGTTATATTAAATACATACATAAAGTCACATAATGAAGATCACCCACATCAATCAATTAACATATACAATAATATGAAGTAAAAACATAATATCTTGATTAACAGGCATAATTTGAAAAAAAGAGATCAAGGCAAGTAAAATAAAATTCTAACATCCAGTCTTGGTAGATCATATATTTAGTGACTGGTAGATACTCTAGATAATAGTATATATCTTAAAGAACACTACTGCTGCAAGAGAATGAATTTGTTTCCTCTTCCAAGACTTCCAAAAATAAATAAATTTGTTTTATGAAATAAGTGTAGTCAAGTTTTATTTCATATAAGGAATGTTACCTTATCCCTGAACATTGCAGAAGGAAGCAAAATGGTTTAAACTGCTTGTATACAAAGATTGCAGGGATGACCGCTATTACAGAATAAGATATTTATAAGAATGTGCTAGGCATTGGCTAGGCCTTTTTTGTATTTACAATAATTTTTTCCCTAAAATTAAAAAAAAATTGTATACAAGTAGGGCAGCTGAGGTTATACATCAACTGAAAAAATATTATATACTGAACATTGAGGTTGTTGCTGCAGTATCAGAGTCATGATTTTCATGGATATGATGTTGAGTAGTCTGGTAAGCGGGTGAAGACATTTTGGGGAAACCTTTTGCGTCCATGCAGTGAGATGTCAAAAGTGCCACAAGTGCAACAGTCTGTGGAGCAATTGTCCAGCGTCTGAGTAAGATGTATCCTTGTGTTTATGTATATGCCTTACACTGTGTGATACTTTAAAGGTGGCATGAGTCCTGAAATTATTTCAGGACACTGTTTAAAGGGACATGTACATGTGCCTGCCCACCTTCCCCCTCCTAGGTCTTTGTCAAGCCAGAAATGTGAATTAGGTTGTGCTAATAAGATTTTTTGTTTGTGGTACTGCTATAAAAATCTTTAACATTCAGAGCTGCAATAATAAATTTTATTGTAAAAGAGAGCACATTTGCCAAAACAGTGGACACTTAGAAACACTAATGGAAGAAGAACACTTAGTCTCCATGGTTCCAGTATTTGGTATCTGTTTCATTCAAGACATTTCAAAATTACTCCCCCTTTAAGGACAAGAAAATCACAATTATAGCTTTGAAAATGTATGTTGCTTTTATACACTAGTATACAAATAAAAACCAACATTTGATGTCAAAACTTGACATTCACACTGTCGTGACTGTAAAGATTACCAACTTATACTAATGAGGCACCATATACAGTAAAACCTTTTTTTTTTAATTCCTTTAGTGGGGGGGGGGAGTCCAACTGGGTCCACTTGGCACGGAGGCCACCAATTGGTCTATTGTAGCCCACCCCAGGTGATTATGATGATGGAGAATTTGGTGGAATGAAGATTGGCAGGAGAAACTGAAGTACTCGGAGAAAACCCGTCCCAGCACCACTTTGGTCACCACAAATCCCACTTGACCAGACACGGGATCGAACCTGGGCCGCCACGGTGGGAAGCCAGTGACTGACCGCTTAAGCTATGGCACGGCCTAGTAAAACCCTTACTCAAGGTTTGCTTTGGAACCGCTGGACTTGAACAAAAAATTGAGTAAAATCTTAAATGGAGCCAATTTAACACTGAATTTATTGACTTGGGATCATTATATTTCAACACTAAATGACAAAAACTTTAAACTGAAAAACATTAAATGGGGGTTTCATTGTAGTATGGATAGAAATGTTTCAGAAGAACCCAGTGCTAGTATCTTCGCAGTATTAGTTTCAACCAAACTAGAGGACATCACATCCCAGTGAATAGGAATAATCTTAATGTTAGTTAACTCATTAACAACATTGGCTTAATGATTTCAAATTAATTTTTTTTTAAGTTCAGCACATCCTTACCTTTATACATCTTGCAGTACCTTTAAGTACCCTTGTTTCTCCATGCCAGACAGATAGCTTGGTTATCCTACTCTTGCGCCCCCCACCCCCCAGATTCCACTCTTTCCTTGCTCTGCTATTAAGTCATTATTGCAGAAGTGCAGAGTATTCAGCATCTTGCACACAATTCCAGTCATCACTTAGTCTAAGACCTGCACATTTCAAAGCATAAGGCCACTGGTATGCAGTGGCATACCTAAATTATTTCAGTATTTGTTTACTTTCTCTGAAACAATAATTTTATTGGGTGTATTCAACAACATAAAGTCAAAAGTTCAGTTAGGTATTCCATAAAGTGATGATACGGCCTGGATTCAATCACAGTGTGACAGTTAAAGAGTTCAAGAAAGCAATAAATGGTTGGTAGATGAACAGATATGTATAGAGATCAACTAACAGTAATGTTCATATGTTCTTTATTCATATAAGATTCAATAAGACTCACAATATCATTTGCACATAATAATATGTCACACCAGCAGTTAATTGAAGAGGGTGTTCAAAGATTAAAATTGCAGTTCATGTATTATTATGAACAATGTACACTGAAATATTAGAACCACACCTCAGTACCAACCATGGCCAGAACACATACCATACACGAGTCTCTACATAGCTGGCACTATGTAGGTTACATGGTTCTTACAATAGTTTACATATATTACACTGCATCAGTGCTATTCATTTCAGGTATTGATGTTGTTGCCAAAGCTTCGGTGACTGTAGTTGATTTTTCATTCTTGATGTGCTCCTGCAAAAGAAAGCATATATGAAATATCTGTTCCCAGAATCTTAAAAAAATTATCGAATGAAATCCATCCTTCTTCAACCACAAACAACTGCCAGTACTGATATAAAGACTGGGGGAGGGAGGGAGGAAAGAAGGGTGGGAGCATTTATTTACCACAGCACAACTGACCTAATCCTTCCAGCCGCACTATGGCCCTGGGGTCGACTCAGCCTCTAACAGAAATGAGTACCAGGAATTAATTAAATAATTTTCCTGGGGAGTAAAGCGCGGCCGGTGCATAAGGCTGACCTCACTACCATCCTTGAGCCGACTGTCTAGATAATGTGGGACCCTCAACGTCTCACAACCCTATGGGCCTTCACGGCCTGGTACAGGGATAGCTTTACTTTACATTTTTACCCCATGAAAAAAGGATTTTCCTAAGAGAAAAAAGAATATATGAGCATGCTAACAAAGTAACTGCTGTTCTTCTGAGTCATGATTGTATGTGTGTTCATATTCCAATAAGAAAATAGAGGATATTACCAGTGCATAAGGCCATGAGATAGATCAGGCAATAAAATTATGATTTCTCACTGCAGAACTTCAGGCTTAATCATGGGCAACTCTGTCAGAGATTCATCATGATGAAGCAACACTGAAGCAGGCTTTCCTCTGAGGTTTTTTCAGACTTCGGCAACTATTATTCCATTATTGCTCTATACCTAATTATCACTGCCCTGAAGTGTAAGGTAACCATTACCAGGCAACATTATCACATTCTTGGTCTCTATGTTGGGGGCTTCATCTATGAACTGGCACTTCACTGTTTACAGAGTAAACACATTAATAATTTTTGCTTTTAGTGTACAAATCCAATATTAGTGATATTCAGTACTTATGAACTCAGAATCTTTAATTCATTATAAATATTTCTTTATTAAATTAGAATAGCAGTGTCAAAGAAAACAGAAATAACACAGTTCAAAGTTAAAAAACATGGGCTGATATGGGTGAAAGTATGTGAAAGGATACTGAGGGCCCATTTGCTTGGCCTTGTCTGCTGACATGTATAACTCTGATAGATTTTTCCCTGCCAGGACACTTGAAGAAATATTTATGCAGTCCCTTCCAGGACTATCAAAGATCTTGTGGATAGACTTCAAGCAGCTGTAACAATGGTTGATGCCAACATGTTACGTTTGAGAATTCCCTGTTATGCACTGATGTATGCCTTGACTTGGATCATGGCTGTTTGAACACCTATTATAACTACCAGGCACCCAAGGTTTGATCATTTGATAGCTTGTGCCATTTGATGGTAACAGGTATCTTGAAAACTAAAAGCCACAGGACATATGTTGTACAATATTTTTGACTTGCACAATGGAGGGCATGTGTGCAATTTTTGTTTCAACCTGTTTATGTAAGGTGCATCACAGAACCTGCAACTTTTATTAGTGCCAATAAAAACATGGTAATTAAATAATAAACACTGACATAAGTAACGTACTAGTGGTCGCTGCTTTTCCTGAATATGATAGTCAAGAACACCAGGCAGTCCAGACCCAAGTGCAGCGATAAGCTTTTCACCTCGTCGTCCATATTTCTGCTCAAAGAGTTCTCTGTTCTTCTGCCCATCCTCTTGACGGAATACTATGTGTTGTATCTGGGATGTTGAAGAATCCAACAGAAAATGAGGAGACAATTCTAGTTGTGGTGGTGCTGCCTTACAAAAATGTTGGAAGAACAACAGTAAGGCTAGTGGAATCTATGGAAGATATGAAAGACAAATAATTCAAAAACTGTTTCTTTACACAACTTTCATATGAGCACATATTTTTCAACATTATTAACTTTTTAAAACAGTCATTAACAATCAGAGATGGATAATATCTGTCATCTCAGTAACTTGTATCATCCACTGCCAATAGAGTCCATTATACTTCTTGGAAGGCGTAATTCCAAACTTAAAATGATTATAGAAGTAGAGCAGGAGAAAGAAGTTCGATGATGATGCAAGTACAAGAAAGGTACTTTACAGAACACTGATTTTCAGCAATTAATTGATGAATGAAGAGCAAAGATAATTAGATAATACATATTGGCTATAAATGTTTGGTTATACTACCACTGTTAATAGTTCTGAGAAAGATGGAGTCATTGAAAAGAGGATTTTGACATTGATATAGGCAGTAAGTTGTCTAATCTGTAAAGATAAGAAGACAATTTGTTATTCTTCAATAAGTGACATGAATATTGGCAACATATGCTCTGCAGCACCACATGGGAATCCATGAACTGAACAATGTAATTAAAAATCACTATATGTAAAAGCTAGGCAGGCATATGGGCATAAATATGGATGTCCAGAGATGTCTAGCTTCTGCTGTCATGTCAGTTTCTATTCTACATATTGTCATCTCATAATATTTCATGTATGACTGGTTTGGAAGGAAAATTTGAGAGACAATTTTATGCTTATTAAACCTCAAGGAATGATAGAAACAGCACAACATTCATAAAAACATTCAGATGGAAGAAAAATGTACTTCTTTCTTGATAACATTTTTGTCGACAATAATACGCGTAAAACTCATGAAGAACCTTGATTCTTGTTATAAAAATATTAATGATTTCAAAACTTGTCCTCCATAGGTTCAGTTTGTAAATCAGGCTAAAAGTTACATAAACTCATGTCCACTCACATTTTTATTCTTTGACACTGAATACATTAGCATATCTTACAAGCTAACATAGGTAAATCCTGGTAAAATATGAATATTAATGGGATTATAAAGATGAAATTATACATATCAGAGCAAAGATCACAGAAATTCAAAGAACAGTTATGAGAATCTGAATATCTGTTCACCTTCCTTCTTATGTGGTAACCTCTCACAATTTTACAGGTGTGACATGAGTGGTTGAATTAGGGTAAGGTCAGGAATCAATATCAGTCTGTACAAGAAAGTCCAAATATTATGCAATTTCTTTATACATCTATATTTGACTAACTTTTCTAAATACATTAACATAAAGGTTACACATCACATTCACATTTAATCCATATCTGGATAGGATGAAGCACCAAATTATGGACTGCAGTGACAATGTCAAAAAGTAGGCTCAATATATATCAGATGAAAATGATATAAAATGTACACAATGGGAAATATTTTCAGATCTATAAACTACAATTCTCCACATCAAACAACTTTAAATTGCATTTATTATATAGTGTTATATACACATACTTCATTACAGTCCTTAGTGTTTAATTGTACATTAATACCAATAGCTAATTACTTATTACAAATAATTATCAAAAGGTACAACTCACCACTTTCATGAAGAACACCGGAACTTTCATCTTATATAAACAAAACAAATTCACTATAAACAGTATTACTACACAGCTATTTTCCATGAATAAAACAGAATGACATTATTAATGTCAGTGAAGAGCTACTACGAAGGTCTATGGTTTAACATGAAAGTATCTGTTTGCAGAGCTAAAAAGAAACTTTCCATTTCATCTTCTTCAGAGGTAATCAGCTTCTTGCTGAAAGTTGACCTACACTGAGCCTGTCTACTTTTTGTGTCATTCAAAGTTTCTACTGCTCTCACAAAATACTACCACTGTATTAAGCTAGTCTTGGAACTTAACTTACACAATATAAACACATATTTAATTCCATTTTCATGGCTGACAATGTCCAGCATGTCCAGACAATTGTACCATGCAGCCTTTAATACCCTTCTTGGCTTTCATAATAGAGAAATTTCTTTCATTTCATTTAGGAACAAATGATACATGGATTATATTTATGAGGGGATATACATACACCAGTTCCAGAGTGAATAATCACATTCAAACACTACACATCTTCTACTTATCGATTTCAAATTAATTTATTTCTTAAGTCTTCCTAAACCAGTTTACTTTCACTGCTGCCCTAAAGTCTCAATTTCTATAATGAAATTCCTGAGGTTTCTTTTCCCTAGATTTTTCATAAACTTTATAACAGAACAGGGTTCCCAACCATATTAAAACTGCACACGATAAACAGTGGTGCTAACAAACTAACACAATCTGTACCTCAATCATAATGTATTGAAATAAAAATGTTTTACATGACAACATATAAAAACTATGTATGCAGTTTTATAACGATCTCTTAAAAATACTGTGACATGACACCTGAGAGCCGGAAGTGTGTAGTTAGAGAAGCACAACAGAGACATCTGTTGCTAGATGATGCTTAGGTAAACACTGTTTCTGCATCAACAAATTACCAAGGCAACTGATATGCAGAACAACAGAGGTGTTCTGTCTGTGGTCCGCACCAGGTCATGAAAGAATAGGTAACTGATTCGCAGGAATGAGTTGTACTGAGTAGCAGAAGACTAGTGGCTACAGATCAGTCCAAGATCCAGAAGAAATACAGTGAGAGATTCGTTACCCAGGAGTTCAATGTGGGAACTGTTATAATCAAGTGTCGTCATAACAGAGACATCCAATAAATCCAATAATCAAATCTAGAACCCACAATTATTAGTCACACAACCCCTTATACATGACAATACCAATAACATGATCATAGTCTGAATTAAGTTGGTGTGCCTATGCACCATACCATGAAGGCAGAATGGAGATAATTTCATGCATTCATGATTGTTTCCTTCCAGTAGACCAGACTGAAAGAGCAAGCATTATATATGACAAGTGCACTGAATCCATTTTTGATCTATGTCTTCCCATTAAGTTCGAAACTTGTCTAAAATTCACAAAATCTGGTAGTGAAATCATGCGCAGGAGAGAAATCTGTGTGCCATATTTCTTAATTCATTTGCACCAACATGCATGCCTATATGCTTTCAAACTCTTAGGCTATGGACACAGCAAGCACTTTTATGCAAAACAAGAAGAATCTTTGAAGTGGTTCTGCTGCCATTCGTGATTTAGCAGACTGTGTAGGCTACACGTGGCACCTACGAGATACCAGTGAAAGTACTTTGCAGCAAGTCGGTGGAGTACATCGCTAATAATTATGATCAATTTTCATATACTGGTTTTAACCTCAAGTGGGAAGGGATGCAGATGGCTCCTTTCCCTTCAAGACTTTGGAAAGGGAAGCTTAATTTCTTGTGGAATCCTGGTACTTTATATGACAAAATGCATTTTTGTATATTAATCCTTTTATGGGGGAGAAAAATATATGCTATCAGAATTGTATACAATTTTACAAACTGAATCCATAGCAGCTATACATTTTATATAAACAATTCTGCATGTTTATGAATGCCAGTATGGAAATCAAGTTTGATTTTGAAGTTCTGTTTGTTAACATCAAGGCGGTCACAGCCGATATGAAATGGAAACGATACTGGTGCACACTGTAATTATATTCACCTTCAATATATAACAAGAAATGAATACCTCTGTGTCTGATTAGTTTTATTCTTGATGCATGGCTATGGAGACAACGCATAATTATCTAGACAGGGTACGATGGCCTTTTTAATGAACTATCAGTAGGGCTGAATATAATAGTTATTACAATTTCAAGTTCTGTTTTAAAACTTTAATAAATACACCATGCATATATCAGTACTCACAATCCTTGAGAAAGTAAGAATCAAATTCTCCTCAGAGCATTCTTAGTCTCATATTCCCTCATACTTTAAGATGACACATATTAATCCCTTGGGCCATTGTGATGATCCCTGTACATGAATACTAGAATCCACTGGAACCTCAGATGTACTATGCACATACACATATGTGTATGGATTAAAAAAAAACTGTCCATATGGGTAGCATCTATTAGCTGTCATACCAAAGTAAAGCAGTTGAAAAAAGGGCATTTTGATATCTTGGAGTCAATGTTCAATATTGCAGAAATAATAATTCCTTCACAATAGGCTTGAAACAAACCCACTATTTGAAATCCCACAGCCCATCTGTATGCTTAGCTTGGGGGGTAATTGTGTCCAGTTTCTCAGGTCACTGGCAAGAGAAACACAAACCATGTCATTTTGCAGTTCAACGATTGGGAAACTCTGTTTACTATATCCATTTATGGATGGAATTGTGTAACATATGCTCAAATATACTATTTTACAATATCCTACACTTGGTACCTATGAGTGTTTGTACGATGCGACATTACTGTAATACAGGATGTAATGTACTAAGATGTTTGGTGTTTTTAAGCAATCCATGTATTACTAAAATACAAGTCAAAGAGCTAGATCATCAAGATCTACAGTAGTTAAAAGTGTAACATTTACATGAAATCTACAAATGTAACATATGTAATATTATACACTTATACATGAATATTAAATACAGAGAAAAGAACAAGATGGGAAGAAACAAATACTCTGAATAATAGTGCAAGAAAATCCGTAGTGTTTCAACAAATGCTTTCTGTAAACTAAGAGGAAAAAGTGAAAAACAAATGAACAATTTACTGTTGATAACTTCACATTTAACTTACGTGAAACAGTATCAGTTGAGATAAATAAATTTATGAAATTCTTGTGAAGATGATTAACTGGTGAGATAACAAGAAACAAAAATGAAAAATGTATAACTTAGCTAAACTAAATGGCCCACCTGCATATTTTTTTTCATTTTAAAACCACTTATGATATTCCAGTCACAATTAAAAATGTTATGAACTACACTGTTGAATCATAATTTGGTTATCAAATATCAAAACCAAAATGAAAGTGATTAATGCTTATAATCTTGGAGAAAGTCTTGATACAAAAGCAAGCAGCAGACTGGACAGTGTATTCTGAGTACTATAAGAAACCTGAAATATTACTTTAATGGGAAGGCTGTACAACAGTAAACACTAAGTAGATGATGTACTTAACATTAATATGTTATCCAAAAAAACACTGCCATCTGAAAATCACTTGCTCTATAAATATCATGATCCTCCATAAAACAACAAAAAATAAAAAAAAAGTACGAGTAGCTAAAAGCGCTTCTATTCCTCAAGAACAAAAATACAGATGTAAAAAAATAAATGAAACACTAATACTTCTCTCATGTCTGGAAATATTATTTCTGAGAGAAAGCTACATACAAAAGAGAAGCAAATCCTGCAAACTTTATAGAATATTTTGTGGAACTCCTGAGATGGCCTAATGTAAACAAAGGATACAATGGAAGAAAAGGCTCTAGAGAGCTCCAGGTTGCTCAGGAATGAGAGATGCAAAGAAGCTTGTAAAAATTGTCCAGGTAATGGCAAACACAGATGGTCTGTCTGGCTCTGGGTCTGGCTCCTCTGCCCCACTACCCTCCTCTCTTGGGAGTCTTTGCTGGCCTTGCACCTCAGCTCTTGCTCCCATTCCTTCATTCTGGTTTTGGAGGTTGTTGTTCTCCACCACACCTCTTTCATCAACAGCCTCATTGTTGTTTTCTGCAACTATCCTTGCTGCCTGCAGCTGCTGGGCTCGGAAGAAGCCCAGCTGATACCTGAGGTGCACAAATTAACATAACATTTAATTTAACTTGCAGAGCCCATGTAAATGTTAAAAGTTGCTAAGC
This sequence comes from Cryptotermes secundus, assembly GCF_002891405.2. Taxonomy (NCBI): domain Eukaryota; kingdom Metazoa; phylum Arthropoda; class Insecta; order Blattodea; family Kalotermitidae; genus Cryptotermes; species Cryptotermes secundus. The sequence continues at coordinate 41,258 of NW_019738354.1, forward strand.
AGCCAAGTATTGGAGGGGGAGATCTCGGAAACTAGATTCTATGACCACAGTAATAAGAATAATAATTAATTTTAAATCCAACACAAAACCATCAGGATGCATTTTAACAGGATACTATTTGGGACCAGGGGCTATTTTGTCAAGGTATTAAACATAACAATGCCAACGTTATTGTTAAAAAATTGTGCATTTGTACATGTTGTAAAATACGTGAAGGTATTATGACTCGACTACATAAACATAATATACTTACTTACTTACTCATGGAGCTGAGCCCTTCTTGAGGAGCCGCCAACTCTGCAGCTACTCAAGAATTTCCCAGCATTTTATGGAACCCGAAGGTTCATTACCATGTTCACAAGAGCCCTCCACTGGTCCCTGTCCTGAGCCAGATCTATCCAGTCCATACCATCCCATCCTATCTCTCTAAGATCCATTCTAATATTGTCCTCCAACCTATGCCTTGGTCTTCCCGGTGGTCTCTTTCCTTCTGGATTTCCCACCAATATCCTATATGCATTCCTCATCTCCCCCATTCGTGCTACATGCCCTACCCACCTCATCCTCCTTGACTTGATCATTCTAATTATACTTGGAGAAAAGTACAAGTTGTGAAGCTCCTCATTATGCAGTTTTCTCCAACCTCCTGTAACTTCATCTCTCTTTGGTCCAAATATTCTCCTCAACACCCTGTTCTCAAACGCCTTCAGTCTATGTTCCTCCCTTCATGTCAGAGACCCATACAGAACCACAGGCAAAATTATAGTTTTGTATATTCTAATTTTTATGTTTTTGGATAGCAGATGAGAAGACAAAAGGTTCTGGACTGAATGGTATTACACGATTTCAATCTCCTCTTAATTTCATCCTGAATCAGGTTTCAATCTGTTATTGTTGTTCCCAAATATTTGAATTGTGCCACATTTTCAAAACATCTGTTTCCTATCTTTATATCATGATTCTGCCCTGCATTCTGGTGATGGGACAGCAATATATACTTAGTTTTCTCAGTGTTTACTTCTAGACCAACCTCTTCACTTCTGTCAATTAAAGTTTGTGTGTGTGTGTGTGTGTGTGTGTGTTTTTTTTTTGGTATCTACATTATCACCCAGTAGATTCACATCAGCATAGGCCAACAGCTGATTTGTCCTGTTTAATTTCAGTCCCACCTGGTTTCCCTGGACCTTCTTAATGGCATATTCTAAAGCAAAGTTGAAAAGGAGTGGCGATAAAGCATCTCCTTGTTTTAGACCATTCTGGATAGGAAATTTATCAGACAAATGTTTATCTACACAGTACATATGGTATAATTAATTATATATATACTGTAATAATTGTGTTTTATGTGAATGAGGGGGTTTGTTTCTCTATTACCACATCAAGCAAGATATGTTCACTCAACTCTCTCTTCTAACTGCCAGCTGACACAGGGAGCTCCTTGCCTGGTGATGAAGTAGCCTGCACATAAGGTTAATCACTTCTTCCAAAAAATATGAAGGTCCATGCCCCTAGGCACCTCTGTGGCACTATACTTTAGTCTTATGAGGCATTTTCTGTGCTTCCTTGATTCATTTGATCATTTCCATTCTTAGCAATACATGAATATGCACAGTGTATCAAAGTATTCACTATTACAGATTCTATCTTCTTACTTCTCTAAGAGGAAAAAATATATTTCAGCCAATACTTACAGCTGAAGTATGACTGGGGGAAGGGGAAGGGGAATGGGGGGGTTAAACTATCCCTGTAACAGGCTGTGCAGGCCCACAGTGTTGTAATATGTTGAGGCTCCCATATTTTCTAGACAATCAGCTCAGTGATGGTGGTGAGGCTGTCAGCCCTATGCGCCAGCCATCCTTTACCCCTAGGAATATTCCTGGTACTCATTTTTGTTAGAGACTGATTTGACCCAAGGGCCACAGTGTGGGTGGAAGGATTTGGACAACTGAAATATTCAATGATCTCACAGGGAATAGAGCCCGCAATGTTCCGGCTTGTAGCATAGTGCCTCAACTAACTATGCTACCATGTGCACGTTGTATAACATTTTAATTTTTGGTTATGCATGTGCTTCAATTTTACATAAATAAGCTACATTTTGAGCAGCTAAAATTCACGGTCCAAACTCACAGGTATAATGTGAGTCCAAGTGCAGACACTATGATGAATCGAGCTGGTGACGAGTAGAAATACACTATGCTGAAGAGTACCATGACTCTACTCATGGTATAGAACCAGTCCAGCCAATCTCTATTGCCCCTTCCTTCCTCTTCTTCTTCTATGCCATCTGCAACAATCATCACAGTATTAACACAATTATCAACCTATGCAATCCAAAAAGGTTATAAATATTGTTCTCACTGACATGACTGCATTCATTCTAACAATTGTCATCACTTGTTTTCATCTGAAGAAAAGTATGAAAATGTTCCACCTCTTTCTAGCATAAAATATTTTCACATATAAAATCACAAAGATCTGGCTCGCCACAATCTATAAAACATACTACAAGTTGTGTCTAAGCATATTTTATATAACAATCATTTAACAAAATAAGCAGCTAGTGTGATATGATTTCATGATGGCAGATATAATGGCTCAGTCCAACTGATATTTCACATATTTTTATATCATCAAGCTATATGATCTTGGTACTTCTAGCATTAACTGTGAGGGGAGGAGGAATACACATTCACGTGCCATGTCTTATTCTTACTACTGACACACATGCAGCTCACATTCTGTTGTATATATTCTCAGGCTCAGCAAGAACTTGTAAAGCTGGTCATACCTGCAACATTGATATTGTTGTTTGGCTGAACAGCTGCCTGTTCCCGAGGATTGACTGGAGGTGCCTGTGTGTGTTCAGGAGCATGTTGGGGTGCTGATACAGGAATGGTAGTTTGACCAGAGGGGTACCAACTCTGAGTAAGCCCACCTGAAGTCATCCTGAAAACGTAAAATAACGGTGTACAAACACTACACATACCCTCCCACATTTGACCAACCAAACTGACTGACCGAGTCCTTGAGAAGCCACCAGCTGCTCAGCTAATTAAAGGATTTCCCAACATTTTATGGAACTTAAAGGTTCATTAATATGTTCAAAAGAGCCTGCCATAGGCACCAATCTTGAGCCAGATCAATCTAGTCCTTCTGACTCCATCCTATCTCTCAAAGATCAAATTTAATACTAACCTCCCAGCTGTATCAAGGTCTTCCCAGTGGGCTCCTTCCTCTGGGATTTTCCTCCAAAACCGTATACGCATTCCTCTTCTCACCCACTTACGCTACACATGCTGCCCACCACCTTATCCTCCTTGACTTGATCATTCTCATTATATTTGGCGAAGGCTACAAGTTATGCAATTCCTTCCAACCTCCTACTATTTCATCCCTCTTTGGTCCAAATAATCTACTCAGTACCCTGTTCTAAAACACCCTCAGTATATGTTATTACCTTAAAGTCAGGGGCCATGATTCACAACCATACTGACTGAGCGACTGCTGCTGGTCAGTGAATTTAGTGCCAACTTTAGCATATAGAGGGTACCACGTGGTCAGCGCAATGAATCCCCATGACTGTTAATTTCGGTTTTATAGACCAGAGCCACTATTTCCTTGAAATAGCTTCTCATTATCATCACAAGGCTGAGTGCACCCTGTTCCAGACCCACTGCTTCTCAGAAAAAAATCTGGTAGAGTGGGGAATCGAACATGGACCTCTGGATCTGTAACCAGGAACTCTGTCCACTAGACCACAGATGCAGTCACAACCATACAAAACAAGAGAAATATTAATAGTTTTGTATATTTTCATTTTTACATTTTTAGGTATCAGAAAAGAAGACCAAAGTTTTTGAACTGAATGGTAGCAAGAATTATCTGATTTTAATCTGCTCTTAATTTTCTCATGAATCAAATTTTGATTTGTTGCTGCTGTTCCAAAATATCTGAACTTTGCCATATTTGCAAAGGAAGTTGTGTATATTTTAATGCAACACTAGTGAAATTAAGCACTTATGTGTATTCTAACTGTGGCATTCAGGACAACCCTTAAAGTATTGCATGTACATTCAAATATTAGTGAGATTTAAACTGCATCCTGTGTTGGTCTGTTACTCCATTTTGATAAAAGTGGACCAGCTTATTCCCACAAGCATGCAGATGCTGCGACTTGACAACATGCACCAAAGACTTTTTCTAGTAAAGCACGACACTTAATTAGCAGTCATTTGTGAGTAGAAAAGGTTATGTAAATTTAAGAAATAATTACTCTTTGGTTCAGACAGTCCTAATGGTAATGAAAATGTTGAATTACTCTTTGTTATATCACAATGCCGTGAAAACCACTCTAAAGAAGAAGAAATATTGCGGCAACTGAACTCTCATTCAAGCCTTAGTGTCATACTGTATTATACATAACTGCAAGCTAGAGGATGGACTTGCTACATATTTCAACCATTTCTGGACATTACAAGCTTCCATTAGAACAAGTATTTTTTAGAATTTTATAAACTCTTGTATTACTGAAGTTGAATTGTCTGTTATATTTAAAAGCTAAATTATAATCAATTTCATTTACCAGCAATGCAGTGACAGTGATGGCTCCTTATGGACCAAAAATATTTTTAAACACACTCTAAGAGTACATTATCAAGTACTCTTAGGAAATGAATCCTATGTATTCTTAAAAAGAGATGAGATAAAGTACACAATTTTAACAAGATTACAGTTACCCTTATTCATAAAAATGAGGATCTGTTGCCGATTGTAACTGTTACCGTCAGACATTACCTTACAAAACAAGAATTTATTATATTAAAAAATCCTAAGGTTTTCAAAAATATGAGGCAGAGACTGACAAATATACCAGCTGGGGAATACTGACACTGAGGTGTCTGTAGACAGGTACCGGCACTTCAGAGGAAACCGGTCTTCAATTTATATCCTAAAGATGGAGGTAAAAGGTTCCTCTGAGATGCTGGCACCTATCCATAAAACTGCATGGTGTAACATCACAGAAAAGAGCAATCTTAATTTTCTACAGAAAGTGAGATCTGATCAATAAAGAAGCCCTTCATGATGAAATATACAAATGAACTTACAGTTGCATATACTGTGTAACATATTGGGCATATGCCTGCTGCATCCATAACAGCTGTTGTGACATACTGTTTGGGTCATATCCTGGAGTAGTAGCATATGGATCAGTCATAGCACCAGCCCAGAATGTTCTGGGGTCTATGGGAGGAAACTGGCCATTTGCTGTACTACTGTAAGGCTGTGATGATGACTGCTGAGCCTCTGAAGGTTGTGATGCAGTTAGACGTTGCCTCAGTCCATCTGATGGAACCTCTGTTTCTTGGTTTCGTACATTTTCTGCAAATATCACAATACTGTAAGTTAAATACTGATGTAATACACGTGTTCCCATGCAAACGAAAAAAAAGATAATGTTCATGATAAAAATATTAAGTCTCCAGCATTGCAATTTGATGGTTGTTTTGTAGTAGGTGAACATGTGTTTGTCTGAAACAAATTATCTAGAAATAAATTGAGGGAAACTGAATGAATCAAGGCAAACTGAAGGTTTAGCACTGCTAACAGCATATCATGTCCCTGGAATTAAACCTGAGCTACTTCCATCCTCCTCACAATTTATCTCATTCTATTGTACTTCCACCATCATCTACACCTTTCAAGAAGACGTTTCTGGGAGGTTTCTACAGCAAAACTTAGTTTTCATCCCTTGTCTACCCCTTTCTAGCTGCAAAACCAGGCTACTAAACGACACCATCTTAAACAAAATTATGTAACCTGCATACAACACAAAATTCCCAATTATGTAATATCCAAAACTCCTCACTTATTCATCCTTCTTAGGTCAAAACATTTCCCAGTGCACTTTGTTTTTAACCACACATAATTTATGTACTTCCCTTGAAGTAAGGGATCACACTTTACACCTATAAAAACAAATGACAAAGTTATTGTTTTGTTTTCCCACCACGGTGGCCCGGTTTCGATCCTGGGTCTGGTCAAGTGGGATGTGTGGTGGACAAAGTGGCACTGGGGCAGGTCTTCTCCAAGTACTTCGGTTTCCCCTGCCAATCTTCATTCCACCAATTGCTCCACAATCACCCTCACCTATCATCTGGGGCTGATACAACAGGGCAGAAGTGGCTGCAGTATAAGGAACTTAATCCCACCCCACAAGCAATAAAAAAAAAAGCAATATTGTTTTGTTTGTCCCAATAGTCAACATTTTGGACAGGATAATAGATTTTGAACAGAATAAAAAAAGCAATTTTCAGAACTAATATTTTTCCTAATTTCATGTCTTTTTGTTAATACTGTTCTCAAATACCAGTACTTAAAAAAAAGGACAAAGATATCCCTGTAACAGGCCGTGGAGGCCTACAGTGTTGTGAGATATCTCTCGAGGCTCCCACATTTTCTAAACAATCAGCTCACAGATGGCGATGAAACCGTCAACCCTATGTGACAGCTGCCCTTTACCATCAGGAAGACTCCTGGTACTCATTTCTGTTAGAAGCTGACATGACCCCAGGGACATATTGTGGCTACAAGATTTTGGTCAATTGAAAAATCTAACAAACTCATCAGGAACCGATCCCACGACCTTCCACCCTGTAGCATAATGCCTCAACATACTATGCTATGTGTTCCACTTAAGTTTCAAAATATTCTCAGATGACTGTATATGGCTGTTTGTTAGTAAAGGAAGATAGCTGGACTTTTGGATTATTTATCACACAGGTTTTCTAGTGACCAGTGGGGATCAGCACAGGATGTTTGAAATAATGACACCACACAAATTTTAGCTTCCTACACTAATCTTAGTTGATTTTGGAAGAGTATTATACTCTATACTGTTACTCACACGGCCATAAGGATTTACAGTGCACTACCTAATAAAATTAAAGTAATTTCTAATGATATAAATAAGTTTAAAAACAATTTGAAGGAATTTCTGTATTTAAACTCTTTTTATACACTTGATGAATATTTTAAGAGATAATGATTATACAACTAATGTTTTCTAATCTAACTATTTGGATGATATGGCCTACCAGTATGTGGAATGGCAAGTTGTGAATTTGACAGTGGTTTTCCCGCGACCCGTATGTGTTATCCTGACAACCTGGACTGTCTGTACGAGGCCTGATTGTATGTTTTATTGGACTAGGGACAAATGATATGTAGTCATCATGAAATTTTAATTTTGTAATTTTATAAATGTAATGTTTTTATATCTTGGATTTGTTATATATGTATAAGATATGCTGTTACTTTTGATGAAAACTTTTATCTTAAATTTTAATCAACGATATATTTGAATGCATTATGCTAGAGACAAATTGTATTATGATATAAACATGCATTGTCTTATTTTATAAGTCTTCTTGACAACTGCTTATGAGTATTAGCGAGATAAATTGACACAATTCTGTATCTAAGGCTTTTGCCTACTATAGATGTAATGGAATAAGGAAATAAAAGTTAAAGTTAATTTTGTATATATTTCTTTTCATGAAAATTTCTATATTATTATTACGTCAAGAAGATATATGAAAAAAATCTGACTTATAACAAATTTCATGAAATATGTCACTAGAAATAAATCTTTAGAATAGCAAATATATTATTTGTCTCACGATTTCCATCACTCAGATATATCGTATGGCAAGGTAAAGAGTTCCCTGTGCTTAATCAAGTACCAAGCTAAGAATACATAAAATGGAATGGGAGGATAGCTCTACACACACTCTTAACTATGGCACTAGATAGGGTGGATAGCCAGTTTCATGCCTTTGTGACTTTACTCCCAGCGAAAGAGACCCTGGTACCCGCTGGACAAATATGCCACAATGATTTACTTATTCCTCTAATTCCCGAGACTGTTGCAGATTCCTGTATTTTACTAAGTTATATCTGAATATTTATATTTATTATTAACTACAATGAGGGAATTCACATACAACGCTTGTAACAGCAAGTGTATCTATCTGTCCAAGATCCAAGGTGGAGTATGGGAAAGGAAAATAAAAATAAAAAGCAGCTATCACTTAAGCAGCTTACTTATGAATATGGAGTATTTCATTCTGTTATGCTGATACATTGTCTCATTTGTTTTTTACTGTTCCTTGACACTACTTACTCAAACATCAAATTGGCTTAGCAGCAGCACATCTGTGATGAAGAGAGATCTACAGTAACTTTATGAAACCTTGTATACTAATTTAATAAGTATGCCATTACTTCTCCAATTCCTATATTTAAAAATACTGTAACATATCATTGACTAGACACAGGGTTTGGATTGATAACTGGATTTACTGAATGCTTGTAACTACAAATAACTACAACAATATTTCTGATTTATACACTCTATACAGCAGTGGAGGGCTCTTGTGAACACGGTAATGAACCTTCGGGTTCCATAAAATGGTGGGAAATTCTTGAGTAGCTGCAGAATTTGCAGCTCCTCCAGAAGGGTTCAGCTCCATGAGTAAGTAAGTAAATACACCACTACAACTATTACACACATAATGCTCTCCGTTAGTTCACTAGTCTTGCTAGGTAACGGCTGCTAACGATTCAACTCAAGGCTGACTGCTAGCCACAGAAAGAGTTACTTCACCTACTGGTGGTTGACTGCCAATCAGTTTGTCTTGGCACCATGCCCCTTAAGGCTCACAACCACGAACTCTCATTTTGTCCTCATAACTCTGGTATGGACTGCACCGAAATACCATTTCCTATTTTGCTGCATTAGTATCTGTTGCTACGGAAATGTGTTCGCTTAGCTATTGCCTAACAACTGTCATATCTATACATTCCACTATTTCGGTTTAAAGCGGTCATGTCATAATACTCGATGATCTCTTATAACTGGGAAGACGAAAATGTTATAAACCATAAAGGATTAACACACGTAAGTCACTACATCTATACCAAAAAAATAAAAAGCACCTACCTACTGCAGGATTTGTAGAAATCTGTCCACTTTCACTCATTCTTGATGGCACTTTTGTTACAACTGTACTTGCATGTCGCAATGAGTCTCTTGAGGGTGTGCAAACTAGATGAACAGTGTGTGTTTCTTGGCCTTCGTAACGACGCAAAATATCTTTTAGTGTTACACTATCATGCAATAATTGTCCAGAATATATCAACTTCTGGTCTTCTGTACGCTTTAAAAAAGGTATAAAACAAAGAAATAAATCACAGAAACATTAAACTTATTGTAGTCTAGCACAATGACTTAAAAAAATTGAAATTCACCAAATTAAAACTTACTGGTTTACTGGGATAAACTTCTGACAGATAGCCTTTAAGCTTTCTTATAGTCCAGTTCAACTCACAATGAATTGTCTGATCTTCTATTTGCTGATTAGGAGCTTTCACAATCAAAGTTACTGGTATATCAATCATATCCATCACAAACCTAAAGCAATTTGACTGGTATTAATATCCTATGACAATTTCTGAAACAGTAATATTAAGACCAATACACACTGCAATTTGAATCATTTATGCACTATTAACACTTCTAAATATTAATGCTCACGACATAAGGGCAATTATGTCTGAATAATTCAACACATATCATTCTTACACATAATGTCCGAAACTTGACGTTACCTACGTTACGCTACTTGTATAGTCTGGGAAAGCTAAACAAATTCACAACCAGAAACTTCTCCTTGCCCAGTGGAATTAGTTTTCGTATATCATTAAACAAATACGATTATGGTTCAAATACTGTCAGTCATGCAGATAAAGACATGTATATATTTACCTTCACACAACGAACACCTCAGACTTTTATGTAACTTAGGACGAACCTTAGCCTATATCCGGCAGAATATTTGGCGTCTCTTCATTGGTTCAATGTTACTATATCTCTCAATATGATTGGTCATTAAAAGTGAACAGCTGACATGCGTAAATAACGAAAAAAAAAATATATATCGTGAACGATCGTGAATGCAACCTGAAGAGATAATGACGTAAAATTAAATTGCAGGCCATCAATAAAAGACGGAGAATTTTACGTCCTGAGGATTATTTTTTTAATTTATATAGTGCTTTTATAAATGTTACAACAAATGTCGAAGTTTTGGAAAGAAGCTTCAAGTGTGATTATTGTGGGAAAAATTTCATTTCCGAAGAATGGAATAGGTTTTCCTGTCCTGAACAGTCCGAACAAAAATGCAGTTAACATAGACAAGATTAAAAGTGAAAGGTTATGTGCTCCTAATTTCAAGGTCCTTCTTCTAAAACGTAGTAGTAAAAGTTCTTTCATGCCCAACGGTTACGTTTTTCCTGGAGGAAATGTAGATGTTGCAGACTCTTCGACAGAGTGGCGGGATTTATTTGATGAGTATGGATTTGGAAAATACGTATCTGGACCAGATATAAGGAAATTTAGTAAAATAAATATATTTGAAAGCCAAAGAAAGGATGAAATATCAAGATCAGTATCTTTGCGAATAACTGGTATACGTGAAACATTTGAGGAATCTGGAGTTCTACTTTGCAAGAGTAGACGTGCACATTCTTTAACTCGACCCTCAAAATGGGCATCATATTTGTCAGGACATGAAATACAAAAATGGCAGAAAAAAGTGCAAGAAAATGCAAGTGAATTTATCAGTCTTTGTAGGAATTTTGAATGTTTTCCAGACATTTGGTCCCTACAAGAATGGAGCAATTGGCTCACGCCAAATGATTCACCAAAACGATTTAATACAATATTCTTTCTTGTTGCTCTTGACCAGATGCCCACTGCGTTCAGTAGTAGCAGTGAAATTGATGAATTGAAGGTACACATTTTCCAGAAAGTTCTTTTAGGATGGAAAAGTCAGTCTTGTAATTTGGGGGAAGCAAGGAGATTCTTAAGGGCCCGTGAAGCAGATTATTTACTGGAACTGTTCTAAGTTCTCGGATATGTTGTATGAAGAGTTGTGAGAATTATGAATGGTGAATTGGTATGGAAGGGAACTTGTTTCTTATTTCACTTACTGATACTGTTAATTGCATAAAAAGAGTTGGGATGTTATGAACGGCAAACTGGGACAGATATGGTGGGGGTGGTTGTGTGTTGTTTCAGAATGCCAACATTTACCGAATGCAACTGAAGACAACCAGAAAAATCTCTGGGTATCTGTCTAGCTGAGATTCAAACCAGGTCCTTCCTGTATTAGCTCTGAGATTCTTGTGGTGGTAGTGTAAGGATTACTATCTTATGTGATGTCATGTAAGCTGGTAGACTGTATAATCAAACAATTACATTACGAAGTATTGCATCCCAGGGGATAGCAATCTTCAGGCATTTCCTGTGTCCAAGACAACAGCTACAGTACTGAGCCATATCTGGATTATTTTATGATGAAACTGTAACATTTTCCTAGAATGACAGGAAAAAAATAAATGAAAAATCTCTTAAAATTTAAATCAGGAATCACCTGAACACATTGATCAGCAACGGTTTCTCAGTTTGAGGCTGTAAATTTAATAGTGGACATGTGTTTTTGGCACAAAGGAAATGAAGACACAAAAAATATTATGGTAGTTATCATGAAATAAGATAAGAGTGTGATGGTTTATATACTACATTCTTTCCCAGGACATGACAAAAACCACAATTTCTTGTCATGATAGTGCTAAGCCTTTACCCTTTGAATTATCTGTACACTTCTTTGTATCTACAGTTTAACATTTGCTGAAGCGAAAGACTTCACCAATGTGCATGCTCTTGACAACTATGTACTAAGCTTCTGAAATTTTTTATTTTCTATTAACTTTATGCTTTGAGTTCCTCATGACATGAGAGGAACTTAGAGTATCATGGGTACTTTACCAGACAGAGTTAATTTACTACTTGTTAATCTAATCCATGCTGGAAGTTTTCAATGCCCCAACAACAGGAAAAACCTGTAACATGAATTACATGCCATGAAGCAACCCCCCCCTCCAACTCTCTTCACAAATATTTTGCAAAAAGTAAATGCCTTTATATGTTAAATCAGCATTTTCTTTCAAAAAGTTTTCTGAACTTTTAGCAATATTTATTATGCAGAATTCTGCTAATAAAAATAAATAATAAAAATAGAAAAGAAAATCCCTGTTACTGCATTATTCAAAATACAGGTTCGTGGTTTGTTTGAATCTTCGAAAGTTGAAGTACATATAAGGACACTGCAATGCATATCCTGTGATCCTTATATAGTTCTGTGCGAGATTTATCACTTGTCATTATGCAGTTTCAGGTTACTGTAGCAATGAACTCCTGAATGTTAGACAGTAGGTCACAAATGAGCAAGCAATCCTTTGCTTCAGTGTATCGTGCCTGGTCTATGAGTACTGATAACATTTTGATGTGCACATATGAAGCATAGTTTTCTATACAAAGGAGACAGTTTATGAGTGACAGTGTGTTATTTGTGTGAAAGCATTACAATCAAGCTTCAGCATATTATTCAATAACATGTAGATCTGGAAAGGAATACAGGAGACAGCAGGAGAAGTTGTAAGAAGGTACACTGATAAAGCTATCCCTGTAACAGTCCATAGAGGCCCATAGGGTTGTGAGATGTTGAGGCTCCCACATTTTCTATAGACAACTGGCTCACAGATGGTGGTGTGGCTGTCAGCCTTATGTGTCAGCAGCCCTTTACTCCCAGGAAGATTCCAGGTACTCGTTTATCTTAGATGCTGAATCAACCCTAGGGCCATAGTGCAGCAGGAAGAATTAGGTCATAAGAAAACTGCAATGACCTCTTTGGGAATTGAACACACTACCTTCTGGCTTTCAGCATAGTGCCTCAACCATGCTACCGTGTGCCCCTTAGTTAACAGTACAAAAGCTTATTTAGAAAATGAGACTTCACACTGAATTCTTAACAGCAGTTACACTAGTATTAACACAAAACAGTTTACCACATTATTTATTTAAATCACAAAATACTGTAGTGCATAAAGGCAGTTTAACATCATAATTTTAGCTGGGTAATTCATGAAGATTGTTTATAGTTTAAGAAGTGCATTCCACTGAATTTAGTAACTAATGAAGACAAAAAAATGATCATATCTAAACTATACTTCTCCTTCTATTTAGTTCAGTTTAAATTAAAGACATAAGAAATATATTCCTTTGCCAGTGGTCTACTCCAGAAGAAGTTTTGGATTATTGCAACAAACAGAAAGTCTTACTTCCGCTACCACAGTTTTATGAACTGTCCAGATTGATTAATTTTGACTGTATAGAAGAGCTGGCCGACTTTGCTGTCCAGAGAAACTCAACAGGAAGTGAACTGTGGATGGCTGTAAGAATACAGACACTTGATGGAGAAGTTTTCTTGCTTCCAGGTATATAAAGAATCTTACAAAAAGTTAATATAAGGAAACAAGAGCAAAATGACATACAGTTATAACATCACTGTAAGCATTTTTTAAATACAGGTTTTGTTGAATTTTTTTTAAATATTAGGTATGAATATTTTAAGCAAATTAGGGCCAACGAAATCTATTACCACTGGAACTACCACTGTAACCAGCGCTACTACTGCTGCTGCTGCTGCCGCTGCCACCAGTATTAATACTCCCTCCCCCTCCACCCAAAAGACTATTAAGATGTTGATATTTGAAACTTACAAAAATATGATATAAACACTTAGGCCCCCATATCCAGGGAAGATGAATATAAACTGGCATTTTTATCCAGTGAGCTTCATTAGCTTGGGTTACAGGACCAGATCTGAAATTAAAGGACGGTATAAGGACTGCAAAGGACTATGGATTTATTTAAAAAGATAATGTAAGTTTATCTAATAAGAAAACTGACAAGGAGTCTACCATATTAAATGTGATATAAGTTTAATGAAATGAAAATAAAATTTCTTTTCTTATTAAAGTAGCAATTATGAACAGAAAGATCTGAATCAAAATTAGATCTGACAGATTTTAGTCCAAATTTGCCATATCAGTTATCAAAATCACTGAAGAAATTCTTGGAATGCAAATACTGATAGAGGATACTTCATACTTCCCTTGGGGCTAAGCAGTTATAGCACAAAATTATTCATTCACCACCATCTAATGTTAGGTTACAAATACAGAGCCTTCACGCTCCCTCAATCCTCATTCCATCAAATCTCCATAGGCATTACCACCAGTAAAGGTACAATAGGACATATGGAGGATTTAAGATCACAGAAACTGTTTTCAAGACTAATTATACTGTCATATTATCTCTGTATTACTATATTATTATTATTATTATCATTTATTATAATTTGGCATACTATTTCTGTATTATTATATTCTTATTACTATTTAGTATTAGTATTAGTATTAGTATTAATCTTTGACTTGTCCCATATCATGTATAATGATTCATGGATGAAATAAAATTGAATTGAATTGAATATGGCAAGTTGTGTAAGCATAGGGACGTTACTTTTACCTCTAGGTACATCCCAGAAGACACTGCCTACACGCTGCTGCTGCGTGTAGGCAGTGTCTTCTGGTGCTGCTGCTACTGCTACTACTACTACTACTACACATCATAATTACAATTATGTACAAAATTAAGCTTGTAAGTGAAAATTAAGACAACTGTGCTACTGAAATAAATTTACTATGGTATTTCTGAAAAACTTAATGTTTTATAAACAGATCATGTAGTGAATTGGAAGGTAGTATGTATAATATCACAACAGGATATGAGGCATGAACAAGGATATTCTTGTATAGGAATATAGTTTGTACAGTTCTTCCAACATAAGGGCATACAAAGGTACCAGAGATAATGAAATTTTGTCAGTAGTTAAGCAACCTTGAAATTTTATCTACAAATTAACCACATGCATTCTTCAAGAACTAGTACCTACAAGTAAACCGTCATATTCTCTGTTCCTTTGTTATATGAAGCCAATATGTTAGCTTCGAGAGCACGTATTATTTCTCCCTTCAGTCATTACTAAAGCAATGTATTTTGCAATACTGGGTGTTTTCCTTGCATCTAGTAATATGGTGGAATCAACAGCTTTGATGTAGCTGAATTAATATCACATTTTCCCACTATTGTTACTGTTATTTTATCTCCCATACTAATCTGCATATCTAATCATCTCATTCATGAGAAGGCAATTTATCTTGGTTCAAAATTTGCCTGTTACTTCCAGAAGGCCAATATCTGTGACAGTCTGATAGATCAGACACACAGTTCATACATTAAAGAATGCATTTTTTTTTGTAGTGAAATTTATTGAGTGTAGTGCATTCACTTACAGATGTAATTTAAATTTCAAGCCAAATGCATTGCTGGTTGGACAACAGGAAGAGAAACATGGCAGAATGGCTACTTAATTTCCTAGTTTTCCCAGCATTTAATTTAACATGCATTCACCATTAAATTCCTCACACTTTAATTATGGCACGAAGTACAAACTGTGGAATGACATGCATGTTCTGAATTTTTTCTAGGTGATGATATGTACCCACATGAACCTAAATTCGCTCCTGATTCAGTACAAAAAGTGGAAAACACCATAATGGAGTATCGGAGACAAAGTCATAAGTTGCATAGGTTGGAACGTAACAAGGAATATAACACAAGATTGATAGTTAGTAACATTAAACCTTGTGAGAATCATATCTTGCCATATGTTGCACCATTCTGAATTTCTTTTTTCAGATACTACAAGTAGGAAACAACCAGTTGACATAGAGAATCCACTGAAAAATAAATAGTTCTTATCTTATCTCTTAATGTAAATGTACCTCATCAGAACTTCCCTTTTATCAAACAAAAGAACTGAAAGTATCTGAGGTGAATATTAAGATCATGGTTTTCTGTGATTTGAAGCCCTACAGTTAGTTAGAAAGATAGAAAGCAACCTGCTACCTCCATATTCAGGTATAAGCATCCTCCAACCTCAAGATGGAGGCAGCAGGTTCTTCTGAAATATTGGTATTTATGTACCAGACTACACAGCGTCAAATTCTAGAAGACCAATCTTGAAAATATTTGCTTTAGAGTAATGAAATAGGAATTTACAATGTTTTTCTGTGCAGAGGCAGGATGGCTCAACTGGTTTAGTGAGTAGGCTATAGTCTGGAAGACCAAGGAATTTGTATTCCATTCCTAGGAGGTGCAAGATATTTTTCTCTTCTCTGTAACTTCCAGACCAGTTCTGGAGTGCACCCAGCCTCCTATAAAATGGATACTGGAGGTAATGCAAAGAGGCATGGAACCATTCACTTCCACCTAATGTCAACGTTAAGAATGGCGGAGTTATACCTGTATTCCCTTGTACGTCTTCATGGCGTGGTGTTTAATTAATTAAGCTGAGGATAACTTCGTATATTAAAATATAATTTGAAAAAATATGTCCATATTCTGTATATTACTGGATTTACTTGCATATTTCCCTGCCAATCTTCTTATTCTATATGAAGGTGAAGTTTGTGGTATCATATTTGTACTTTTACACACAACTTTTCAAGTCAGTTTGTTTATTTCCATTACATCTGGAATGAGCATCATGGCAGTGGAAGACAGGTTAACTTCTGAAATGGAAGCCATCCTAGCAGCATTCACTATACAGATTTACCAGCATTTTATGGAACCCGAAGGTTTATTACCGTGTTCACAAGAGCCCTCCACTGGTCCCTATCCTGAGCCAGCTCTATCCAATCCATACCATCCCATCCTATCTCTCTTAAGATCCATTTTAATATTGTCCACCCACCTACGCCTTGGTCTTCCCAGTGGTCTCTTTCCTTCTGGCTTTCCCACCAATATCCTATATGCATTCCTCCCCTCCCCCATTCGTGCTACATGCCCTGCCCACCTCATCCTCCTTGACTTGATCATTCTAATTATACTTGGAGAAGAGTACAAGTTATGAAGCTCCTCATTATATTCACTATACAGATATGAAATCTTATTTGGAAATAGGTTTAAGAATATGCAACTTTTGTTACTAATCCTTTTCTTTTTTTTTCACAGAATGTAAAATAATACTGCAACCATGTAACAGTCGAGACAGGGGTAATTTATAAACTTGTAAACTATGTATAACACTGTTGTATGTGTGGAAAATAGAAATGTGATGACAGATGTCACACTGAGGTCATGTCTTAACAATTTTAGATGGATATCTGTACCACTGGATATTTTATGATATATTTCATAGCTGTAGTTCCTTGTCCAGTCTGAGTAGATTGAAGCATTTAAAAGACAAGTAAAATAACTAAATGTTTATTTGGACAACATATGTGCTCCAAATTTGTGTACAGCTTTCTACTCTTGATTCAGTGGGGAAGTGGCTGGATATTGGTAAGCCATCTTCTGCTGATAGGTTACAGCTGAAATTTATACATTAAACAATAAACTTTATATATTTTTTTGAATTTAAAATAATTTTAAAAAAAAGATGTTTACAAAATGATTGTACAATAAAAATATGATAACACATTTTAATATATGGGTGCAATGACAATAAAATGCGAGTAACAGACAAAGATGAAATTATGTTATATAAAGCTGAAGTGTGAGTGAATGTAATGTATGTTAATAACACCTCAAATCTATCCCATTCAGTCTTGCCTAACCATTCTATGGTATGATTAATTATACTACATATATCACCAGGATTTATTGCATTTGCATTCTAATATGCACCACCAAGACATTCTTTTATTTTTGTACAAGAAGAATATGACATACTAAAAATCATGAGTGTTCTATGCTTGGTAACAACAACACAGATATCAAGTTGCTGGGCACACTGTACCACTTTGGAAGACTTGTTTCACTACCTTTATTAGACCGCTGGGACACGGCCTGCATTCAGAACAGCCATGATTCTTCTAAGACGTGGTGGACGCTTCCTACGTGGTCGTGTTCGCTGGCGGTAGTACCGACATGCTAGAAATACCACTGCACAAGAAAGAAGCATCAACACGAAACCAGGGATGGAGCTTAGGCCATCCTCATCATATTCTCCAATTCCTGTTCTTTCACCACGCCAACCCCAAAACTCTCCTGATAACCCATCTGCCTGACCTGCAGCACCTCCTTTTGGTGGTGGACCCATACGCCACATTGGTACTTCAATGGACAGAGACAGCAACTTCTGTGACTTGTAGAGATTGCTATGATCAAAGAGAATTCAGAGTATATCAGTTATGAATCAAATAATTATTATTAAGTACATCTCTCAGCAGTAAAATGATAAATATTTTTCACTGTTTTATCTTTGAAATTTATTTAATTTGATAATATAAGAAAAATTAAATGTATTTGTGGAAAACTGTTACAACTCCTGGATATTGAAACTTACGCCAGTTACTGATTTTGACTGACTGTGGAGCTGAGACTTACGTACGTTGGTGCAGACTTGTTGAGTGGTATGGGCTGTGCCCAAACAAGGTGTGGACATGGAGGCAAGGCTCGTGTCTGCAGTGTGTCCATGTGATTTTCTAGCACCTTGGAGTATCTGAAAAAGTTATGGAATACTAAAGTTTACAACATTAATATTCTTCCAACCTCAAAAATTTAAACAATATACCCAGAAAGGTGAATACGAAGCCTTGAACAACTAAAAATCACCCATTTAGTATATTAATGTACATGTATTTAACATGTAACTTCTATGGGTTCTTTTGCTGCCAAATGATGAGCTAATGTGACAAATTTGTGTCTGTGGTATGTCTTAAGAACTTCTGTACCAACCACACCACACACCTGTTGCATTCAAGATAAAGATTCTAGGCAGAACTTGTAAAGCAATTGTTCCCAACACTTTGACATAATGCCACCTTTTGGTTTTCACCAGACACTCATGTTATTGTTTATGATCAACAAACTTGCAACTGAATGAATGAATGTATAAGGGGTGGGCCTTCTTGGCCCTTGCCCTGCGACCGTGGTGATCTGTTGTGCCTCTCCTTCTGATTATCCCCTCAACAATCCTGCGCTTCAAATGAAGTGTAGGATTTTGTACGTGTGGACGTCAAAATAGTCACTTGGTTTCATAAAATATTGACCCAAGTGACACAATCTTATATAAGCTAACGCCTCACATTCGCACAGGATGTGTGTGGCTGTTTCATTTTCTTCTTGACACCCCTCACAAGCTGGACTATTACTTAGTCCCAGTTTGAAGAGGTGTCCTTTGAGGTGACAGTGTCCTGTAAGTAGTCTTATCACCCATTGTAGCTGGTTCCTGTTTAACTTCAACAGTTCTTTCGCTCTTTTAGTAGAGGGTCCTCATATGAGGCCCTTTGCTTGCCTGAGTCCAGTCCCTGCTTGCCTTTCT
>NW_019738354.1:60843-62113 GCF_002891405.2 Cryptotermes secundus
CCCCCCCCCCACAAGGTGTAAATGATAGGCTAATATTAAAAGTGACTCTACAGAAATAAAATGAGAAGATGTGGACTGGATCAAACTAGTGCAGGAGAAGATTCAATGCCACAGGGTTTTGTCAACATGATAATAAAATTTCAGATTCCATAAAAATTTAATTATGACAAGGTGAATAACTATTGGCCACTCAAGGAAGACCTCATTTGTTGGTTAGTTGATACATGTTTCACAAGTTCATCTGTTCTCAAATTTTGAGGCTAAAAAGTATTGTGAATATCATTTAGTTACCTGTAAAGATGATTTCCTTCCATTCTCTGAGGGAGGTCTGTGATTCTGTTTATGAATTGTGATTGGTGATCCTTAAATATTGATGGTAAATGTCCAGTTGACGTGTACTCCAAAAGAGCATCCAACATCCAGAAACAATCTGAGATACATAAAATGATTCAAAATTAAAAAAAAGTCATTAATTTAAATGGTATAAATTTTAAAATGAATGAAACATGGTTCTCATATACATTCATATATTTAACACAACATGCATTAGTAACCTTTTTGAAGATGGCTATTGTCGAGGCAGTTTGAATCTCCATAAACAATGACCCGCCCACTCTTCTCAGCAGCTCTACTCTGAAGCAATCCCAGGATGGGAACATTTTCTGTGGTCTCTGTTTCTTGGCCTAAAATCTCCTGACCTAAAAGCAAGATGACAAAGCGATCCTTGCATTCTATTACCCGGTTATTCACTTTTTTCTCTTATAATAAAACATTCACTAAATCCTGTTATGTATACAATTTTTTACAGTGAAATCTCCATTTACGGTTTCTTTGGAGATAAGTATGTTTGAATATAAACTAGGAAAATAGTAAACAGAGACACTTTAACATTAAGATCATTGACCTGAAATTATTGCAATTGAATGTCACATGAGAGAATCCTCAACTGAGGAACATAGAAGGGGATTCCCCTGTACTTATTTCTACACATATACATGGACAGATAATAATTATAATTTGTTTCACACCTATTTCTATAATAATGAACTATTCTCGTGCAGTGTAGTTCTATTAACCTTTAAGTGACGGCCCTTTAAATTCCGGTAATGGCAGCGGGACGGATTTGATTTAAATACCCGCAATTTTAAAGCAATAAAAACTGTAATCATTTCCTAAAATTGCTGTGATTTCTACAATTTTTGTGATAAACGAACCAAATAAACGCTGTTTTTTTTTCTAGAAAGAATGTAGAATCATGTAGATATGATAT
>NW_019738354.1:62194-62675 GCF_002891405.2 Cryptotermes secundus
TTCCAAGTAAAAAATTCCCAAATTTGTCGTCTCTCTACAAGAATTCAGAGTTCTTGGAACGAAGAATGTTGTATGTAAATGTTGCAACACAGCAACGGATAGTTTATGGAGCCATGTATAGTCTTGCATGTCTCGAAAGATTATACACGTACGTCATTTCGGTATGCAGAGATGTGGGGTGAGTATCTATTCGTATACAAGAACCCCGATTGTTTATTATCGCTTGTCGCAACACAACAAGCTCTCTGTCCTCACTCTGCTGGAAGTAGATTATAAGTACTTTCATGGTTAGCACAGCCAAGCAGTGTCAAAAGCGTGAACCAACCATTGCGCTGTCTCATTAGGAAGACGCTGACATATTTCAACTCATAAATGACTCCGAATCAGATTGTTGTACATTCAATTCTGAGAGTGGCGTTGAGGAAAGTGAATCAGAAATTGATTTCGATGAAGAGCCATCATCTTGGTCGGCAACCTGGGG
>NW_019738354.1:62843-234573 GCF_002891405.2 Cryptotermes secundus
GGATGTTTCCAAGATTTCCACACGAAGCCAACTTCCGTCAGACGACGCAGGTGGGAAGAGAGACAACTTATAAAGCTGGTGACCAAAAATCATGTAAGTAGAAAAAGAATTTATAACTTAAAATTAGATTTTAAAAAGCCAGCCGCACGTGTGGACTGCGCGACGACATATGGCGTCATTCGTCCCCTTGACTTTATTTTCATGACGCCATATGGTGTCGTTCGGCTCTTAAAGGTTAATTTTAAGTGCTTGTGTAAAAAAAAAAATCAAACTGAATTGTTCTGAATTGTCTGTTTGTATCATGGAAATTAGCTGAATTATTGTAATAGCATTAACATGGGAATCGGCTAGTAATAAACAATGATTCTATGAGTAAAATCGACAGACTGAAGTACACATAATTAAAATCACAAAAGACATTAACAAGCACTGGGTACAATTGACATTCCACATTTTTCTGCAACTATTTTGCTATTATATACATATTCTTTTTTGTTACTAGAACCACTCACAGTTGCCCAAAGGCAACACCCTGGCCTGTTCTCACTTTCCATGCATACCTCCAAGATCCCTCAGATCTAGTTACTGCTCAAGGTCAGCAGCAATTTTCCCCAGCAATACTATCTTAATCAGATTCAACTGAATTCTTTCTGTGGCTACACCTCGTGGCCTTCAGGACAGAATTTAAGCAAATATTGCACAAGGAAGAGGTCGGAGGTATGTATTACATCAGTTTGAAATATGTTCACTACTTATGGGACACTATCCAACTCACCTTGAATAATATGTATAATTTCAGTGTGTTAAGAATAAAAGGCTCCAGTACCAAGATTTCACTATTTCATGAAGTTGTAGGGTGCATAAAGTATTAAAAAATAAAGTGAAATACTTTTTTTGCAATAATAATTTAGAATTATTCATATTTTAGTATTCAGCCTAATTGTCATTTTGAATTAAAAATTAACCATATTTCAAATTTTCCACATTAAGAAACAAAACTATGTTCTCAAATGGTTGCAGACACAAATTAAATGGTGATCTGAATTATCCTGCAGACAATAAATGGGGTTTTCGTATTAAGTGCACTAACATGCTGACATATTTGTGGTTGAAAATAATTAAAACTAAAAGAATCTCACCTTGATCTTTAAGCTTTTGAGAAATAATAATGCCATTCTCTGGAAAACGAGCTATTGCGGTACCTGAGCCATAATACATATCATGGTCGCCTAATGTAAAGTCACCTTCAAATACCCTGTCTCCAAGGGCAATGCCCCAAGATGAAAGCAAGTCATTTAAAGCTGGAACGTTTGCACCACCAGTATCTGGCATCCACCACTGTCTGAGGAATAATAAAAGAAATGCTGTTAATGCAAGTTTAAACACTTTCTCTCTATATTTAATTTACTGTCACTGTAACTACGTAGTTTCAAGTCTCTAAATATTCCGTGAATTTCACCCCGTTAACTGCTGCTAATTTAATTTAAGCCTGATACACTGATTTCAATAAATATAATAGGCCTCTGTTTATAGCACTATGATTTTCTAGTATTCTAATTCTTATTCTAGCATCTTCTGTGGAATAACATGTTAGTCTACTACTGTAACAGTCCCGTGCCTAAACACAATGCTATGAAAACATGTGCAGGAACAGAGGTAAAGCTCTAGACAATCTCAACCTAGGCACTGAACACAGGGAAGTGATAAGCTTCATACTCAGGCCACATCCAGGTGACCTTAACTTGAACTTGTAAAACACCCGAATTATCTTCACATGTAAATGTCAACTAGGCTGATATACCTTGTGTTCTCATCATAAAACTTGACTTTTTTCATGACTGTAACATTGTACCAATCAGCAAACACAAGAAGTGAGAGCCCATTGTCAACATCTCTCTTCAGTTTGGCCACTTCCTCAGGGAAGTACTCTTCCTCAGCATCAACCAACAGTACTGTTCCATACTGAGATGCATCAAAACAGGTGAATGGAGATCCCAGCACTTCAAGATAGTAGCCACTGTTACGCAGATGCTGGTACATGTCCTGCAATACATCACTAACATTCATATTCATATCAAAGGATAATGTGCAAATCTGGCTGTACACTTCATTTATTTGTTTGTGTATGTATATACCTATCCAAAATTGTCTAAAACAAGAAAATGCTTTATTGCCACCGCTTTCCGATTTTGCTTTAGAATATGCCATTAGGGAGGTCATGAAAAACCAGTTGGGGCTGAAATTAATGGACCACATCAGCTGCTGGTCTATAGTGATGATATGAATTTATTGTGAGATAACATAGATATCATAATGAAAAATGCAGAAACTTTAACTGATGCTAGTAAAGAGGTTGGTCCCGAAGTAAACGCAGACAAAACTGAATATATGTTGTTGTTAGGAAGACCAAGAAGTAGGTGGGTGGAAAATACAGGATGGGGCACAGAAACTTCCTTTATTTGAAAAAAAATTATTGCTGATAGACAAAATTTATGTTTAGCTAATGAAAGAATATACTTTAAAGTTTTAAATCATGTAGTTTTAAACAAAATATCTTGAAGGTGGTGGCCACCGTTCTCTATGCACTGATGCAACCGTTTTCTGAAGTTCCCCTCTGCACGTTCCAACATGTGCACCGGAAACTGGGCTACTTCCTGCCGAATAATATTCTTCAGGTGAAGCAGGTTTGTGGGGTGATGTTTAAAAACCTCTGCCTTGAGGTATCCCCATAATAAAAAATCACAGGGCATTGTGCGCTGCCCATGGGATGTCACCTCGAAGCGAGATGAGCCGTCCGGGGAACGTTGCCCTCAAAACTATCATCGAAGCTTGGGCTGTGTGGGCCGTGGCCCCATCCTGTTAGAACCAGACATTTCCTAGATGCATTTCTTCAAGAGCTGGTTCAAAAAATATCTCAAAATCGACTGTCGAACTGCCTCTTCATTTTCTGGTGTTGTAACGGTCCGTTGTCGTCCTGATGATTTTTTCACCACACTCCCGGTTGTCCTAAAGTTCTCTACCCACATAACAATTGATTTCTGGTCGGGAACTGGACCTCTGGGCTTAATTCCGAAGTGAGTACGGAACACATGCTGCACCGCCACACAGGAATGGTTGTTCAAAAAATATGCTTTGACAGCAAACGCACGCTGCTCATTCGTTCACCTCACGTTTCTTACTGAGGGGTATTAGACAGAAACCTCCGCGACTGCTGCGTTCACCAAGCCTATCCCCACTTTTCTGTGACCTCCCTTCCCTTCACAAAACGGAAGTTTCTGCGCCCCACCCTATATTAAAATGGATCTTACAGAAACAGGAAAGGGTGGTATGGATTGGATTGATGTGGCTTAAGATAGAAACCACTGGAGGACTCTTGTGAACATGGGAATGAACCTTCAGGTTCCATAAAATGTTGGGAAATTCCTGAGCAGCTGCACAACTAGCGGCTCCTCAAAAAGGGCTCAGCTCCATGAAGTTAGTTACTTATGTACATATCACACATTCTTAAAGTACTTCAGATGGAAGTGAGATGTATGTTTATGCCCAGAAAAATGAAAAATCCTGGAAAGGTGGCATGGTTCTGAATTCCAGAAGTCTTCTGGACACTGTTCAAAACTTCACATCTTGTAAATGGCACAAAACAGAAAAGAATAATTTTTCTTTTCAGAAGTTTTATTTGTGTGTGTGTGGGGTTAAATTGTTGAATTAGATAGACAGTACTTAGAAATATGTATTGTATGAACTTTGCTTTTAAACTATAGAGCAGCGCAGAACAGAGACAAAAATGTGGAGTTCTGTTTACCTGCAACATCACCTACAGAGTACTGCAAAAACATATTCATAAGAAAGTTGCCTTCTATTATGAAATACAAATTAAACGAAAAACTAGAATGATTATTTTTATGCCCACTTAGCTTACTCTTTGCCCAATAATGGAGGCAGTATGTTCCTGTGAAACATCCTTAAACTTCTACCCCGCTGCATGGCATCACATCCCAGAGGATAATACCCTTCATACTGTGGATTGCATTGAATATTCAAGTACATGTTTTGCATCCTTTGTGATTAACACTGTTTTCATTTAACATATGTGGTTTTCATTTGGGTCATGTTATTTTCTGTTGAGTTCAAGTATATGATGTTATAATTAGAGATTTCTTTAATTTTACCTTGAAATTTGTATGAATATGATCTCCATTCCAATCCAAAGGATCATTCTTCATACGTAGATTGTCCCGAGGAAAGTAGCCTGGTGGATACCGGAGATTGTGATACTGATCCCACAAAATGCGTTTGCTGTTAAGGCAATGTTAAATATTTAATTATATCAAACAAGTTAAAGCTTTCACAGTCTTCACAGTTTCCTTGCAAATGCATGTCCAATGAACAAAGATTGAATTAACCATGAAACTTGAATTTCAGAATTTTCAGGCTGCAGAAACTTCAGCCTGAAATAACCATTTTAACCTATTGAATTATGTTGATTTTAAATGTGCTGATATAATAATTAATATTATTGTCTTTGAAATAATTATATGTTATGACAACTAACAATAATTGCAGATAGTGAAGAATTTATGAAGTTTTTGAGGCTCCATATACACTTCACTCCCAAAGAGAACAACAAACTGAATACATTATGTGTACATACTGCCTAGGAGGTGTAGGGATGATCTTGGCCTTGATTGCAAGTTTCACGGACGACTGTCGTGGCTCTGTTTCGCCATCTTCTGGTGGAGATTCTATGGTAAGTGCAATATGTCCCTGTGCAATGCCTTCCCAGTTGGAGGCAGTTTGAGCAGCAGCTATGCTTACTGCCATCCATCCTGACCAGGGCCACAGCAGTTCAGAGAAAGTTAATGCAATATCCAAGTATTGCCCAAACTGCGGAGTGTAGGGGTGCCACTGTGGCTTGCCTATAACACGACCTGACACTCCCTGACCATTCAAAATGGTTACATTTACAATGGTGGGCACTGCACCATAGTATAGTGACTGAGTGCAGTATGGCCACATGTACTGACATTCAGTAAGATCCACATAACTGCAACAAAGAATAAAACTCAATGTATATTTCTGTTTGGGTTGTCATCTAATGCATATATTTAACTTTTATAGTGTAAGACCAATTACATAAATGGCGCTGAATTTCATTATATAAAGGTAAAGTTACCCTGCCCTTATGTAATTAAGCACCATGTCATAAAGATGAATGGGGTATCAGACATTTCATTTCATTTCTTTATTGCATTTAAATATCGATCATTGGTACAAGACCACAAGATATAGAACTTGTCACAGAATATACTATGTGTATCATAAGCAATAGCAAAACAACATACATTTCATAATATACATATACATAGATGCAACAAGCCATCATAAATTAAATGTTGTCAGTTATGTATACAATATCAGTAATTAAAATAAAACTACAAGAACATAAAACCAAATACATAATTATATAATAAAACAATATATCAATTAAAAATCTCAATCTATGGTTTAAAACAATCTTTTTGTACTTGTTGCTACTAAAACTCTCTTTTCCTTACTTCAGTCAAGAACTTCGCAACAAGTACATCGTTTTCATGAGTTCCACACTACTCCTCCTCAGTCACAATCATTCAATCATATCCCTAATTATTTGCTCTGCAGGTAATTGCACAGACAATGTAAACAACTTTCCATATAACTACAGTCTTTCTTGAACTCTGGTACCAGATCAAGGATAGTGGTTAGCTTCAGGTATCCAGTACCCATTGGACAGGAAGCCAGATGGACCTCACAGCTGGTCTGGATGCAGTGGTGAAGAGAAGATTCTCTTCCCCTTGCCTGGAATTGAACCCTGATTCTCCAGTAGTTCATCCCACAGCTTAGTCACAACACTGGTAATGCTATTCCAGCACTCAAATCACACAGTGTACCACCATCAATCCTCACATTCCACATACCTGCCATTCTGGACTGTTAACCACAAGCTTCCTAGTCATAAAGGTGAAGAACTGTGTACAGTATTGGTAAGAAATGTAAATATTTAATTTGCAAACAGTTTAGTTTAAAAGATGATAACATTTATTGAGATAAAATGCTAGTTTATCCCTTTAAAGATGGAATTTCTTCCAAATATTACAAACATTCAGTTTGTAACTCACACTGAACATAATACGCTTCTGCTACAAAGATCAACTGGTTAATGTATGACACAAACTCCGTCCTAAGTTCAACAATTTATTGTAGTTCTTTTGTCTTCTTTTCTTCTACACTACATGTTTCGGCCATAAATGACCATCATCAGGGATTAATACGTATTAAAGATAAGCGGCGGCACGCACACAGGGAGCTTGCACAGAATAATACCTGAATGGTGCTGAAAGCAAGAAGTAGCCACTGCAGCACTGTAGACCTAGAGCAGGTATCCCTATGAATTTTAAATTAAAAAAGAAAAAAAATTAAAAATTTTATATTTAAATTGAAGATTTTAAAAATACCAAAATTCAAAAATCAAATTGACGTATGTAAATTAACAAAGATTCTATACATATCTGACAAATATCAGCAAGGGGATTCTGATATATCGGGACCTATTAACAACGGAGAAATGAACAATTAAGAAAGCTGGTGTTTTTAAATTTTAAACTACATGCAGTGTAACAGCTACGTGAGAGTGTACACCTGATGATGGCCATTTACGGCCGAAACATGTAGTGTAGAAGAAAAGAAGACAAAAGAACTACAATAAATTGTTGCACTTAGGANATTATTACATTTAGGACGGAGTTTGTGTCATACATTGTGTAAAGTGTAACAGGATGCTTAAATATAATATTATCAACTGGTTAATGCTGTTTAGGGAAAGAAGTTAGAACCAAACAAAACCACAAATATATTCCGTAAGCAGAATGCAAAATTTCGGGGTGTTAAGACAGGTGATACATACAGAGAGTTTAAAGAGCTTTAAAGAGTTAATGAACTGTCATTACAACACTGCACATTCCTGATACTCTCACAAATATTTTACTACTTCAGTTGGGAGACAGTGAACTATTGTTAACCACTCTTGGCTCTGTCATTCATCCAAAAGTCAAGGTGTCCTTACCTTGGACTCAGGCTGGCTTGAGGTTTGTAGCTGTTCAGAATCTGATATGCTTTGAGCAGATCAAGCTTGCCATGGCCCTGCTCAAACATGTTGACACCTGGCAGTCTCCGAGCAGAAGCCATGAGAGCCTGCTTCATACTGGCTGGATTGATAGCATTACCACGATGCAACACACCACTATGTTCCAATAGACACCAAAATCAGCAGATACTAATGACACCTGAGACTATATTTCTGTACTCATTAGCTATTGCCAATTATTTGTATTACCACGTGTAAGTCATAGCTTAAAAATATCCTACAAAAATTACTGAAAACCTAAGGTCATCTTAGGGCCAGGATCCTTGGGAGTGAGGTAAATATGATTTACTAGTACATTCATAAAGCTTACTATAATTTCAACAGAGAAATATTAAAACAAACTTCATCTAAAATTCCTAACTGAAGAACATGAGAAGTGATGTGGTCTTCATGTACAAAACAAACACTAACAGACACATTTTAATTGACATTACCACCATACTCTAAATTTTATTCCCATGTACATTTTGCAATCTTATTTTATATTAATATGCAGCGGCACATTATTCTGAATGATCTCAAATGTAACAAATGGACAGAATCTTCAAAATAAATAATTCTAACCACTAGCTACAGTTTCCACAGATAGCCCTTCCACTGTTCCACTCTTACATACTTCAAACAATGACTTCACTTAATATACTTGTATGTGTTATCAGTAACCAACAACGGAAATTTGTTTGCACCAAGGATCAAGGATGCAGTACCAACTTGAGAGCATAGGTACCTCTTGCACTGCCACCTGATGACACAGTCATAACAATTATAAATGATTATATGTTTTTAGGGAACAATAACTGCATTAAAACAAAGTAAATAACTTGAAGATTATATATACAGATCAAATTAATATCAATTGTAAATCAATTTCAAGAAGAATTACCTAGCTAGCAGAGTCACTGCTCCAGCTACAACAGGTGATGCAACACTTGTGCCAGAGAGCGTTCTACAACTGCCTTTAATGCTTGATCCTCTTACAGCAGAACCATAGGTAACAATGTCTGGCTTCACTCGCCCATATCTGAAGTTATAGAATTTCAAGTTTTGTTAAAAGTTACTACAAACTTAACAAAAGTTACTACTTATCATAGTTTACAACAGGGATACATAATGCCACTACTTGATGCAACACTGCCAAACAGTCTGAACACCATCCAATAATCACTCATGCTATACATCAATTCAGCCATCAAAATGTATATAATTTTGCATTTCTAATGTCTATATGTGGCCGCGCCATAGCTCAAGCGGTTAGTCGCTGGCTTCCCATCGAGGTGGCCCGGGTTTGATCCCGGGTCTGGTCAAGTGGGATATGTGGTGGACAAAGTGGTGGTGGGGCAGGTTTTCTCTGAGTACTTTGGTTTCCCTTGCCAATCTTCATTCCACCAATTGCTCCACAATCACCCTCACCTGTCATCTGGGGCTGGTACAATAGGCCAGACGTGGCTGCAGTGCAAGGGACTTGGTCCTACCCCACTAGCAATAAAAAAAAAGTCTATATGTGATTTAGACTCTGTATACAGTAATGTTAGAGTAATAAAGTAAAAATTTTTATGGGTTGAATGCACAGAACACACAAATAAAACAAGAGCAATTAAAACTTCTGTGAGGGAATCTTCAGCAAAGACCACTTGAAAGATCAGAGGTGAGAGGAGATTAATACAGTGGTTCTAAGGTAAATTGCTTCTGATGATGTAGCTGGCTCAAGACAGAGAGAGGATTTTGCATAGTAAGTGTATCCATGTTACAAACAGCCAATAAGGACCAACTTAATTATGTATGTAAAAGGGAGTCATCATACAACTCTTATTCTGGTTAACATTATTTTTAGCCTGCTTTCCTTCCGTGAGAAAATATGAGTAGTGGGGTCAAGAGATCACCATGATGAGTGTGTATTTTTCTGCCCTCCACCTCAATATTTGAACCAGATGGCCACTTTTCGTGAATGAGTGTTATGCCAGTGAGGCCATTCCAACTGCATACTTCATAATTTCCTACAATCAGCAATAAGAACTTGGGGATTGGAATATACGCCATTTAAACTGTCAAATGTCACAAATAATAATACAAAAAACACATATGTTTAGAACAAGAATAAGTAAGAGGCATATTTAATTCTACCTCTGGACCCTCCAAAGAATTCATGTGAGCATCTGACCTTGGTTTATTTTATTTATTATTCAACCAATTAAAGTGAATACAGCCTATATTTATGGAGAAAAATGCTCCAAATGACAAAAATGTGCTACAGTGTTAATTCATTAGAACATACCCTTGTGGAAGCTCCCATGTAGTCATTCCTCTAGACGAGAATTTAGCTATTTGATCTTCAAAATTTATGCCTCCCACACCAATAACATCCATCTGGTCAGCTGGATTGTTGAGAGTTCTGAAAAGGAAGTAAGTTGAGTATTATATCTTCTAATATAATTATACATTAAATATTTACACAAGCACAGAGCAGTGCTTAATTACTCAGGCTCAAAAAAAAATTGAGTGTAAATTCTGATTGGAAGGAAAAATTACTTACTGTATTTTCTCTTCTTATATAACTATTTTAGTTTCAGTGTCACATAGGCTGGTAATTCTCAATTTATGCTGCCAAATTTCATCTAGTCCATAATATTACCACACAGATGTATTCTAAATTATGTACATAAAATACAATAAGCACCAGAGCCAGGAAATCTACAAAATACCATTTGTATGTGGAAAATGAGAGAAAAGGATAACGTTAAGTGGAACATATTATTTGCCTATTCTGATTTGTGGCACAGAAATATGGACATGGACTAAGAGAAAAGTAATCAGATTATATACAGCAGTCAGCACACAGAATGAAGACAGTGTATAAATAATCACTGGAAAGACCAAAGACTAGGTGGAGGAACCTAGTGAACTAAGATAAACAAAATATAGCATGGAAAAGGGTTGATACAAACACAACAGTTCTTACAGGGTGTATAAGAAGAATAAAGGTGGGTTTGTATTAATACGACCTGACATGACATAAAAGTCATTGGATTACAATAATGCACAAAATGAAGAAATTGACTTTTAGCATTTACAGCGTTAAGAATTCCCCCAAACTGTTTAGCATGTGGGTAAGTGGGACATTTAAAAGTTACAACAATAATTTTTCTACCAAGAAGGTACTTACATTTTATAGATACATAGTATTCTTGACTGAGAGGTGTTACTCACCCATAGAGGGGTCCATCATTACCAATAGCCGACACCATGATCACTTTGTTTGCAGTCAGTTCCCACACTTTGTCAACAAATGGATGATCCATGAAGTCAGGCCCACCAATACTCAGATTGAGAACTCCAATCTTTTTCAAGATAGCATAGTTAAATGCATCAAGAAACCAGGACGTATAAGACACCTGCAACATTTGTCATACCTTATGTTAGCACAATAATAATCATCTACACTTGTCACAGTACAATAAACTTCTTGTTCTTTTTATAGTCTTTTTCTTCTTCCATCTATAATGCAACAAATTAATAATATTAATTCACAATTAATTCATACAATGATCGTTAAATGTAAAAAATGTTATTAAAATTATTCTTGTAAGATTTGAGGCTTTCACGGCGGTGACTATGAAGNATTATTCTTGTTATTCAGCATCAAAGCACCATAACTTTTCGTCCAACTGGCAAAAATTTCAAAGAAAACTTATAATTTTTGTAAAGCAATAAAAAAAGGAAATTTGTGTTGTGCAAATGTTCACCTACCATGCACTTCTCCCAGCCAACAATAGCAGCATTACTCATAATCCTACCTCATGTTGGTGTCCTTACAGTACAAGCAAGTTAAATTTGCATGTTACAGCATCTCAAACTGTTCACCCATCAATCTGCTGTCACTTACGAAGCTCCCATGCAAGAACTGAACCAAATACATGTTGTTCTGACTTTGTACTGGGTTTCTGTAATCTGTCTCATGCACCCGGCAGACTCATATACCTGGCACACTTCATTCCCCATAAGTAACAAGGATTTTACTGTATTTACTGCTAGTTCTACAGACGTGTTTCATCTCTGTACACCATCAATAATGCCCATCAAACAAGACATGATCCTTCATAAGCCTCAATTTGTCCATTCACTCTCACATATTACATACAAACTAACTACAATATTATTACATGAGCTAAAAATTATACATTTAAAACCACAAAAAATATTTAAACCTACACATTGTTTCTTTTAAGATTTAGTTTATTATTCTTATTAATTGCTGTTTTAAAAGTCACAACTTACAGTCAATCAATTAAAACTGTTACCACAACACTGGGAAGGAAATTCAAAAGGAAAACATAATCTGCCTTCCATGGTATAGTTCGGGAGCTGGGACAGTGTGGCCAGCAAAGTGACTGGTTATGCAGTGCACAACTGGGATATGGCTCCCAGCAAGGGTTGGGACCTCCACCACAATGCACAGGGTGGTTCTTGGATTCATTCAGCCTCACATCCAGCGAGTACTGGGGACACTTTTCCCTAGGAGTAAAGAGGCTGGGACATGAAACTAACAATTCATTTCCCTCCCCTGTTCAGGTCTACATCAGGAAGAGTTTCATCTCCATGCATCCTGTACATTTCATGGTATGATGCTTACACAGAGGATACCTACATCTCATCAGGTAATATAATTCTACCTTGTATAGCAATAATATGCAATAAAGAAATGTCAGTCTGTAGGCATTTCTTCTGTCCTCACACACACTTACTTGACAATAAAGAAAATGTTAATTCATATCGGATACTTACACCATGTGGATATGAATGTACCTACATCCACATGATATAAACGCTCAAGAGCTGAATTAACATCAGCAGATAACCTCTGTGAAAGCATAAGATCAGTAAACAAGAAAATCTTTTAACAGTTCATGTTACTTTGTCAAAGAGGCTCCAAACGGTTTACAAACCTTATAGCAATGGTTAAGCAAGAAATCAGTCACAACTTACTGCATCAGTCACAGATTTTAATTATGTAGTGACACATGATAATTTACATCAAGTTTGACCTTGGAGAGAGAAGGAAGAAATATAGGCAATAGATTCAAGTTCATTCCAAAAGTACATGGATCAACCTGTTGAGCTTGTTCTTGATAAGGAGGCAGACTTTTCAGTTACCTGATTATTCGTGAAGACCCTGAAGATATGCAGCTCGGCATCTGGCGCAAACCCGAGACACTCCTGACTTGATGCAATTACTCCAGCTACAAATGTTCCATGACCAAGACCATCATCTAAAGTCTTTTCAGTTGTCCAGTTTGTTCTCTCCTTTATCTTTTTGAAATGTGGATGTGTCTTTGCTAAGCCTGTGTCAAACACTGCAACTTTCACACCAGTTCCTGTAACAACATTCAGTACATAAAATGACTGACAAAATATGAGATAAATTTAAGAGATTTATGGCCTTTACTCATACCTAAAGTCTTGAATGAACCTCACCACCCAACAAAAATTATAATATATCTGAGTTGTTTATGCAACAGAATGCAGTCCACTTTTCTGAACAATAAACCCCTTGATGATGAAATTCTGGATAAATTATTGTAATGAGATTATAAAAAGAAACAAAAACCAAAATTATATCACAATATTAAGTGAAATCCAAAGACATTTCTTTTCTGGCATGGTGCGGTAATGGGAAAAGCTTGCTTTTGAAGCTGGGCCAAAATTTGGCAACAGACTGCAATATAGTACTCGTCTTCAGTTTCAGTGTAGCTGAAGAGCAGAAATTTATAATACATTTTACCGATGTATAAATAAAATCAGGGTAGAATTTTGTTAACAATAATTAATTTCCTTTATCATTATGTATATAGTAGATGAAACAGCCCTGCTATGCAGAAACAGATGTGATGCATTGTGGGCAAACTGTTCCAACAAATATACAGAATAGTACAATATCAATTTTTTGTCATGGTGAATGCCACAGCAAAGAAAGCAATGAAAGAAACTGACATCTTACAAGGGTAAATAACAACATATTTGGTACACCTGGACAAATGTTCCATTTATGTGCAAATTCTGATAAATGGGTGAACAGCAGTGAACACACAAAGCTGAATGACACATTTTTCTTCAAAAGTAGTCGAAGGGTTAACAATCTGAGCCTGTAATGTGTGAAGGACATGATAAATGCCACTTTTGGAGCTCCATAAGTGCATAATGTAATATTTCTCTTTGATGAGCATTTTGTCATGCCATTTCTGGGCCAAATGAATGCATTTATTACTCACTGGTGTCAAACTGTAATCAAGGAACCTGTCTGTCTCCCTCTGTCAATGTTGGAAGTGGGTGACAAACAGCAACACACATGACATACTAGTCATTCAACATATGTGGACTCCACTCAATACACCTTATACTTTGCCATATGTTCAATAAGGATGGAAGGGGGACTGTTTGCAAACCATCATGGAGGCCATCTGCTTCATGTTCTTGCACTGGGTTAATTACATTCACCATGGCAGGGCATCACTGAGTCTTCCTTTAACAGGTTATGACACTCATACAGCATTTCGTAGCAACACACAGAGTTTGACTGCTGTCCTCAAATCTGCACCCATATAATGTGCTTGGTTCTTTCTTGGTCCATAGATTAGCCCCATCTGAGTACTCAACAACCACAAGCCTGCCAACTTACTACATAATTAATGCCACACCCAGGAGGACTTCATCATGCAAACCATTACATGCTACTAACACCATACAAGAAACTTCTGAACTTCTCCAGTACATAAATATCATTACAAGAGTAATTATAAAATGTCATTATTTGACTTTTCTATCACTTTCCAGCTGTGTACTGTGATATATGTACCTCACCACTAAATTGCAAATGCATGAAAGCAGGGCATTTCGGAAAATACTTTGGTCCAAGAGAGCTGAAGTGGAGAAAGAAGTATATCATATAATGAGGGAAACTCATAATTTTTACAGCTCTCTTCACATTTTTATGTTAGCCAAATGAATGCGGTTAGGGTAGGCTGATGGGTAATTGGGGTAAAAATAGGAAACAATAAAATAAACCTTACAGTCTGGTAAGTAGTATTCTTGTGAGTGGGCAGTTACTTGACAAAGGAGATGGGAGGATAATATTAAAATAGAGCTTAGATTGTGAACTGAAAAATTGCATTAAACTGGTTCTGGGTCTTGTCCAATGGCCAACTTATATCACTGGTGCTAAACCTTCAGGTTCTGTCAGGAGAAAGTTCAACAGTTACAACTTTATTCATTCTGGTCTGTCACACTAGTTAATTATTATAAAATGATTTGACAACACTATCCCGTGTGACTCAGTACATATTTATAAAGTGCCTTCTGAAGATGGTCATAACTGACTGAAACATGTAAAGGCACTATAATTATCAGTTACAGTTACAGTGAAACATATTTCATTTTCTTCAGTTCAAAGTTTTCCCCCATTTAATGATTAATTTCAATGATCCCAAATCAGTAACATTAGTATTAGGTTTCCTTCATTTAAGATTTTTCTAAATTCAGCGTTTAAGTCCACTGTTTCCCAAAGAAACATTGAACTGGAATTTCACTGTATCATATTTCAGTCGTAAAAGATTTATGAAATGGATACCTGTTATTCCCATACTCCATAGTGCATCTGCTTGCAATATTGCAGTAATCTGCCTCGGAATAGCTCTCAGCAACCGCCTGCTAGTGTGCCTTCCTGTAGACTGCCAAAACTGATTGTTCTAGGAAATTACAATCATGTGTACGTTATAAAACTGCTGACTGAAAAACATTTAAACGACTATTTGTTTGCAGCATAAAATACAGATTAACACTGACAATTCTTATTCTGCCATTACTGCTCTACGAAAGCAGGAGTGGAAATATACACACATTTTCCAAACGTGTGCTTTTACAATTTTGCATACCTCACTGTATATGTTCATGAGATCCACATTTAATGCTACAAACCATGTCTTTCTACAATGAACAATTTTTCAGAAAACTGGTCAAGACTGACATGAGCTTTGCTTACAGGAGTTACACTCAGATGATGTCAACCAATTCCAAACACAAACAAAATCTTTCAGGCAGTTTCAGTGACGTAACATCTGAATAGACAGACAGACAAATACAATATCCCCATTACGTTGTAGCATCTACAGCTGTTATCATGAGATGACCGTGAAATAGGCAAATATATCATAAACATTTCTAGGCAATGGCTCTGTAAACAAGTACCCATAGTGAGGAATCAATGTGGAACAACAGAGGTACTGAAGAAAGCAGTCTTCTGGGATTTGGCACCGTGTATATGTGGTGTTANGGTACTGTTGGAAATGTGATGTTTCTACATGAAAATATCGGCAGCGCAAATAAAGAATTTCACTTCAAGATAATAAATATTTTCACATGTTCCCTTACATTGATTCAGTCCATTTGAGATTATGAACATTACTCTAATCAATTTTCATCCTTATTCCATAAATTTGATCAGTTTCATGACATTCCACAGTGATAGTCAAACAGATTGAAATATGTCACAGAACTGACAGTTATTTATGGAATAAAGTTTGTGTTATTGTTTTAAAGAGTAATATTCACATGTTCTGTTTTTCAGTTTGTTTTGAACAAGCAACATGTGATCAGTTGCAGTATGTAACATAATGAAAGAAAGCTATCACTGTCGTATACATGGTGGTTGCTTTATTTAAACGTACAACACTTGCGTTATACTTGTATTAATAAAAATAACAAATTTTTGCATTAAAGACCTAGAAATAAGGATCATAGCACTAGAAATAAATTCCTTTAAATAGTATGCAGCTTTTATGAGAAGAAAATATCAAAACTAATACACTGGTTGGAAGAAGTTAGGAGCAGTACTGTAACAATGAAGATTCGTATCTTCAGTGCACATTTTCAAGCATGATACATACAAATGCTAAACTGGCTCTCCGCAATGGTCGAGATGATTGCCATGTATGATAGGTGCAGCCAGGTCCCAAACAGTCTGCTTTGGAATCAGTGAGGTTGACATATTTTAATGTTCTGTGTACTACTCGCTGAGGTGTCACACGCCGCACTGATGGATGCCTATTAAGTGCTGCCAGCCCACTCAACTTCTCTGTTTCTTCCAACTATAGCACACACAAAAATAATTTATATTAGTGAAATGACAAATGCTCATTCCAGTTTGTACCCTTCGCACAATATTTCAGCACTCTTCTAAGTACAGCTAAAATATGTTCTCTCATCAGTCGGTAAGTCTCGGTGTCGAGCCCCATCTCGGGCTCATGACCAGATATTTATTACCTTTAACAGTTACAGTCTTGTTTCTGTGGGGCGCCCTCTCTGACGAGAGGATGGGTCTGCCTTTTGTATGTGCTCCTGGCCCCTGCCAGTGCAGTCTTTATAGGGTCTGAGTCCCTTGGGACTCAAGACCATATTTTACTGTCTCAGATTTGAGACTTCCCCTTCTGTCGCTTCCTACGACTCGCAGGGTCACGTTGGAGGTATTTGACCCTGCCTCCACATGGGGTTCTCTCGTCAGTGTTGATTTTACAACCTATATGAGATAAATTTAAAATAACTGAAGCAATTCTCTAAAAAGATCACTCAATTTCAGCCAGTGTGGTCAACTTCAAATTACTTTCCTTCTGACTTTAAGCACATATTTGAATGCTTCTGTTTGTGAACATCCCTTTCTTACTTTCATCACATTTCTCTGAATGTCTTCAAATGATTCAAAATGACTCTTCAAGAAGATTTTTAGTTTTAGCAATACGAAAAATTGCCATATGAGGTCACAGCAGGCCAGTCTGATGGATGTTCAAACACTGGTATTTGCTTCTTTGACAAAATTATTTCACTCAGAGTATTATGTGGAAAAGGATATTGTCATAATGCAAAGTTCACTTGTCTGACAAAAGATTAGGCCCTTTTTGACTAATGTGCTGCTCTAAAATATACAACATTTTAACATATTTGAGCAATTGGTTGATGGTTTTGAAGCAATAAATTTGCAATGGATAATCTCTTTTATATCAAAAACACAGAGAAGCATGTTTCCAATCTTTGAATTTGACAGTTGCACCTTTTCTGGTCCTGGGAACTCTGCACTGTAGGTTTGGAAAGTTTATGCATGGCATTGAAAGATGTCATTATTTTTAACAAAAGGTCAGGTTATTATTATTATTATTATTAGAGGGGGTGGGTTTCCCCATGCACTTAGACCAGTTATTGGTCCATTGTGCGTCCCCCTTTAATTTCTACTGTCTCCATACCCTACCGGTACTGGTGTGTGCTATCAGCTCCATTCAGCCAACGAGGTCGGCCCTCGGTACCTGATATTTCCCCCATCTACCAGAGGCATTGGAAACTACTTGGGCGGGAAATGTGTTGCCTAATTTTGCTCAGAGGTCTCCTAGAGACATGAGGATCTTTTACGTGCTGTAAATCTATGACACAGGACCCATGGCTTAAAGTCCCTCATGGAGGACTTGTTCCCTGAATTTTTCCGCCCTTAAAAATTCCATGACCTCCGCCATATGTACCTCGAGTCATCAGGCGGGAACGTTACCCCTAGACTACGGAGGCCACTAGAGGTCAGGTTCCTCCAATAATATTGCTGAAATTCTCCTGTTTGCCAACTGCTGAGATTTTTCAGTGCCATTTTGGCACAGACTTTCATTATATTCACATCTTTAGTCAAAATCAATCTCCCAGTTTTTAGATTCCTGTTCAGTTCTTTGCTATATTCCACAGAGTCAATGCTTACTGCTAGCCACAAGCTTCAGGAATAAGTCTGGGTTTTTTAGGATGCTGAGGCAACTTTCAAATTTAAGTTAGAAAAGGAAAGGGTTGTGACAAAATGACTAACACGTCTGTCATCAGCAAAATGTTTTTTAACTTTACATGATTTTTATATTTTTTTTTTCAAGATACCTTTCCACTGCAAACTTAAAACTAAATTCTAGACAAACTACTATAATCATGGAAAAAAAAATATATAACAGATTATTAAACGATTCTCTCCTGAATACACTATACAGTTGTCCATATGTGTAAGGTTTATTCTTAAAGTGCATGACAAAAATATCCAGTCAAAGTTACTTAGAGAAAGATGCAGGATTTGAGTCTTGGCTGATCTCCTGAGATATAATGTCATATAGTCTGCTGAAAGTAAACTGACGTTTCAGGGAAATGTGTCACCTCCATCTTCAAGGCTGAAGAATCAGAGAAGCAAGAAAACAGCATTTAATTTCATTTATTCACCTTCCATAAATCCTGTTGAGAGTACATTCTCATGTGGATTTGGACATCGTCCTTGTCACAGTCACAAAGCACAAAGTAGGTAGCAAGAAGCATGCTGCTTGCTACCTCTGTCAGTTACCAATTAACAAAATATGTTTATACTTACCAAAACAACATCAAAATCACTAGGATAGTCACTTGCTGGATTATTCCGAGTTAGAATCCTCCAATTTTCTACTCCAGATCCATTGAGAGCAGCAGTGATGAACTTTTCCCTCGTATTTGTTTTGTAATAATCATTAAATGCAACAATATATTCTGAAATATAAGATACTTTACTGAAAACACTATGTCTGGCTAATAAACAAAAATTTTATACCTATAACATAAAATATTTCCATCTTTCCACATCCTTCATTTTTCAGTGATGGGTGCTATGACACACTATACAGAAGGACATAATTCAGTAAGTGATTTATGTCCACTCCTGTTTTGTCTCTAGGCAACCCTATACGCTCAGGATTACTGGATCTTTTTCCACCCTCTGGTGAAAGTGTGGGTGGCACCCTTTCACTGAGGATGGAAACAGATCCGGCTTCAGAAATGCTGCTTTTGCACATTAGACAGAGGATGAAGACCAAAAAGTGAGTAATTCCTAGTGTTATATATCACTGTCAGAACCCTTTACAACCAGCCTTATGTGGCTTATTGCACAGTTACACCATTTTTTTTGTACTGGCCACCTGTGAGCCACCACCGCCTGTAACCAACAAAACTGGCTGAGCAATTCTAGCCACTGCTGCCACACAGTGTGGAAGGTCTCATATAATTTAATGGTACACTGCGGTGGTGCAGCCATCATGGATCCAAATGTGAAATGCATAACTTCAACATTATTCCATTCCATTTATTTCACTTTCTAATTGATCCTGATACAGGCTTAATACAAGCCACAGGATATAGAATGGGTCACAAGATCAAAATTGAAGTTACAATAATTACTTGAAACATGTC
Organism: Cryptotermes secundus; assembly: GCF_002891405.2. Classification (NCBI taxonomy): domain Eukaryota; kingdom Metazoa; phylum Arthropoda; class Insecta; order Blattodea; family Kalotermitidae; genus Cryptotermes; species Cryptotermes secundus. Next base: position 82,288 of record NW_019738354.1, read on the forward strand.
AAAAACAAAAAACAAAACAAAACAAACATACATGCAAACAATTATAAAACATAAAGCGTACATACATAAACAAATTACGCCAGATTAACCCCAAACTATTTGAGAACCTAGGGGCACATGGTAGCATAGTTGGTTGAGGCACTATGCTACAAGCCGGTAGGTCGCGGGTTCAAGTCCTGATGAGGTCACTGGATTTTTTTCAATTGACCTAACTCTTCCAACCACCTGGGGTTGACTCAGCCTCTAACAGAAATGAGTACCAGGAATTAATTAAGTAATCTTCCTGGGGAGTAAAGCGCAGTCGGCGCGTAAGGTTGACAACCTTACTGCCATCTTTGAGCCAATTGTCTAGATAATGTGGGACCCTCAGTGTCTCGCAACCCTATGGGCCTTCATGGCCTGTTACCTGTTACAGGGATAGCTTTAATTTACTTTATGCAAAAGTAGAACAAGTTCTGACTTTGTGCTGAAAAATATATAATTACACAGAAATTGGCAAATTATGGAAGAGGATAGCAAATATAATATAATGAGGATCGCAAATATTACAAGAGAACCTTCACAATTTATACTCAACACATGCTACAGTGATCAAACAAATGAGGCTGAAATGATAAATACATACAAAATTTTAGTTTACTAACCTCATGTATGGAAGAGATCACATGGGAGACCTATGTATCGGCGGGATGAAATCTCAAAAACATATATTTAAAAACAAGGTACAAGAGTGTGGGTTGGACTGAAATGGCTAAAGGTAAGGTACAGTAATGGGCTCTAATGAACACAGTAATGAACATTTGGGCTCCATACAAGGCAAATGCGTTTACTGGCCTTGTGATCAACAATTATCTTCACAAGGTTTGTTTTACAAAATTATTTGCAAAGTAACTCATTTTACTCCATTGACAAATTTGTTGAGCATGCAATGGGCTCAAGAGTTAATAAATGGCCTGTGTGCTTGTATTATACGTTGTTGAGACTTGCTTGTTGTAAGTGTGGTAGTATGTATGACGTCCGTGTTTGTTATGAATTTTAATATATAATGAAACTGTATTGATGATATGGCTGGCCAGTGTGTGTGGAATGGCAAGGTGTGAATCTGACAGTGGTTTTTCCATGGCCTATGTGTGTAGTCTTGACAACTTGTGCTGTCTGCGTGAGGCCTGATTATTTTATTGGACCAATGATATATGATGTGTAGTCATCACGAATTTGTAATGTGTGACATGTTTTATATCCAGCCTTACGAGGAGATGGCTGGATCCATGAAGTGAAAATAAATGTAAATGTAAATGGAAAGGTGAAATGTGTTGCTACATATAGATGATTAAGATCAAATTTTTTCTAAACACTTCGCTATAAAACTCAGATATTTAAGACAAATAAACTACGTAAATATCTGTCCCAAAGTTTTTAAAAATATGCGTGTCCATCAGAAAACTGCTGAAGGTATGAAAAGTGTTAATTGTTTATGGTGCTCCTTACCATTTCTCACTACTTGAGACGAGAACTTGACCTTCACCATTTGAACATGGCTTGTGTCATTGCACCGAATCTTCAACCACTTATCGTCAGATTGTTCCTCTAGTGCCTCCACAGACCATGTATGTGTTAGCAGCAACAGAAACGGTATGCACCAAAAGTGTTTCTGTCTTAACCTCACTTTCAACTTCATGACTTCTATAAAACCTATTTGTAACAAAACACCATGCCATCTCTGATTCTAGTCACTGTCCCTGGCTAATATAGTCCATTCTAATGATTTCTCTGACAGTCACCATCATTAATTATAACTCACACACTGTTTGCATACGGGTACAAAATACCTCATATTTCCATAATGTCACAATAGACGGCCCCATAACGAACTTTTATAGTGATCTTATCCTAACTGTTTCGCGACCCAAACATCATGATGACAAAAATGGGCATACTGATGGCAAAATATTAAACATTTAAGCAGTAAATCCATAATGTCAAATTCAACTTCAACCACTCCTCGCCATTTTAAATTTTGAGTCTTACGGGGTGTCCATCACGGATTGCGGCCGTCAGATGAACGCACATGAATGATGACAAAGAGCATAATAGCTCTGGTACCGGTTTTATTCGGTTATTTCCAAGGAAAGATGACATGAAACAATATAACTAATTAGAGGATGAAAATTGATATTGAGATACGACAAAACATTTGATATCTGAGGCCCTGACACCGGTGACTACGAAGATTGCTGTGCTGTGAAATGACGCCGTGCGGCTGGTAAGTCTTTACCAACGCTTCACAATAATCAGTTGCCTCCATCTTCAGGGTAGAAGAGTAATCGGAGAGTGGAGAACATGGTATCCAGCCTGGACCCTCTCTCCCTATGTCCTTACTCAGTTTTTGCAAGCTTAAGATTACTTTTTCATCCTGAAGATGAAGAAACAACTTCCTCCGAAACGTTAACAACGATCTGCCAGACACAGGGTGTAACATCACAGAAGACAGTCTTCATAACTGACAAAACATGGTTCAAGAGCAGCATGTACTTGCATGCTGTGTCTACAGCATTACATCCCAGAAATTTATTTATGTTTGAAAAGCAGCATACACTCTTCTCACTTCATCTATTGTCACAACTAAGAAGATCAAACTTTTGATGCCTTATTTACGTTTGAAAATGAACTGGTTTTGTTTGTTCCTCCTCAGGACACCCAGTGCTATGAAACAGGTCACTGTCACATCCTTTCCAGTATTTACTAATGGTACCCACCCTGCTTCATTCCCTATGGACACCACAGCTTACAACTAAACTAATGTAATGTATCTTGGTATCGCCTTTGATAGGAGGATGACATGGAGAAACCATATCGAAAGGCCCTGCACACATACAGGAGCACCCATTCTCTATTCAAAAGTGGGTGTTTAAGTGCAAATATGAAATTTACACTTCACAAAGTTCTGATTAGGTCAGTTATGACTTATGACTGTCGAACCTGCCAGTATGCGGCAGACGCCCACATCTTGCAACTGCATTGTCTCCAGAACAGAGTACTCTGTTCTACTGGAAATCTTGACAAGTGTACACCAGTCTGTGAATTGAACTTGGCTTTCAAAATTTTCTATGCGTATGACTATGTGAGTAAATTATGCAGGACATAGGCAGCGTGAATATACTCGTGCAGACACTACAGTGCAACAGTTATAGCTCCTACACAGAAAGACTGACTCCTTCCTTCCCAAAGAGGTCCAACTTCTAAACATGCACATATCTAGGAGAGAACAAAGATCTTGGTCATGGATCTCGAGGAGACTGAAACCAGGAATAACTGTGCCGGTGAAGGCCATGTGGTTTGATTCATATATATGCATTTATTTGTTTTAATTTCTGAAATTTAGTTTGTTGTATTGTACCTCACATCTCAGGGTTGATTCAGTTATTATTTGTTTTGTATTTCCTGATATAATTTAAACCAGTTTCTGCATTTACTTTCCATCAACACACTTACATGCATGCCCCATGAATCATTCTTAACTGGCAACTATTTATTACATCACTCAGTTTTCCCTCCTCAACAAGAATGAATTCAGTCATCGTGCACTGCCTATGACACAAACACTCGTCTTCCTGTGCCCTACTGAATGGTTTTAATGTATGGCTGGTGACACCATTAACCAACCACATACTTCTGTGCAGAAGAATGTTTCTTAAGAAGGTAGCAGTCACTTAACTGGTCAAGGAATTCCCTGTCTTCTATGGCACCCGCTGGTTCATTGTGTTCGCAACACCCTTCCTTTGGTCCCCATCATGAGCCAAGTGTGAGGATCTATGCAACACTGGACACATTAGCTTTTACAGTGAGAGGTTATCAGTTCTTCCACATAATCCTCAGATTGGATAAGCAACCCTTGCTGTCTACAAGAGCCCATTTAATATATTTGTAGTTACTCTCCACATTTTGAGCCCATCTCTCCATCCACACTGTGAAAATCTTTGCTTTAAAGCATGATAACCCAGATAATGTGCTATCTACAAATGCTGGGCCTGGTATGAAGATATACGTATAATGCAGGGACCACATTCCTGATGATACTTACAAACAGGGGAGTGCTGGATCTGGTTCACATTGGTTCAAATACACAGGCACCTAAAAGTTCAAAACAGATGAAAAATTGGCCTGGAAGCGAGACTGATCTGATCACAAAGCATCATGGGCAAGGCAAACTTGTGGTGAAAATTTTGGCAGTACACACCTGTATACAAATATCCTTACTACAACTGCTGTAAAGGAACTTAAAATATAATAGGAATTTAAGGATGTATAAGCATTGTGTGCATTTGAATTTATAAATACATTTCTTAATTTTAATATTCCTCTCTTTTTCTGTAACATTGTAACAAATATCCAAGTACTGGAACACTTTCTTTTTTGACCAGTTGTCACACCGCTGATTCAAGAAAGTTAAAATACAACTATGGTACAATGCAGTGTTACAAATATCCTCATTACATCTTTTCAGCATGTAACATGTAGACAGGATGTGATGTATACATATATTCAAGAATTAAAACTGTCTGCAGTTTAATAAAGATCTTGTATTAAGTCAGAATAATGGAATGTATGGAACAGCAGCTGCAAAATGTGCATGATATATAAATTAACATTAAAGGTGTACTACATAAAGTATGTAAAGTAAGGAAGAAAGTGTTAGATAACTGGCTTCAGTTCTAATTCATAAGAAAACAAATTAGCAGAAGCCTTTTTGGTTCATTCTGTTTTCAGTGGCATATTCACGCCTATAAGAACCTTCTTCTCCCCTTATTGCTACTAATACTGCACACAAACTACTCACAATGAAAAATAAAATGTACATGGAAAGCAATTTCATATGGAGAAATAATATAATGTGTGCTCATATATAATTTTTTTTAATGCTAGTGGGGTGGGACCAAGTCCCTTGTACTGTGGCCACTTCTGGCTTATTGTACCAGCCCCAGATGATAGGTGAGGGTGATTGTGGAGCAATTGGTGGAATGAAGATTGGCGGGGGAAACCGAAGTACTCAGAGAAAACTTGCCCCAGCGCCACTTTGACCACCACAAATCCCACTTCAGCAGACTCGGGATCAAACCCGGGCTGCCGCAGTGGGAGGCCAGCGACTAACCACTTGAGCTATGGCGCGGCCGTGTACATATATATGACAACTTCTATATATTAAATACCATTATTTAATAAACATATGCAATAAAAACAGTACTTAAAATTCAGTTGCCACTCAGCATAATGCTTTTCAATACATATAATTCAATTATCTACTAGCAGCAATCTTATCCACCTTCATCAGGATGTTTCTAGGTACTGAGTAACCTGACTGAGGTTTTTGTGGTTTTCCTCAGTCTGCAGGTGAATGATGAGACAGTATCTTAAATTAGGCTATGACTGCTTCCTTCCACACCATTTCAAATTCATCATTAACTACAAGTATCATCTATTCACCTGACATGTTACACTCTGAGCTACTGTTTGTATCATTAAATAAATAAACTTCACTGTTTAAAATGCATTATCTGATGCTGCTGCAGCCATTACTGCAGTTAGAGATATTTCAGTGAAGGTTTAATATATGGGGCTGATACATGATTCATGGACATATGGGTAACACAAAAAATGATATACTTTTATATGACACCTTCAGAAGTATGAAAATTACTGTCATGATATGTATTTTTGGCTACAGATATAATCAGACAACAGGTATTATGGAAGTTAAAAGAATGAAGTTTTCCATACTGTCATCGTTTAGGCTGTGATAATGTGTAGGCTGACAGATAGGTACCAGTGTTCTGGAATACTGTACTGCCCCCGTCACCATGAAAATGGAGAGAGTAGATTCCTGTAAGATGTTGGCACTCTTATCAAACTACATGATGTCGCTGCCACATACATTTAAAATCATATAAAATGAAGCTGTCCTTCAGCCCTTCAGCTGGGTATAAATATAATAATATTACTAAAATGACAATATTAACTATATCATTATTCTCACCATGACATGTTCTGATCTATTGATCATTCTTAGGTGGTTTTATGAATACATATATTTATAATGATGAGAATGATCAATAGACCAAACACGTTACAGTAAGAATAACAATAAAGTTAATATTGCCATTTTATTAATCTTACTGAATTTATAAGCAATTGTTGTGTAGATACATCTCCGTACAATATAATTTACACACAACAGGATGCAAAGATTCAACACGTACTCATACAGCAGTTAAAAAAAAACAAGAACTGGATCTGCATAAATGTAATGTCTTTCTCATGAAATTTTTAACCCCCCAGTACATTTTCCTTGTTCTCCCTTGAACAATATTTTTAGATGATTTTGAGGATGATACAGATTAAAGTTCTTTAACCCCAGTAATTCTAAGAGTTATATGTCTCCTTATATATTTGTCAGTTCTCACAGATATCCCTTGGGCCCTGCTTAAATTGTTCAATATAAGTCGTTCATGCATGCACTGACTGTACAACACTAATTTGTACTTTCAAATTACTGCCTCTCATGAAGTAAAATCATTTACATCATGCTATTTTCTGTTCTTTGTTGTGGTGTATTCTTTGCTGAATTCATGCAAAAACTGGAAATTATATTTAAATTTCTGTATATAGTAAAATCTCATTTAAGGTTCGTCTGGGAAGAAGTGGATTTGAACGTTAAAGTGAGGAGCAAGGAAAATTTCAGCTGGAGAAAATTTAATACTGAACCTTAATGTTAAATAAGGACAAAACCTTACATCGAGAGACGTGAATTTTGGATTCACTATACTGAATTTAAAAAGAAAATATACTACCATATCAGAAGCAGGTCCAGGAGAAATAGGAGAGATGGGACGATAATTGTGATATTTAAAATTAAACACTTTGAAAGAGTCAAAGTTTGTTTCTTTGCTCTTCAGTGTTTCTTGTGTTTCATTTAATCATCTGTCACTTCTAAAATTCATGACAATGGTATATTAATATAATGATAAACTTTTTGGACATTCACCATCCTCATATTCTTATTAAAAATGACATTTCTGAGACATGAACTATGTCTCCATTCTAGGGCAAAAAAGCTCACTTAGGCCAAATCTATTCAGCAAGTTCCTACCTCCAGACATCTGAAGCAGCACAAGATGCAATATATAAACCAAGTAAAACAGGAACCATCTGTGGGAGTAAAATTAAATATATATATCCATATGCATGAGATGATGCACCTATGGCCACAGATCATAAAACCAGAGTCTGACTAAAATAGAAGCTGAAACCACTGAGTGAGATTATAAAAAGGACAAATATAGGTACGTTAAAATCAATGATAGGAAGTAGTCTATTGACATTTAAAATTTTACATAATACAAAAACAGATGCAATTGTAAACCCATCATATACAGAGGATTAAAATTCAGGCAGATAAAATTTCCTGTATACCGATGAGGTTCTAAGAGCAAATAAATCAGTACTAATAATTATTGAATAAATAAGACAATCATATTTGCTAACTTCCTCTCCCATGACGGGGGTCCAGATGAGTGAGCTCTCCAAGCTAGGTTGAACGACTGGAAGAGATACTTTGAGACATTTTGGCTGATTTCTTGTATTTTCTGTAGGTGCTGTTAGGTTCAATCTGTAAAATCTTCTTTTCAACATATTTGGAGGTTTTATCTGGTGTGCATATTAGGTTTATTTTAACTCTTTGATAAAACTTTGCATCAGACCATATTTGTGCTCCTTAATGCATACTACCAAAGGTCTACCTGTTTTGCTGATGTAACATCTGCCAGTCACATGCAATACTGTGCGCACACTGCTTTGTCTGCTGGGCACATCTAACAGGTTCAGTTTCCATCAGTGTCCCACAGTGTATATATAGTTCTGTAAATTCTGCTAACATTGAAGTCATCCCCAATGAATATGGGATGCCATGTTATGTTCCACCTGAAGGACACATGCTTCTCCTTGACTTGACAATGGAATCAATTAAGTGTTGTGGGTATTCATTAAACATCAGATCCTGCTTACATTCTTAATTTCCCTGTTGAAATCCTTCAAATCCTGACATATGACACTGCTTCTATTGACAAAGTTATGAACAATTCCTCTCTTTAAGTGAAGGAGGTGGTCAGATTTAAAATGTAAAGAGTCTTGTATGGGTAGGTTTCCTTTATCATTTTGTGGTTAAATTATGGTCCCTCTTCATGATCAAGACATCTAAGAAGGGAAGAGTATTACTAATTTCAAATTCAACTGTGAATCTTGTGGTAGATCTGAGGCTGATGAGGAGGTGAATAAATTATTACAGTCCTGCTGGTTCATGTAGCAGTACATCATCGATATATCTTAGCCAACAGTGGGTTTGTGGTCTGCAGTACCCAGTGCTGTTCCCTGAAAGTGTTCTATACATATGCAGCTGACCACTCGCTACAATGAGCTTCCCATTTACACTCCGTATTTTTTTGTGATTGAATTTGTCCTAAAACTGAAAATGCATAGTTCTTAAACATATTTCAGTAATCCCATGACATCTTCAATATGCAGAAGTGAGCAGTATGAGGAAGAAAGACCCAGTCCCTGGAATGACGTCTGAGATAAAAGTAGGAAGATAGACTGTGTTAAAAAAAATCAGTCCTTACAGCCATCACTTCCATTAGGTTGTAGCACACTGTCTGTGCTGAACCTGTTCAACATGCAATAGAATAGGACTGTTTCTTTTAAACAGACACTGCATTAATAACTCTGATGCACAAAACTAGACTCTCCTTTGACTTAAAAGTGGCACTTGTTAACAATTACAGAGGCTGTTTTTCAGATTCTTTCAAACATGGATGGTGTAGTCTTGCTTTTCTCTGTCCCGTTCTTGTCGATACCTGCAACACACAGATAACATTCAACAACATTGGAGAGCAGGCACATAAATAGATGTTCCTTACTAAAATTTGTACATAGCATAAAATGCAAAACTCCTTGAAATCTGCAAGTGTTATTTGAAACACTATAAAATGTGGCTGATATTTAAGAAAATAAAAAGAGAAACAATTTTTTGAACACGGAAAACAGCGAATAGGATTGAAACAGAATGAATGAATCAGCAATGTGATGGAACTAACTAATTCATTCAATTGTTTTTCTATTTCTATGGAAGAAATGCGCAATTATTGAAATAGTAATTAATTCTGATAATTTTAGATAAGCTTTTTGAAAAGAATAAGAAAGTTAATGTGATTCAAAAAAGTAAGCAAGTAAAGTAAAGGTATCCCTGTAACAGGCCATGGAGGCCCATAGGGTTGGGAGATCTTGAGGTTCCCACATTTCCTAGACAATTGGCTCATAGATGGCGGCAAGGTTGTCAGCCCTACGCGCAAACCACCCTTTACCCCCAAGAATATTCCTGGTACGAGGCTGAGTCGACCCCAGGGCCATAGTGCGGCTGGAAGGATTGGGTCTATTGAAAAATATCCAATGACCTCATCGGGACTTACACCCGCGACCTTCCAGCTTGTAGCATAGTGCCTCAACCAACTATGCTACCACGTTTCAATACATATATAATGCTCATTCAAGATTTAAGATTATGTCACATGGATGGTGACAAGACATATCAACCAAAACATAAATAAAAATGTGTACAAGGAGAGGAATTTAGCCTATCTCAGAAAGGTACACTATACAAGATCTGTATTCGTGACATTACACATAAAATATGTGGAAGAAAATAATGTGTATTAATCATCCTACCACATATTTTCATTAGGCACAAATAAAAATGAACTCTAATGATGTACATAAAATTGCAAATTGTGTTAGGAAAATATGTGTTGTTCAGATTGAAATGCCCATTTTCAAGCTTGTTTAACTAAGCTTTTGGTTTTGTGTTTAGATAATTATGACCACATATTTGCAGTAAGACGATTTTGACTTCAACTAAACCCTTTTTCATGCCTAATGAAACAGAACAGTGCAATTAAGGTACCTGTCATGCTGAATAAACTAAAATCTAGGTCATTACAGTAAACATACAAACTCATGTTCTGTATGCTGCAGCATGTAACAGTTTGTTCCTGACATTACTACAAACCTTTTGACAAGAGTGGACAGTTCCTGCTCAAGTTCCTCATGCCGGAAAAGTGGAAGGGCAACATTTTCTGGACCAGATGCTGCTTCACGATCACATTCAGCCTCGGAGAGCTCCTGTCCATCTGAGAAGCCAGATGGAGGTTGAAGAGGAACCACCTCCTGACACACTATACTGCCTCTGGTATTTGGTCTGCAATATATTTAGTCAGTGCATAAGTCTGCAAGCTACTAATGTTCCTACAAAGATAGAAGCAAGTTTATATAGACTGTTAATGGATTCCACCTCCTGATTTTATGTAATTTACATGTTTTACAACAGCAGATGTGTTGAACGATAGATTATGAAGATAACTGCAGTCTAAGATGAGACATTGTGTAGCCTGGTAGATTGTTATCAGTGTCTGAGAGGAACCTGCGTCCACCTTCTGCCATGAATAAGGAAGCAGCAGGTTCCTCCAAATGTTGGTAATGATATACCAGACTATAATGTGTCATATCGCAAAAGACAGTAACTTTTATTGTCACTGCCACAGGAACCTCAAATCTCAAAGATAAGGCATAGTGCTGTTATGTGAATCATTGATTTGCTTACGAACATGGCCTGTCATGTTCATCTTACATGTTAATTTTTCCAGAAGTAGAACAGTAAATGTTACATTTTATCTCCTCTGCCACTTCATAAAATGAATGGCACTACACTACTGAATATGCTCTTCTGTCTTAGTTTATCAATTATGTAAAACTGTAGAACACTTATGAACTTCATATGCATTTCATGTGTGGTATGAGACATTTTTTTCAGTTATTTTACTTCTTACTGCCACACAACCTCTGACAGAATGATACTAAAGCAAGAACAGAAAGAAATGTTTCTTTCTAAACTGAATTTTTCAGAATCATTACTTCTCTGGTACTAACATTACATTATATTATATTACATTAGATTACATTATGTTGTAATAAAACATTCATATTCTATTTTCCAGAACTAAAGAAAATTATATTTTGTATTCAGATGTTTTCACTTCATTGGCACAACTGAAATATCTGCATGTCCAGAATTTTAGTGCATTCAAGTTTCAGATTTGATTGTAAAAATGAAAACCAAATTTTCCATGATAATGACTGATATCTGGGCTCAGTTTCTTGGAGAGAATGATTGGGTATTTAACACATACAGAGTATTATCTCTGCAGCATTCTCTTCTGAACTGCTGAAAATGATTACCATCCCATTTTATATTTTGTGAGTTTAGATATTTTGATTTGTGCATTCCCTTCTCCAGTTAGCATTCACATTACAATTGAACTGTCATGAGCTGTATCTTTACATATCAGGATTATCCTAAACATAAAGTAAGGTGAGTAGCTGCATTTATGCAAGAGTTATTTATTTGTTTGCTTTGCTATTGCAAAGGGCTTCAACCTCAGGTCATTTTCTAACAAATATACAATTTTATGTGGCACCACAGAACCACTGTTGAAGTAATCTGAATTTTATGATTCATGAAAATTGAAATATTTGTTCAATCTTTTTAGGGACAACTAACTTCGGAAAACAGAAACTTTCCTTTAGAAGATGGTCCAAAAATCTTGGAGAGAACCATGAACAGATATAATGTAAACACACAAAGAATAAAATATTTGGAAAGATAAATACATATCTGAAAGTGATAAGAATGGAAACAGAACTGAACAGACTGGAGGCCTGCAAACAGACAGAAAAGCTCAATGAATATCAGGCAGGATTTCCACACAACACTTTACTGATTTTTATTAAAAAAGGTGATAATGAGATATGCAAGGACTGAAAAATATGATAAATTATTTCAGATTTTCCTATGATAAAATGTTTGGAAAAGTGTTAGTGATTTATTCTTCAAATATTACTGGTAACATATCTATACAGAATGATACATTTCTCTGTCACGTGAGAAGTCCACAAATCGTTTGCAGGTGTAAACTGATAACTGAACAATATGCAATTCAGTTATGTTATAATAATTATGCAGGTAGTGAATAAACTGGTTCAGTATCATGTGTAACACCGTGGCGGCAGGGGGGCGTGGAGGGATCCCTCGCCGCCNATTCATTATCATGTTTCTGGTTGTGCATCAATTTATGCAGCATTCTGATAAAGTACAGTAAAAGTTTAAGAATATTAGCATAATACTGTCACGTGACTACAGACGGGGTATGGATTGGTGAATCAATTTATTGACCACTTATACACCCATGACTTGGAAACACATGTAATGTCAGAGCCATTGCTAAGCTCCATAATTTACAAATCACCACAACACCTGATAAGCCTTTTCCAGCCTAATGTATCTTCACCAGCTGTTCCCTGGCAATGGCTTCTAACATTGGAGATTCTTCAGCTTCATGTGGTCAGGNCTCATATAGTTTACAGGTAGCCACGTGTTACTTTATTAACACATCTTAAGGGGCGTTGGTATCACGGCTACTAACTACTGCCTGTGTGGCAGGTGCCTACCCCTGTCCATTCCTAGTACCTCCCCTTAAGCATTCAGCTGCTGTTGCAACTCTCCTTTTGGGGAGGATCTGCTTGATGGGTCGAGGAAAGGTGATTATGGAGGGTGAATCACAATTCCCTGCGTACATCCTATCCTCTCTACTCTATCTATTTACACTCTTATATTTACATGATTTACAATATTTACATCATTACAAGGCCGACTTTCAGTCGGGTCTACATAGGCTTCACTTCACGCTACACTAGGAACCTCCCCCCTTCGGGGGTGTAAAACTGGAGTCTCTCTCTCTCTTCAACTATAGGCAAGTATTGATCGTTCCATGTGATCCTGTTTCCCAACTAGTCATTAGATACGATTACACTGTCCTTCGTAAAGTTCACTCTTAACATAATCTACCCTTAGTTATACCTATTGAAACCCACATACTATATTTATCGCTACACGCTAACCATAACCTTGACACATACACTATAAAACCCTTATTGCCTGACTAACATCCTAGGCTACTACATGTTACATGATTCTAGTATCCTCCCCTAAGTGCTCGCCGGGCACACTGGAGTTTGCACATTCAAATCTCACAACAACACTTTTATCAACAATACTATTAAACAACATGGCTGATATGCGTAAACAAGACTTACTTGACATAGAAGAATGCAGGCCCTTCCAGCACTCGTCAAACCCATACTGAATAGCGCCTCCGGCTGACAACTGGCTATTATCTGTGAGATCAGAATCCCAAGTCTCTCGAAATTCAGTAATTTATAGTTTTAATTTGCTAATTCAGCTGTTGACGACAGAGGGTAGTTAACTCCTCCTCAGTGTCCTCAATTCCCAAAGTAATATTCTCATTGGATATTCTAGGTGGCTGGGGGTGGACCCACGGTATCTTATTGCTGCGTATTTACTCATATGACCATCTCTAGTGGCCTAGTTAGCGGAGCGTCTTACTTACGCTATTACGCATAAATGCTGATCATCAACATTCTTAACCTAGTTGCCTGTCCAGGTGTTGTCATCTATTGTAATGGCTGTAAAACACTTTGCGCAAGTCTCGAACATTTAGGTAATGGCTTAAATTTCCAGTCTCAAATTTGAGGCGCTACACAGAAACACACAATATTTNTTGTGCATCAATTTATGCAGCATTCTGATAAAGTACAGTAAAAGTTTAAGAATATTAGCATAATACTGTCACGTGACTACAGACGGGGTATGGATTGGTGAATCAATTTATTGACCACTTATACACCCATGACTTGGAAACACATGTAATGTCAGAGCCATTGCTAAGCTCCATAATTTACAAATCACCACAACACCTGATAAGCTTTTTCCAGCCTAATGTATCTTCACCAGCTGCTCCCTGGCAATGGCTTCTAACATTGGAGATTCTTCAGCTTCATGTGGTCAGGTTCTGTCTTCACAGTCTCCTATGCAGAACTGCCAATCAAATGACATTGTCCCTTGTTTCTAATATCTCAGAACGGACCACATAGAAACACCCCATTTCAAACAGTACCTCTATTATTGTGTGTGTATTTGTTGGCACAGGGAATGTGTTGCCGAGCCATTGTCCAGAAACTGTTGTTGTTTACAGTGTCATTACTTAGCAATGAGTTTATACTCCACAATACCATGGAAAATTAATTACAAAATGAATAACAGTGATTTATACTTTGTTAAGTCCTTTGAATATTTACTGGCTAAATTTTGGACAATTTTCTGCAATATTTATGGAGGTCATCATGGTATGAGTGAAAGGCTGAAACAAGTTTGATACTCCGGAGAGAGCTCGGCTGTAAATGAACAAATGACAGCACGGATTTGAGGTTCTTATGGCTGTGAATATTAAGATTATGATATTCTAGGATATGATGCCACACACTTTAGTAGATAGGCATCTGCATACCAAACTGCATGGCTTCATGTCCAATAAGACTATAATCCTAAGGGACAACATGCTTGCTCAAGGACCAGAGCACTACTTGTAACTGATCCTCCATATCTGGCTATGCTGACTCAATAGACAATTCTACATAAATATCTGTTTCTTGATTTTTCATACAGGATGAACTATTTTAACGTTATGGCAATGTTTCATGTCCTACTTAATAATCACAATAAATGCATAATAATTATCTCCATTCATTGTTCAAATGTTCTACATATGTATGTCAGGAAAGCATGAATTTACACATGATGTAAAAATAACGATTTGCATTTGTAAGACTGAAGCACAGAAATTGTCAGTGTGCATTCACAGAGACAGATCCAGGCCCTTCTGCTAGCATGCATCTTTACTGATCATTCAGAGAGACATGCAGACACCACTTTACTGTGATTAAAGTGAGCTGAAGAAGCATTCATAGGCACTTAATATGTAAGTAAAGAGCATCAACTGACAAGGCATTTCACTGAGTTAGTTTATCCCAGTCACAGTAAGCCTTTCCAAACTGCAACATTATATGTATTTTCAAAGAGGAGTGAAATGACATTTTTCCTTCTCCTCTGATAAAATTACAAGAAAATGCACACTATCTACATCTGCCTGAAAATATATAAAAAAGATTATAATTTACTATGGCTTCTTTCTTAACATTTTAAAAATGTTACAGCATGAAAAAAGCATGAAAAAATACAATAGACTGCTGCATCCATGACTTAAAATAGTATATGGAAGTAATTCACATGTGGTGAATCATATGAAGCCTGAATACTAATTAGACATTTAAATAAACCAAAGTAATCAGTGACAATGAATTCTTACAAATTTTTAAATATTAAAGAATTTATGTGCCTGTGATAAGACCTCTACAATGTATGTAAATGTAACACAGAATTAGACATACATCTATTAATTAAAATTGACTTTGCTAAAGAAAACTACTGATGCCTTTGATAAATCTATATGACTAATTAAGTTTAAAAATGTATATAAATTTACATTCATTTAGGAAAAATTTTGAATATTATACTGGTGAAATCTGAAATGTTCAACATACAAAGTGGCCAGATTCCACAGCATAAGTACAATGTTAAAAAAGTAATACTTTAATTTAATTGGATTGAAGATGTGTTAGGACTTCAATGATTCTCAGATTCAGGTATAATTTCACAAGGTGCACCATACCAATCTAACTACATTAATCAGACAGTTAACCTGCTGCATTTTCTTGTAGACAGACAGACAAAAGAGTTACTTAGACTTTCTTATACAGAATGACATCTTTGGTGAAAATGATGAAAACCTGCATTTAACTGGAAGCGAACATATGTGACATCAATGTGGGGATGAGGACTGAGATTAAATATACTAAATTAAACAGCCTTTTCATTGAAGATCATTGTCCTTTGTGATGTGACACTGTACAGAATGGTACATAGGTACCAACAATTTGGAGCAACCTGCTATCTCATCTTCAGGGTAGACCCAGAAATATTGGTATGTTCTACCAAACTACATGATAAAAACTACATAGAGAGAGATGTCTAAATATTTAAAACTGATATATTTTAAAGACACATTTGTATAAAACCCCCACTTTAAATATCGAGTAGTTATCCTGTGTGTCCATCATAATTTTTGAAGAAAGAACTTTCTTTCTATTAATGTAAAATTTCTAGTGTTTCATATTTCTGACACATATAATTTCTAAGCATGTACACTAAAACATGAAATAATAACACTGAACAACTGGAGTGTAACTGAATATGATAACAAAAAAGAATACTAAGTGGTAATGCTATGTTTTAACATAATTTTCTATTCATTTTGCTTTATTTAATATCAAATTATTTAAATCAGTTTTTTAAATAATGACTCCCATAATCTTATTTAAAAAATGTTAATACAATAACATCAGAAAATTCACTTTACCATATTCCTTGTTCCATAGCAGAGAACATTAAGATTATGAGGTAAATAAGCGCCTAAGATGAAAAAGTCATGTGTAAAACTGTGGAGCTTTGTATGTAGTGTAAGAGATGAGATCTGGCCACCAGTGTTAAATATGACATCACAAACTAGATATACTATAATGAGATTGTGAATACGATGTCAAATTCCATGCAGAGAGCTATGGCTTCACGCCATCGCAGCACCTACTTGCACTACCTGGATGGCGTCCCTCTCCGAGCCATCACACCACTGCGCCGTACTCTGTGGTTCACTTCTGGTGAAGCTTCTGCTGATTCTGTACTGGAATCCAGTTCAAAAACTGAATCTGCTGCAAAAAAACAATCTATTTTAAATGCTCTCACTTGGTGAGATAAAATGTAAGAGAAATTCCATATAAAATCAACTGAGGGTGGATACAAGACATTTATTTTCCCAGGCATACAGACTCTGCACTGTAGAACCGTGTATGGAATTCTCTAGTCTACTGATAAACACAATCACACAGAGCCTGTTACATTTCAGCATTTCACTGTACTCAACATCCACTCAAGCACCTTCTTTGAGGAGGAGGGGGGGAGTCAAAAAATTTTCAGCACAGGCTGAATATACCAAAATCACAGAGTGAAAGATCCAGATCATGTCACAGATGTTCCAACATGTTCCAATATTTTCAGTGTAGTGCACCCTTAATGGTGTTAGTTACATAAAGGCTTGCACTGACACTCAGAATTATGATGTCACAGATAGGTACTTGTTGAACCATCACTCCAGCAATAACCTCAGGTGGTTTCTATGGAATTTTTATATCTGATAATTATCGTGGAATCAGTGAGATTTCAGACTTCATGGTGGTGAAAATTAAGGTTGTGGTATTCTGTGTTATGATATCATGCAGTTTATCGGATGATCATGGTTTCATAAGAACCTGCTGCCTCCATTTTCAGGTAGAAGTTTCCTTAAAAAAATTGTAATAACCTATAAAACTATATAATGCCACACCCCACAAATCACAATCATAATGATGGAGTAATTTCTTGAATCTCACTAGCAGAAAGGAAAGAAAAATAAACCCTTTATTAATATGAGGACCTCCTGTCAAAACCTAAAATGAACAGCTGAAACCAACTGTTGAAAAACATAGTCTAAGAATATGTAATATAAAACCCTTTTACCTGTAAATAATGCAAAAAACCTTAATGCTTTTTGTACCTATTATGGACCAGGACATCAAAACAGACACTCTTGAATAATTTTTCAGTGCCTGTTCTTTTTCTTTCAACTTGTAATTGTTTTTGTGTTAACCAGGATGTGTGACTTTTAGTCAAGAACTTGCTGAATTACATCCACTATGAATTACATAAGATTATAAAATAATTAGAGGAATAGATCAACCAACTTTTGAAAAACATAGCCTAAGAATATGTAGTATAAAACCCTTTTACCTGTAAATAATGCAAAAAACCTTAATGCTTTTTGTACCTATTATGAACCAGGAGCTCAAAACAAACACTCCTGAATAATTTTTCAGTGCCTGTTCTTTTTCTTTCACCTTGTAATTGTTTTTGTGTTAACCAGGATGTGTGACTTTTAGTCAAGAACTTGCTGAATTACATAAGGTTATAAAATAATTACAGGAATAGATCATTAGTAAATAGATTTTTAGGTAAATGTGTATCTTAAGTCTGACAGTAAACTTTCTCCAAGTGCCTTAAGTTCAAGGTTAAGTAGAACAGAAAACTGTTCACTACTTTGCAGAATTTGTAGTAATTAAAACCTTAACCTTCTGTAGGTTTTGAGTTTTTAAATGCTATGAAACATTTTTAGCAAATGAGAATTGGTGCAAAGACAGAAATTAATGCAAGTCCAATCCCCATATCAATTCTGTAATTAGTCTAATATAATTAATTAAATATAAATAATGTTATATTTTTCTGTGAGACACTTTATTTACCATTTACACATTTAACGTGCAGACTGTGGAAAAAAAAAACGTTCAGTGTTATCTTTTCTGCTTCTATTTTTCATATGTTTCTTTCTATTTTACACAATTCTAAGTAATATATTTACTGACCATGGTGTGGTGCCTTGTTGGATCTGTGGTTGGCAGTAGGAAGTCGATACTGGGATGGAATTGCCTTAGGTTCGTTCCTCCTTGGACTTCCCGCCCCACCCGTACTACTATCTGAGTCTGACCGTTCTCTGTCCTGTTCACGATCCGTCCCCATTGAGCAACTACGCGATCGCCCAAAACCCACACCACTACTACTGCTTTGGCTTTCTTGATGTTGGTGACTGTGACCATGCCCATGATGTCCTGGTGGTGACTTGTTTCGACGGTGATGACTACTTGAGCTTGAAGCTGCAGCCACAGAAACAGGCAGTGTCTGCTGGCTTGAGATACAGGAGATCTCTACAAATAAATGCAGCCATGTATTATGCATAATTTAAAAGAAGTTTAATTTCCCTTTTTGTGCATCAGAATGTAGCCATTTTTTAACGGGAGAAGCTATAATCTGCTATAAAAGATTTACGACATTGCTTCAACGCTGGGATGATCCTTCTGTGTTGTGACACTTCCATGTGGTGGAAGAAGTGTAAAATGGAAATTACTAAACTTAAATGTTAAGAAACTGATACACATAAAAATAAAAGAGTGAATATCCATCAATTAATGTGAGATACATTATAAATGTTTCTAAATTTCATGAAAGAAGGCATGACGAAAAGAAAACATTAAATGTTTATAGAAATGCATGTTACACATGACATTCCACAACAGGTAGCTAGCTGGCCTTACACTTGAAGTTGTAACTACAGACACATTCAGTGTTTCATGGTTTCAAAAACACACTGTCTCTACAAACCAGATATTGTTACACATCCATATGTTTTGTACAGTTTAAGAGAGATTGTCACATTGTCATTAGTGTAGAAAGGAAAACAAATGTAAATGGACCATACCACTATATGATGTTTTTATTTGACTAAAAGAGAGTAGAAAATTTTAAGGAAAAATAATTGTATTATTTATCTAGATAAAATTCTCAAATAGGTCTCTAACTCATGGGTTTAAACATAACACAGACTGCATTTCCAGTAAAATTTGTTTTTAGAAATGAGTTCTATATCGTGGGATATAATGCCATATAGTACAGTGAAAGTGAATCGATGTTTTGGAGGAATATATCGTCCCCTTCTTCAGGGTGAAAGAGTAGGCCTAGTGAGAAACCAGCATGAAGCAAGCAGCAAGCGATCTCCAAAACATCTGTTGACTTTCACCAAACTACATGGTTAGAGCTCTTTATAACCATCACTGTGGGAACCTCAAACCCAACATTGTTCTTTGTCTTTTTTCCACCACTGCTCAAGGGCCGCATAAGTATTAGACATATTTTTGTGCCTGATACTTTCTAATTTGAAATTTGCATTACAGACAGTTAATGAAAATGAAAAGATTTGCACATCAAAAGTTTCTCCTGTTTCCACATGATCTCACATGATTTTCAATATTAAATCTTCTTTAACAGAAATCTAAAAAAATGTAAGTTTTATATAACAGTTATAACACTAACACTAATATAACGTAACACAAATATAAGGTAAATATCTATTTTTCACTGAAATTATATAGCCAGGTAAACATAGTACACATAGATAATGCAAATTTTGATACAGTAATGATCAAGAGAGTGTAACATATAGAGGAAATGAAGGATCTAAATCTAAAACAAAATTCTGACACAGTTTAACCAAGTCCCAAAGTTCACTTTCCGAAATGATGAGACTTTTGCTTTGTTTGTTATGTTACAGACAGAACAGGCATTTGGGTGAAAGTGGTTGAAAACATAGCAAAATCGCACAATGTGAGTGAAGAAGGATTAAAACATCAAGATTAACTTCTTACTCACCAGCAAAAATGATGTAAGTAATGGCAACACATGCAATTCAACATGGTAACTATGAATCTGAAAATGTTGGAGATATGCATTTGTTGTACTGTGCTGTTTCCCTTAATGTCATGACCCATGCTCCAATACAAGCTATATCCTTCCTCCTAATTATCTCACTGTCATTATACCAGCAATGTGATTTGTCCATCATTATTATATATTGTGTACCTCAGTTTTATATTTTTATCACTCGATGAATCAGTAAATTACTCATAACATTCATTATTCTGGAGCTTGAAGCAACATTTAAACCTCACATTTATATGAGAGAATCCATCTGTCCAAACTGAAAAATTCAGGACTTCATATTTACAATGAACTTATTGTGGTGGTTCAGAATTTAATCAATTTAAGCAAGAGTATGGATACATTGCTTATAGGCTAAAAGAATACTAAGTTCAAAGCATAATACCTAAATATATTATATACATAAGCTTGGAGAGCTTACAAAGAAATTTTAATTTCATGCTCAAGCCTCAGATTGGTTCCAGTAACCTTAAATAGACCAGCTGTATCATGAAAATGATTCTGTAATCCACTTCATTATATTTGTACATGATATTTAATATCAACTCCACTGGCATCTCCTGTTACTGTGAGTGAACCCTTTAATTACTATTTACTAAAATTCTTTTTTCAACAAATATACATTTCAGTTTATTCATTTGCAACAAAAGCAAAGCATTTTCTCTTTATTTTCTGCATCCTGTTGTGTATCATGCATCAAAGATAAACTCAAGATATATCCCACACAAAACCTTAAATTTAAAATTAAAATTTAGATTATAATATTACTAATAAATGCAAAAAAAAAAAAAAAAATTAACCAATTTTAATAATTCAGTAACTACATATGCAATTCATATAAATCATATGATGATTTTTACAGACTGAAACATATAGTGGGATGAAAATAAAATAACTCAAATATTACACAGCTTAATATCAGTTTATAATTAATTGTTGTGCTGATGGCCCCTAAGTTTACCTTCAAGGTATTTCCCGCCTGGTTGAATAACGATTAGCTCCTTGAAGAAGACCCTGTAATATGCTGTTACTTTCATTTACAACCAAGTTATCCTGCATTCTGTTTTAGTGAGTAATGAACATAGAGAACCATAAATAGTTCATCCACTTAGGTTGAATAAAGACAAAACTATATGAAGTAATATTACAGAAAATATATATTAAGGCTCCTATTCCACCATTATGTATCTTATCTAGTAGTTATGAATACAAGATAGCAGCAGTGAAAGGTGTGCTTGAATTAGTATTACTGTGTCCACCTTTACAAAAGTTTTCATCTAGATAGGAGCACTGCTCAGTGCTTATTGTTATTCTATCAAGTTTAGAATTTAGTAACTGTCTATCTAGAACTTATAAAGTTATTGAGGTTAGAACTTTTTGAAAAATCTGGTTTTAACAACTTCCCATAGAAATTTCAACAGGCTTTATGCTAGTTCTTCTACATGAATTTTGTTTTTTAATCATGACTTACTTGTAGGAATATGAAGGGGAATCAAAATGATCTAAGTCATACAGAGGCCACAGAATCTATATTTCCAAGGAATCTTCGGGAAAAAGAGAAGAAGGGAAAGGACAAAGCCATGTTGTATTATGA
Source organism: Cryptotermes secundus (assembly GCF_002891405.2). Classification (NCBI taxonomy): domain Eukaryota; kingdom Metazoa; phylum Arthropoda; class Insecta; order Blattodea; family Kalotermitidae; genus Cryptotermes; species Cryptotermes secundus. The sequence continues at coordinate 104,370 of NW_019738354.1, forward strand.
AAAAGAATGGTATAAGCACTTGATAAAATTGCAGAAAATAATATCACATCAGTCTGTCAAGCAAAGCAGAATTCAAAAGATGACTCTGAAAGAGATCATGAATAGATCTGTGAGAAGAACAAAGCAATGTGACAACAGTAATTCATGAACAGTACTGTGAAGAAAGAAGCAAAAGAGCAGTAAACAATTAGAAAATAGAGGAAATGGTGGCACTTTGGTTCAAAATTACAAATTTCAGTGCAAAAAAGTTTATGATAATAATTAGAATGATCATCACATTCATATTTAAACACTGTGATATTTCAGAAAATGCGGGACAGATCACTGGATTATAGGAGAGAATTTCCAAAACTGTGGCAACCAGGAAGCCATATATCAAGAAACTTCATATATATATTTTTATTAGTTGACTCCAGCAAAGAAATAGAGTGCATCTCCAACAAGATGATAATTCTTATAAAACTGTTTCCTGAATTAAGTTTTTTATGCAAATCTTAAGTTAAAAGTGATTAAAGAATATTTATTTAATTGTATTATATCAGTCTATATAGAAGGAGAGACAACTGAAAAATGAATCACGCAAAGCACATGCTAATATATTTATTACATTGACAGTGATGAACAAGACAAGAAAATGTTAATATATTTTAATGTAAAAAATAGATGCCCCATTCTTAATACGATACATTAATCAGACAGTGAAAGAATTTATGATAAAGCTGTTATATTTTCAGTTATCTGAACACAAATGCAGCCAAGCCAACATACAACTAGACTTCATATTGCTATTCTCACATACCAAGACTCAGTCCATCTGGAGGGCTTTTAGATGTCCTTGTGACCTTGCAGTCTGTTGGTGTGCGTGATGTGCTGCTAGACTTTGTTCGAACACGTGAATAGTAGTCCTTGTTGGACTTGCTTCCCCCATACCCTGATGTGCTAGGCCGTGGCTGACCTGCATAACATTCCTGTTGACTGAATGTTTGAAACTGCATAGAGTAGTCCATTGTCTGAGTACTGTTGGTGCCACCTCCGCCACCAGGGAGGCTGAATGTTGCATATGGACAGATCTCGTAGTCTTGACCTGGACCAAGTTATGTAATCGTGATCATATTTTTATTATATCACTAGAAGCTACAACAATAATAGAGAACTGTTAATAATTGGCTCTTAAATATTTGTTGGAGTTAATGTATTTAATGTTTATTCCATTAAGTTACACATAATGTACTGCATACTCATTTCCTTTTTCTCCTTTGCACTCAGCACTATGTAACTGATTTCCCAAAAAACAAATGTACCTTTGTTAATGTCATACTTCATTCTTTATGTAAGGTACAGTAGTGTTAATTAACAGGCTATTGATACATGTGACTGTTGCAGGTATAATAACAAAAGCAGTCACAATAATGAAACGTGTTTCTTAATCAACATTAATTAAATCAAGAACATACATTTGGAATGGGGGAAAAATATAGGAATTTAATTCAGTGCAACACTTTCTTCCATAATCCGATCCACATGTTAATCTGCATACCCTGCCTTCAAGTCTACAATAATTACAGGATAAGGTAAGAATTTTTGTGTTATGTGGTAAGAGAAATGAATATACCGTATTTACGCATGTATAGGCCGCGTGCGTGTATAGGCCGCAGCACAATTTTCAGACAGAAATTATAGAAAAAATAATTTTCTTGGAATATTATTTCAGGAGTATTACACCCTGTATTACTAATTATGAATATAATTTTTTTAAATGAAGTGTGATTTCGAATATTTCGAATATAAGCCACACCCCAGTTTTCCTCTTGAATTTTTGGCAAAAAATGTGCGGCCTATACATGCGTAAATACGGTATATAGATTCATTTCCAGAATATTTCCATTTGATAATTTTTTATTGAATTTCAAAACCATTTAGAATTTATCTTTTATTTCATAGTAGTAGTAATAATGATGGAAAATCACAAACTGATATAACAACACATGGCATGAATATGGCTTCCGAGACAAAAGAAATAGAACAAGATATTTTCATAATATTCTGTCCAGTTTTTGCATTTTATATCATATTACTGGCAAGTGTTTACTGTGGTGCCCAAAATAATGAGATGGGGCAGAATTTATAAAAACACTTTGTCCATTTCTTGGTTTCAAAGCATCTTCCTTCTACTGATTTATAAATTTGTCCTTTAGAATTACACTATGATCAACTGTAATCCTGTGCTGTGTTTGTTCCATGCAACACCATATTTAGACAAATCAAGGTACAGTTCTAGCTACAGATTTCTGCCTCTAGGAACACTGATGAGCCTTGCACTAATCATAACTTAGAAACACAAGCCAATAATGACTGTAATAAAACAAACTCTTAATTAATGGCTAGTTGAGGGACTGGCACAGGGAATAAAATACACAAATGTAATCCAAAACAGAAAACCATAAACACACTTGCTACTCTTCACCAATCTAATATTCAGTTTGTAAGGCAGAAGAGAGAACACTGTTCTTATTATAAGTAATAATTAACTCTGAATTCTATGGTTGCCCCAATTTACAGTTCTTCTAACACTGGTTCCAATTGTCCTAATTAAATACCTCCCATGTTTCTTAAAATAAAACATCACCAACTACATATGGTACTATGCTGGAAATCTAGGTAACCCCTCTAGTTTTCAAAATTTTGTTTAATTAGCAAACATTATACCGACCAACCGCCACTTGTCGGCGAAGTTAATGCCAACTTTAGCAGATAGAGGGTGTCACATGGTCAGCACAATGAATCCCCACGACTGTTAATTTCGGTTTTCTAGATCGGAGCCGCTATTTCCTTGACACAGTTCCTCAATTATCATCACGAGGCTGAGTGAACCATGTTCCAGGCCCACTACTTCTCAGAAAAAAATCTGGTAGCACTGGGAATCGAACCTGGACCTCTGGATCTGTAGCCAGGAACTCTAATGACTAGACCACAGAGGTAGTTGGTATAGTTCACTTGTGGACTAAAAACCACGGAGTTTGTTATGTTTTATTAACAAACATTCTTCTATCAGAAGTTATTGCGTTATTGCATTGTATGTAGTATCTGCATGCAGGAGGTCATACGGCAGTTTTGTGAGGGTCAAGTTATACAGGCGCAAAAAGAACTGAAACCCTATTAAAATTTGATTAGTATTCCATATTAACGTCCCCTTTCCTACGTGATAAGGGACTTAAAACATTTGGAAAGTATTTCGTTTCTGTGTTCTAATACAAAGTTTTTATAATGAATAAAACCTTCTTACCACATGGGTGATTGAGACTGTAAGATAATTTACCTGCAAGGAGAATGTTAATTAAGTATTAAAAACTATGACATCTTTTAAAGAAATAGATATGAGGATGTGGACTGGATTGATCTGACACTGGTTAGGGTTCAATGAACATTGTAACAAACCTTTTCTTTTCAATAAAAGCCAGGGAATTTATTGTGACCAGCTAGTCAGTTATTAGTTCCTCAAGAAGGGTCTATTGAATGTTGCAGCTGAATGGGCAGTACTCCTGATTAGTCAGAAAGTTCTGAGTTCAAATCTTACCTGGGAGACCAACTACCGTGACTGAGGTTTTCTCTCACTCTCTACACGCAAATACTAGGACTGTACCTCAAATTAGTCCATGACAGTTCCCTTTTACACCCTTTCCAATTCATTATTCACTAATCATTTTTTCATTCAATGTTATATATCAGTTGTTGACAGATGCTACATAACCCCTAAATAAAATAAAAATAACTGCTTCATGGAGTCAGTTAAATATAATTTTTATTAGTCATGGATCATAAATGAGCATTAGGACATGAAAATTGTAAATGACCGAAAGATGTGTGTGCTGCAATGAACTCTTTTTCATCATCTGTGCAAACCAGTTTTTTGCAGTATGATAACTTAGTGAAAATTGCAGAGACATGTGTTAGTGGAGTGAAATCTGAATGAGTAACAAGAGATGAAATAACAGAAAAATTCAAGAGACTAGTACCAACCAATGAAAGGACTTAAAGAAAGAGGGCAAGGAAGACAGGTGACTGGTATGAAGGACTGAGAATTTAAAGCCAGACATAGCTGACAATTTAAGAAACATGCAAATCTGCATAGACTTTATATGTCAGGAGAAAAGCAAGTGCAGATATTGAGGATGTGAAGGCATTTCCATAGGAGTAAAATATTATTGAGGTAGAAGTATTTTCTTCAAAGACGATTTTCAGGATTGATGAGGTGGGGCTCTTTCTGGATCAGAATGAAGTCTTGAACATTATTTTGAGAGATGAAAAGAAGTGCCAGGATTCGGAGTTTCAAAGGACCATCTCATGCCCTCAAGATTGTTATTACTTAGATTAGTAAGAATTATGTTAAGGTGGAAACTAGTACTATCAAATGACTTTCTAGACCATGGGAATATACTGTAAGCTTTAACATGTAAACTAATACAGATTTAATTCTCATTATATGAGATGTGACTTACGAGCTCCTTTTCAGACTCCTTTTGTCCAAATACCACACCAACATGTATTGCTATGGCCAGTGTTTGTCCTTGCCACTGCTATTCATACCTGAGGTATCACTGCCTTTCTGTCCACTGAGTGACGAGTCTCCCTTCCTTGCAGGGGATGGTGAATAGAGTTGCCCTGACTGACTATGATTTGCTCCTTGTTGGTCATTATTGCGCTGGTTTTCAAGTTCAGCCAAAGACTTTGCTCCATATCCAGGATCACCTTGTTTATAACCTGCATAGTGCCTGTGTCATACAAGAAATGTTATGTCCATTTTCATTCAGTGAGAAGAAAAACTCTGGACTGACAAAACAAAGATATATCCTAAATTTAATCTTTAGAGGGAATCTGTTCATGGTAATTTTAGAAATGAAGTATGTTTGAATTATGCAGTTCTTCTATGGTGAAAATTAGTCATCTAGGATCAGGCCTACTAATAAATATTTTAAGAGAGTAAACAGAATACTTTGCCTCAAGTTATTAGTTACACTAATAAATATTGTGACATGTTTGGAGTAGATACTTCCATGGTAACACAACAGCGAGCCGTTGCGTAGGAATTGCAGAATCAACGAAGCAGCGTTTCCTCGGAGATGAATAACAGAAGGCCGTTGAGTAACAACGGATGAGACAAAACTCGTTACCAGTGTAAACACATGAGATCAAACCTTGGTGAGGGGTGTCGTCTACTGAGTCCGCAGAACACCTACATAAGCCAAGAGCCAAAGACAGCAACACAATACAGTTGGAACCTAGTCAGCATACTATACAGTTGAAAGATAGCCACCGCAGAATACAGTTGAAGTGATAACAATTGTAAGGTGTGTAAGATTGAGTGTCCAATAAAGATTTGCTAAATCCGAGACCCACGTAGAGTTATTTGTCACGTGACAATATAATAACCACATCCATAAGTCTCTCATCATATTCATATAACATAGTAACAATATGTCACACATTATGTTAGCTGAAAAAACTCCTGTGCAGATGTTTTCTAGAACTGAAAATGTGCCACTAATTCTAGCAGCAAAGATATGAACCATATAAATCCAGAACCAATATGTATATCAGATGAATCAAGAAGGAAATAAGAGAAGTCTCTCTTGAGTGGTACGGAACACATTGTTGAATGCTACGAAATATCAGGTATTTCCTATGTTCTTAGAGTATTTTGGGTGAAATGTACAAGTGTTTATTTTGATACACTAAGCAACAAAACCAACAGTAATACTTCTGTTCATCTGCCTGTTCTGTAACCCTATTATAACTTAAAAGAAGGGAACACCTGTGTGAATAATAGATACAATTCTGAAATGTTTGTGTTTGGCAAATTATCCAGGTTCAAATAAAGTTGACTGGGCTTTATTTGCTCTCCCCTCCTCATGATTCTCAGTGATCACAGTCAATGTCACTTTGTGTATATAAACCTAACCTTATACTCACCTAATCATTTTGACAATAATGAAGATGGAGGCATATTCTGAAATGTCAATATCTGCCTAGAAGACTACACTGTGTAACAACCAAGGTCACAATCTGAACACTTATGAGCACCTAATATCTCATATTGTACTATGCTTCAGGTAATACATGAGAATAAATTAGTTATCAAGAACAGTATATGTTCTTGAAAACTTTCTGAGTATACCATCCTTTCTTACATAAAGCACCTGAGTTACCTTCTGTGGATGAAGATGCATACACAGATGGATGCTGCAATGGTACAGATGATTCCAGATATTATGGGGATGATCACATTCAAGTGAGTATAAAATGTACCCTGCTGCTCAGACATGTCTGGTACCATATCTGGCAGGATAGTTTCTGAAAAGAAAAGAAGAAAAAAAAATTACATTCAGAAGACAACCAATTAATGAATATTAATTACTGTTACTAACAATTCCATAATTTGAGAGTTAAGTGTATATTAGAATAAAATGAAATATATTTTGACAATAATAACAGTCCTGTTACATACATTACTTATATTCTACTGTCATTCCATTCAAATCTTGAATTCTCATTCAGAAAACATTTGAACAGTACACTGGCCTACATTTAAAATTTCAAAGTCATTGTTGCAAATTGTCTGCAAATCTCCACCTAACAGTTCTGCACTGCTACCCACCTCCCGTTTTTGTCTTTGTGGCAAAAACAAGTTCCTGAACACTGGACCCAGCATCATTGTGTGCAGCAATCCGCACTGCATACCACGTTGCAGGGGTGAGATCAGGTATTACCAATTCCTCCTGCTGGATGTTGTTCGAAACCAGTGTCCATGTTTTTTGGCTTCGAGAACGATATTCCACAACAAAGTACCGAAGTGGACAACCGCCGCTAGGCCATGCCTCCAGGAACAAGGTGACTGATGTAGAATTTATCAACAGAAGATCATCTTGTACAGGCATTCGGGGAGCTGTGGACATTGAAATATCAGAAGTCATATCTCTTAACAGGAACTGGAAGAGAGGGAGGCAACTTTCTTACAGCTCTTTAGCAAATCACTGCTGTGTATATAATGAGATGCTATTAATAATCACATTGACTTTCCGCATTATATTATTTTCATTACACTTATAAAAGATACTTGGGGACAAGTGGCAGTGCCTTGATCGGTATAGTTTGCCTGTGGACTCAAGCCATGGAGTTTTATAAAAACTAAAGATATTTCACTGCCAGATTTGTTTCAACCCTCTTCATCTATTTTCATCTTGTTTTTTGACTTGAGCAACAATTAGTTATCATACTTACAGAAGAAAAGCTGAACATAATGTGAAGATTGCTGAACAGTGATGAAAGAATCTGATGTTTGGTAAAGAAATCTTTCTCTTACAATGCAAGATTACAAATTATGTTTCCCATTAACACAACACACTGACAATGTCTAATGGTAAGATTTCAGCAGAAATGTTAGTTAAGTTAGTGTAATTGTCAATGAAAAATCCGTCGAGTGTAACGATGTTTTTAGGTCGCTTATTTATCTCACTTGCCTTACATGTTTCGGTTCAAAAGAAACCATCATCAGAGGCACGTATTACAAACACTTGAAAACACTGGCGTTGTTTAATGTACACAGTATGTAAGCTGCGTGTACGCTGTTACAGGTGTCGAAGTGTAAAAGCACAACACTTTCTAGTAGCATTGAATGCACGTACTACTCTTGCATTCCATCTGAAAATTGCCCTCAAGTTGAGCCGTCAATGTTAAAATATTTAAAAGTTTAAAACATTTAAAGTAAAATGTTTGGCTCCTTCTTGTTGATTCGTCCCGATGATGGGAGATGTCAACTTGAGGTTATGTAGGCTTATGGTCGGATGTTTCTTACGCGTTGTNATTTCTCATTGACAATTGTGATTGATAGTGTAACGGACCAAAAATGAAACAATTCAAAATAAGTTAGTGTACTTATTAGCCTAAGACCACAAGATGTATATTCTGATGACATTATTGTAAACATTAGCTCCATCAAAAGAGGGAGATAGTACAGTATATCACTCTGACTACAATCATCAGAAGAAGGAGCCAAAGGTGATATACTGCAAAAACTAGGGCCTAGCTTGTATCATGTAAAGTTAAAGGAGTACGTAAAACTCACACACATAAATCAGATAATAAAATGTAATAAGAAAGAGCAAGCTCCACATAATTTAGCTAAACAAGTGTATTCAAGAACAGCAAGGCCAGAAATATTAATCTCAGTAACTGATTATCTGACTATATAAGGGTAAATCCAATACTAGTTCTGCCTGTTAAGGTAAACCCAAGGTGAGGACATTCTGGTAACAAAAATGTAAACCTGATGCCACTGTTACAAGATCAAATTGAATGTGTGTAGTAATGTAATTGGTTGGTCCATCAGTCCATCTATCTTTAGAACTATGCCTTTGGGAAGGTCTGGGTATGGGCATAAAAACCAAAAATAATGGAACTTGTCCTGGCTGTAAATATGTGGGTAACTTCTATTAAAAAATGAAGAATGTATGTTTGATGTAGAACATATCTCACCACCAGTTCAATTAGAGAACATACACTGAGGTTCCGATGTTGATTGTAACTCCTACTGATAACAGTTCTGGCAGGGTGCTCAGTGTAGGAAGATGAAGTCCATAGGTCCTAAAATAAATCCCTTATGTGTAGAAGAATGTGTATTTTACCTCTAAACCCCACATATACCCAAAATATCACATATCTCTAGTAAGGATGACAGAATATTTCACTTAAAATTACATAAAAATTACATAACAAAACTTCTTGGTCTTCTTGCAGAAATCCTGAAATATTGTACTAGTATAAGGGATGTTGTGTGCATACCTCCTCCCTTAGTGGTGGCTGTGATAACAGAACTAGGCTTCCCATTACCAACTGAGTTCACTGCTGTGAGGAAAAGCTGATAGCTGGAGCCACACTTGACCCCATCCAGTGTGTATGTCTTCCGATCTGGGTCAATGACAACCTCTTGCCAGTCCCCAGATTCTCGCTTATAGCTCAGCGTGTATCCTGCAGAACAACAGAGAAACAGTGACAATGCACAAAATTTTCCTGATACTTAATTGTCATATCAATCTGAATGAGATGGTTTAGCACAAAGACAAATGTAGGCATTTATAAAGACAATGGTGATGATGGGCCTGTGGGTTCTAAAGCAACTGAAATCAGTAGATCAGCAAAATAACAACTAAATTCTCAGAGGAGACTTTCCACCATGAGGTTTTAGTTTACTGAATACTGGTGTCCTAATTTAAATGAAATGCTGTTTGACCTGACACCGTATTTACATAACTATATCCCTGTAAAAATCTGGTCAATGAGAGTCATCATTAGATTTTTCACCATACCTATGATTCAGTATCAATACTACAACATAAAGGGCTACAATAATGACTGAATCACATCTCTATTTAAACATCTGGCTCAAATATTGTATACTTTAGGGCTGTGATGCTGTGCAGTCTGGTAGAAATTACCAATGTTTTGAAGAAATTTTCTACCCCCATCTTCAGGGTTAAAGAGCAGTAGAATCAAGCAGAAAATTAAGCTGCTCACGGCTTGCTTGGCTTACTCTTTGGGCTTCAAGATGGCAACAGTATGTTCCTTCAGAATGTTGGTGAACTGCTTTCAGATGACACATCATCACATCCCAGACAAGAGTACATTTTTATATTCACCACTGTCACAATGTGAAGTTCAATATGATGTCCTATCCTGTCTAAGGTTTCTTAAAGTTTTCCTTGATCACTCCAGTAAATTTGGGGGGGGGGAGAAGTCTAAAATAACATCTCAAGTCAACATTTACTTAATCCTTTATCCTCTCAAAACTGAGATAATGGCTAAGCAGTGTCACTTATAAACATTCTGTTTGTTTAACTTTACTTATTCTAGTCACTAGTTAATTATTATAAATTGATTTGACAACACCATCCAGTGTGATTCAGTATATACTTATATAATGCCTTTGCATGTTTTGGTCAGTTGTGAACATCTTCAGAAGGCACTAACAACATGTTAAGGAACTACTATTACGTATATCATAGTACACATATGTAAGCTTAAAGTTTTGTATAAAGAATTTTAATTAAGATAAATGGTTTTGATTTGTTTCATTCTGGTCCATCACACTAACAATTACAAAGACAAAATAACTCTGTCCAATGTGACTATTTAAGTTTTTACTACTTGAAAACTTAGCACCCTTACATGTTTCGGTCCTTATGGACCATCATCAGGTGGAACATCGATACTTATTCGGAAAATACTATCACAATGGGTGTTCTGAATGCTAAAATACATATACACGTAATGCCTGCAATGCACAATGTTGGATTTTGTGTATATTGTGCATTGCAGGCATTACGTGTATATGTATTTTAGCACTCAGAACACCCATTGTAATAGTAGTTTCCAAATAAGTATTGATGTTCCCTCTGATGATGGTCCATAAGGACCGAAACATGTAAGGGTGCTAAGTTTTCAGGTAGTAAAAACTTAAATAGTCACACTGGATGGAGTTGTTTTGTCTTTGTAAGATAAATGGTGTTTAAGCAAAAAAAAAAAAAAAAATATTATCAATGTTCATAATATTTAAAATCTTGAACCACTGAAGTTTGTATCTCTGTGCCTCTTCTGTGAAAACAGGAGATTGGGGTGTTATTTGCCATCCTCTGAGATCTGGGCAGTGTTGTTCCTCCCACCCCTTTTATATGATTGGCTAAGAATCTGTGTTGTTAAGTTCTTTCTCCCTTCGTTGTGTATTGAGGCATGGATTCCGTTTGTTACTGCAAGATAACACTTATAAAAGCTACTGGCCTTACTGACACATCATTTCTTCACATATACACAGACAGATGATGAGTTTCAGCGACCTAGTAAAGTAAGTGTATAGTTCCTTCCAAAAGTATTTTCATGATCATTTTCTTTAGCACATTACATAAAATTATTTAAATAATTTTCCTGGGGAGTAAAGCGCAGCCGGTGCGTAAGGCTGACAACCTTACAGCCATCTTTGAGCCGATTGTCTAAATAATGTGGGACCCTCAATGTCTCACAACCCTATGGGCCTTCATGGCCTGGTACAGGGCTAGCTTTACTTTACTTTACTTTTTACATTAAACAAAATAATCTACTCACTCACTCACCAATTACTGGACTCCCACCATTATCTGAGAGTCTCCACTGCAGCGATATACTGCGAGCTGTTGTGGCAGGTACAGACAGATGAGGTGGGCCAGGAGGCACTTGCACTGTTACTCCATATGTGACTTCATCTCGACCAAATACATTTTCTGCCAAGCAGGAATAGTTGCCAGCATCCTCAGGTCTAAGCGGACCAAGTGTCACTCCTCCATCTGGGAGTACACGATAATGCCTGTTTCCTGAAGATGGGGTGATGGAATTACCAGACGGACCACGCCAACTACGATTAGGAGCAGGAAGACCTACAGCATGGCATGCCAACGTAATGCTCTGACCTGACCCTGCCACCACTCGTCGAGAAAATGAAGCTATCCGTGCTGGAACTGAAATAAAAAAGAAATAACCATATAGACTCACTACAGCTCAAGCCATAGATTTATGCGAATAGTTATAGAAGTTAATTCAGAACAAAGTGCCTGATAAAGAAATAATGAAACAAAATCAATGGCATCAGCCCTTCCAGTTAAATAACTGAGTAACTCCATGCAGGGTGTCCTTAGAAAGATAATAATAATTCAACTAGCTTACAAATTTCACACCTTTTATGGAACCTGAAAGTCCATTTCTGTATTCATACAAGCTGACACTGGTCCCTGTCCTGAGTCAGGTGAATCCAATCCATGCTCTCCTATCCTATTCATTTAAAATCCATTTTAATATTATTCATCCATTTACTTGTATGTCTATGCTGATTAAGTGGTCTCTTCCCTCTCTCTTGGTCAGAGAATCTGAAGGGAAGAGTACACTATTACAGCTAAATTGACTTAAATATATAATTAAGATCGCAAATGAGACCTTTTTGACTCTTCAATAACAAGCAATGAAAAAGCATTTGTACTTCTGTTTATTATTCATGACTGTTAGGAAATAAAAATCCAGTGGGTTCTATTCATTTATCTATTATATGTTTCTAGATACTGAGATTTTCTGTAAATAGGGGAATATTGAAAGATGTCACTTGGGAGACAACGACACAGATGGGAAGGCAATCGCAGGAGCAGGCTGTGATTATATGAAGCAACTTAGAAAGCTTTATTGAAGTACTTATGAACCTTCACAAATATTTTAAGCTTTCCACCTGAGAGGTGAAACCTCACCTCTGGAAACCGGTGCCTGTGGAACCTTGATGCTGCTCTGTCCCTCCCCTATTATAGTGGAGGCTGTCACCCAGAACTCATACTGCTGAAACTCCTTTAGCCGACGAACTTCATAAGTCAATTCTCTATCACCAAACACAGTCTCTTTGTGTTCATCCTGTTGGTGGAAATCGAATAATATTATTCTTTGCAATGATTAAGATGGCAAAATGGTTATATAATAGTATATACACTCCAGTGTTTATGAAGAGAGTGGAGAGAGCGATATCGGAGGAAGTGCAAGAGGTTAGAAATCACATCTGTGTGGAAATACCAGCAAACCCAGATACATTAGTTTTCTTTTTACTGAGGTTACTTAGTCTAGACCTGGTTCAGATTTTGGAGAAGTAGGTGATGGGAAATAAATTATTTATGAACAGTGCCAGTAGCAGATTAGAGCTGCAATATGAATAAGGGGAGTAAGGCACCTATTGAATACAAGCTTAACACTTATATTCAAATATAATTTACATATGGTGAACAGAAAACTTCATGTAGAAGAGAGGACAGAAATAGAAATGAAATTCATGAACAAAAATTTAGAATTCAAAATCTGGTAACAGAAGAGAAATGATTGAAATGGTTTCACCAAATAAAGGAAAAATAGATATATTTGATTACTGAGAAGGGCAGTAGAATTAAAATTCAAGAAAAGAGAACTATGGGACTGCCTAATACAAGGTAGTTTAAGATGATACTTGAAGATATCAAGAAGAAAGGAGAAAGATTGAAAGAAATCTACTGAGATAGATAATGGGATACAAGCAGAAAGTGGAGCATTTTCATCCACTAACCCATATAAAATTAAAATTATACTACACAAGGAGGAGGAGGAGGAGGAGGAGGAGGAGGTTGCAGAGAAGAAGAGCCATCTTGTAATTTCGCGAGAAGAAGTATAATGGGGACTGAAGAGGAATTCCCTTAACATATTTAACTGTAAGCCTCAGGTATAAAATATAATGTGAATTAATTCAGACAGACTAGCAAGGCTGTATGCATATGCATGGAGAGAGTAGCTGAGGAACACAAAAAGAGTTACTAGATGCCACATCAAGTTTTTAGTCACCTTATTTGCAAACAAATGTAACAAATCAAAATTATAATCAGAAGAAATGAAGAGCATATTCAATCTTGGAATGTTTGCCACTATTAAGTTTGGAATCTTTTGTCTTTCTGTCTTGTGTCAAAAAATGAAAGATTAAAATATACAAAATTGTAATTTTACCCATTCTTTTGTATGAATGTGAATTTTGTGCCAAGTGAAAAACAAAGAGGGACGATTTTTGGAAACAGGGTGGTAAGGACAACATCTGGACCTCAGAGAGTAGGAGATAACTGCATAATGAGGAACTTCATAATTTGAAAATTTCACTAAATATTATTAAAGAACTCAAATAAAGGAAGATGAGTTAGGCAGGGGATACAACATGCATGAGAGAGAGATAAGAACTGCACATAACATTTAATTCAGAAATCCTGAAGAGAACAGACCACTTTGGAGACCTAAGTATATAGGCGAATATAACATTCAAATGGATGTTACAGAAACAGGGAATAAGCATGTTGACTGGACTCATCTGAATCAGAACAAGATCTAGTTGTGGGCTTCATGTTTTAAGAGAAGTAAATTTTGTAATCATTCAATTGGATTTCTTGTCTGAATTTTTGGATTCTATGAGAGTCAGGGAATTTCTTGTCCAGATGCAAAACTATCAGCTTTTTCAAGGAGGACTCTGTTCCATGGAGTTAGCTCAACTAAACTCAGCTCATCCAGAGGATCCCTACATGTGTCACGTGCTGTTTGTAAACATTAATTCTCAAGCTTACTTTGTGAAGCTTTGATTGGTAGTACACATTGTACTTGATAATGTTGCCATTTGGTTCTAGTGGTCTAGTCCAGGCAACCATAATGCTGTCAGATGTCATTGCTAGTGCTTTGATTTGTTCAGGTGGTCCTGGAACTGTAAATAGAACAAACATTCACATAGAATAATTTTTTCACAAAGAAATTCATAACAAGGAAAATAAAACCAGAAGGATGGACAAGGAAAAATCATTTAACAGAGAAACAATCCACAGATATTTCAGTTGAAGGGTATTAAAAATATTTTGTCTCTTCAAACACCAAATCCTAACTTACAGCTACAGCATTTTGTATTCAGTGAGAGGATATTACAAGTAGATCTGTACAACTGTCCTGGGGAACATAATTTCTTTCATAAATCCCAGCGTGAGTTCTTGAGTTGACTTTTAAGACTTCTTCAGCTGTCATTTGTCAGATATTTATAAAAACAATTTCTCTCTTTGATTTTCTATTTTATAAGGTCCCTACTTCCAGTGCTTTCTCTTAAATTTTGCTGGGATATTAAAAACTCAGTATTTTCCAAGGATGTAAAGGTGTTATTGTCTTGCTTCTTTATATCAAAAAGATAGAAAATCATGAATTTTGACAATATACAATACAGTAAAAGTAAAGCTATCCTTGGAACAGGCTCTGAAGGGCATAGGGTTGTGAGATGTTGAGGGTCCCACATTATCTAAACAATTGGCTCAAAGATGGCGTTAAGGTTGTCAGCCTTATGTGCTGGCCAAGCTTTACTCCCCAGGAAAATTATTTAATTAATTCCTGGCACTCATTTCTGTTAGAGGCTGAGTTGACCCCAGGGCCATAGTGTGGCCAGAAGGATTAGGTCAATTGAAAGAAATCCAGTGACCTCATCGGGACTTGAACCCACGACCTTCCGGCTTTTAGCGTAGTGCCTCAACCAACTAAACTACTGCTCGCCCCCACACAATAGAGTACTTCATGTAAATTATCATTTATATATAAAGAGAGCCATACAACAAAGTCCCAGCACTTTAGTCTGTTGTATTTAATCACTGTAGTACCCTGTTTTGATAACAAATAACTATAATTTACACTTTCAAACATGCTAAAACAAGCATAAAAATTTAAAGCCAGTAGCATTTCGCTGGTTCATAAAATACAATTTATGTCTCAAATCTTTCAATGAGAAACACATTTTATTTATTCTAAATCCCTCTACAGCAGAATGTCCAAGCACAAAATAATACAAGACAATATACTTCTAGCCTGGAAGTTCTATAGAAAGTGTTCAATAATCTTACAAATTCTGACACCCTGCATTTTCATGTGTCTCTTACACAGAAGAATTAGGTTCAAGGGTTGTTAAAAAAAGTTTTTTTAACACAGAAAATTTTAAATTCAACTGTAGTCAAAGTCCTCAATGTTTTTAATATCTGCAAAACAACGTACCATTGCAATGCAAGAGATAATAAGGATGTAATTTTTGTGTTTATTAGAGTCTTTCAAACTAAAAGCATAACAATGAATATCAATTTTGTGTGGCTTACCATCTTCCTCTGTGGTACAATGGACTGAATTTGATCTGACTCCTTCACCAGCTGCAGTAAAAGCCAGCACTCGCACACTGTAGTTGGCAAATTTCGCCAGACCATGCAAATTTGTCTCCAGATTTGTTGTCTTCTTTATTTCTACATCTGATGTTAAACCTGGAAGGTTGAATAACTTATGCAGGCTGGAAATTTGAACTTACTAGGTACTGTAAAATTATGTCATATATTACTGTTGTGTAGACAGAAACTTTTGTCATCTCAGTCTTGAATTTAACTTGCATCTGCTATATTTCATGTGAGTTGTTGGAAACTGTGTCTGAGTAGACAAAAAGTTTGGTAAGTAAACAACAAACATTCCTGTGCAGTATCTGAGGTTCTCACAGTTTTGGTCGTGAAGAGTTCTATCTTCTGGGAGGTAATATCATGCAATCCATTAAAGTCAACTGACGTTTCACAAGAAACAAGTTGCCCCCATTTTTAGGGTGGAGGAATAAGCTGAGCAAGAAACCAGAATGAAAGCTCTGCTTGCCACCTGCTATCACTCTGATTTCTTGCTCATATTATTTTGACCCTGAACATGGAGGTGACATGTCCGTCCTAAACATCGGTTGACTCTCAATGGACTACATGGCGTTATATCCCAGAAGATAGACCTCTTCAACAAGTATCCATATTTATGACATGGATTTTTTGGTTTCTGACTGCAGATTCACAGATATTACATTCAGTGATATTTTACACGAATAATCCTGACACAGAACTGGCATTTTTCTTATATTTAAATTTACAGGTACCTTTCAAAATTCAATTTGATCATATTTCTTTGTCATATACTACTCTATAGCCCATTCTTCAAGTACTTTCTTTTTTCTGCTTGCAGCTGTAAATAAATTCTAAATTCTTTCTAAATTCTGCAGACAGTCTTTTTGAAGTTAAAATCTTGGCTTTAATGTGCACGAAGTGGAGAATACTGGTACTTCATTCATAATCCCTTCCAAAGCAGAAATTCAGTAGCAGAATACCTGCACATGTGATCATTCATTCAGATACTACAGCATGCACACATATGTGCACACACATAAGCACACGTGCATGCACACCTTATACAAGGTTTCAGGAAATTAAAGCATTTTGTATTTTAGAATTTTTAGAATGAAACTGATAGAGAACTCAAATCTATTTGTTGAGGAGGTTTACTGGGGGGCCTTACTGGATTTCACTTGAAAATGGCATGAACTGTTTTCCACATGAATTACTTATAACTTTAAATTATCAAAATGTGTATTGTAAGAAGCAAACAGACATTATAAGTTTTTGCAACCCTATTCAAGATATAAATTATGCTTCTCAGGTTCAGATTCTGGTATTCTGTGAACACTAAAGATGGAGGCAGCTAGTTCATCTGCAAGACATGCCAGATATGAGGCTTGTAAAATGTGGGGTAGATAGTTGAGATTCTCACCTCCTTGACGACTGATATGCTTGTACAATACTTTGTAGCCCTCAATGACTCCATTGCGATGTTCAGGTGGTGGTGGGTCCCACCTTACTCGTACACTCTGTGGGGACACTGCAGAGCAGCGTAAGTTTTGTGGTGCCATGTCTGGAACTATGATAATCAGCCATGAAGATATATATCAAATGCCAAAAACTGAAGATTACAGATGGTTCTGCATGTAATTTGCTGTTATATAAAAGTTATTCAGTGCAAGATGAACAATATGTAGGTTTAATGAAACTAGCATGTAAATCATCAAGCTTTACTTACAAACACAGTTTAAGATTAAACGTGATAAAAAGGGGCAGTTACTTTCTATATTTCCCACAAGACTTCTTCTGGCCCTTAAAAGTGACTGAAGAAAATGGGAGAAAGTAGTTTATTCTCTCTGTTACATAACTCATACATTTATACTTTTATTTTAAATTAGACATTTTATTTGACTGCATTGAGCAAGATATGTGAATAAGGCAAAGTTATCATTTGGATATTTATGTTAAAACAATTGGAAATATTTTTTTCATACATTGTTCCGACTGTATAGAATGAAATGCATGTATAGTAGACAAACATACATATGTTTGCAGTGAAATACAATAATCAGCCACCCATCAAAGTCAAAATACTAATAAATCACTTTGCATGACCATACTTTGGGTCAATCACTACATTTCACAATTGGTTTCTGCTCCTACGTAAACCCATCATTGCTGATTTTCAACTTTATTGGTCTGCAGGAGTAGATAGTTGGTTCTCTGAAATAATATGACAGTTAAATTCTTTGAATATGTTGCAACACCCAGGAGATTCTGCAAGAAGAGGATTTATTGTTGAAAAAAAAATGTTCAAGCTGACATGTTCGTAACAAAAGAAAACCACGACGTTTCTTTTTGATCCAACTGTGAAATACACAGAGGATAAAGTACAGGAACTGGTTGAACATGGTGTGCAGTCATTCTCTGTATTAATGGTTATCAGAAAAACAGAAAGACATGCAATATTTACCTACCACCCTCCAGTGTTGTCACAGATTGTATGGGTGAGGCAGGGCCTGACCCAACCTGGTTGAATGCTCGGACTGTCACCTCATAACGGGTGAAATGACGCAGAGAGGTTAGTGTCACCTCTAAGCGGCGTCCTCTGACAGTGCGCACTTGTTGTGCAGCTGTAGATGGTGCACTGTTTCCCGATGCCTCCCGATACCCCACTTGATATCCCAGGATTTCTCCATTGGAGTAACTCACTAGGGGGGGCTGCATCCAGAAAGAGCAGGATACAGTATGTATGTGTTTTGGGTGTCAGTCATGGACGTATGATTTAGTTCAAATTGTTAGACTATATCTTCATTAATATGCTTTAATTATATATTGTCACTTTGCATTTAATGAAGTTTGTTTTTTGGTTCATAAGTATTGTACTATGGACTAAATACCAATATGATGCACGTTTATTTTGTCTGTAGGCATTTTGAATTCTGATATCAAAGAGATATTGAAATGACAAGAAGACAAAAACTCATAATTGCGCAATATAATGGAAATGTTGCAGAGAACAAATGCATGATAATATGAAAATAAAATGGAAAAGCAGGAAAGTCAAATAAAAAAAAAAAACTAAGATGAACAAGAAGAGGACTGAAAGAGGAGGGAACCAAATCAGAAAACATGTTGGGAAGAAAGGATATACACATAGATGAGAGGATGTGGGAAAGTAAACAGAGTAAAAGTTTTCCTTTCTCAGCATGGAGCAAGAAAGAAATTAATTTAGTTATCAGTTTATTACTTGTTTCATCAGATTGCATAGATCAGTGCCCACATAACATCAGGCAAGAGACTCAGCAGAGAAGACAGGTGGCCATATAAAGTACTGTCCTCAAAAGAGACAGATGGTCAGTTGAAGCATGCATATAGAAACATTTTCATAAATAAATTTATCTAACTCATGTAATTAGAAATAATTCTCACCTTCCATTTTACCAGAAGTGACTCTGGACTTGTGGCCTCTACAGTGACATCTATTGGTGGACCACTGGGAGCTGTGCCAATAGAATAAACAAATCTATTAGAAACCGATATGTTAAATGACTCCTTGAAAATCTCATCACTTCAATATTTCTCACCTTCCTGCAATGTTAAGGCAAGTGTGGGCTCACTGGGAGGCCCTGCCCCAACTTCATTGACAGCCAGCAGTCTCAGATTGTAGGATGTGGCAGGTCTCAAAGCACCCAGTTGAGCCTTGCGGATACCGCCTCCAACAGTAACATTGTTCCATGAACTCATGCCTCCGCCGAGGGTTGGCGCCTCTTCACGAAATTGTACTACATAGTGAGAGATAGGGGCATGACCTGAGTATGGTGCCCCCCATGAGACACTCACCCAGCGACTTCCCACCTCCTGCACCTCCACCCTTCCTGGGGCCTCTGGCGGCTCTGAAATGATCACAAAGGAATCACCAAGAGAGTTGTATGACTTCAGACACATAGGAAAAGAACAAATAATGGTACCTGACAGTTAACAAGTTGAATGTATATGTCGTATATGCAGATTTCAATGTTACTCTTACAGGTTAAACAAGCAATTACCATGTGCTGATACCAGGTATTATAATAAAATAATAATAAGCAAATAAAAGGAGCTATTAAGTTCTATCCAAATTCTGGGATATATTTTCTTCTGCCTACACTGAATAAACTTGGAATATAAGTATTTCTTACTAGTCCAGTGACTGACGCTCCTCTTATATTTTGGGATATCCATAACAAAATAACATTTGAAACTGAATGTGGATACAGCATATTTTTTGGTCATGGAAAAGTATTTTGTTCATGTATTCAGCCATAAAGAGCTTTTGAATGAGAATTATAGGAAGAAATATTAGAAAAAAGAAATGCAGCAAATTTAAGTGGTTGTTGCACAGGTACAACAGTAGAACCAGCAAATCAAATTGCATTAAATGAAAATTATGCAACTACAACATGAAATAAACCACATTAATATCATCACACTCCAGTGACTATGCCACATTCACAACTTATTTTACGTATTTAAGTAACATAAATATCTTGAGTAGAACAACCAGTATAATAGAAGGTTAAAGATAAAGTGAATTGAAAAAGAATTCTGACATTCTGTTCACCATTTAACAATATGTTGTAATGTAAATTTGGTACCTTAGAAAATCATCAGAAAGTAGCATAATTGACTGTAGTTACAAACATAGTTTGTAATAAGCAGTGTGGAAAATGTAATTATAATAATAATCTGACAAATATAATTCTGCAAACTGTATAAACTGAATTCTCTCATAAAGTAATATTTTAATACTTATTAGCCTATTCTTTGTGTAGCAAGAAATGTATTCTTGATATATAGGGCAAAATTATTGAGGAATTTTATGTCAGAATTCCCCACAGTTCTAAGGAACACATTTGTGAACTACAAATTTCTCAACAGAAAATGATTTTCATCTAGAGCGCCAATCTCCTGCTCACACACTCCCCCACATGTATCTCCTGCCACACATTAGTCTACACTTTATGGAGTTCTGCTACAAACATATACAAATTACACACAATTCATGTGGATATGATGGTCACCTTTGACTGTGAGGTAAACTATCATCTCATCCTGACCAAAATCATTGGAAGCTGAGCAACGGTATGGACCAGCATCTCTTCGAGCCAAAGACTCCAAATGTAGTTCTGCTGTGACTCCATGGGGTGTCTGTCGCTCCATAATCTGGGTGTGGCTGGGGCTTAAGGGTCTGTGAGATGCTGACCATGCTACATGGAGGGGCAGGTCACCTTCTGCTTCACACATCAAAATTATCTCTTCTCCTGCTACGCCACTTTGGTTTACTGCCCGTGACCTAAAATGTGCTGGAACTAAAACGAATATTTCGGAGAATGAAGCCTAATGAAACTGGGGTGTAAATGATTCTGTAAAATCAGTAAATATATATTTGTATCTGAATAAGCAAAACTTGTCTGTTCAGAGATATAGTAACGAAAAAAACAACAAATATTTACTCAAAATATTATGTTAATATAAGGGTTCTAAAAATGACATCCATAAGTGCATATTTCTTTGCCCTAAGTGTATACTGACCATTAACTCTAAGAAAAATGACCTTGCTGAGCCCTGAACCAATACCATTGCTGGCCTGACAGGTGTAATGACCTTCATGTGATGGGTCAACTGCCCTAATCAGCACCGAACCGTTGCCTGAGATGACAAGTTGAGGACTAGATTCCAGTGATGTATAGTCACCAGGTTGTTCATCTGGGGGGGAAAAAAAAAATGTAAGAGTTTAGCAACTTACATATGATTCTGTTTCCAAATTCTGTACTTGCTAAAGATCTTCAAGCTCACTGTACAACATGGGTTTATGTATTGCAATTACACTTACATGCCCATCAGTTTTAATGTGTTTAGTTTTCTATCAAATGTCAACAAATTGATTTCATTCGGGTCAATGCAAAATGTAAGATTTAGTCTTATTATTATGGTGTAACCAGAGGAAGAAGCCAAGCAATAACTGATGATCAGTTCAGATATCTAGAAAGCAACACCACTAACCTTTGGCTTTCATCCATGTTATAGTAGGCGTTGGAAATCCACTAGCTTGACAGTGCAGAGAAACAGGATGCTGGAATAACACCGATACATCCTGCGGCTCAATCAGCCATGTTGGAGCCACTGCAACACATATATTGCTCAAAATTGTTATCGAAAATCAATTAGATCCTGCTTTTGGGTGATGGAACTGCAAAGAAGTGGATTATATTTCTGATATTTGAAAATTTTTTTTTTCAATATTCAAGAAAATATGACTGCCCCATGGGTTTCTATTCAAGAGGTGTACAATTCGAATCACAGCCAAGATGCTGATGATTGTGACTAAGGATTTGTGTGGATTTCTTCAGTCTCTGCAGGCAAATGCCAAGATAATATGTCAAATTATTACATGACTGCTCCTTTCCACATCTTTTCCAAATCATTATTCACTGATCACCTTCCAATTCTGTGCTATACATTTAGATCTACTGACAGCATCATTAAATAATCCTTAAATAATACAACAGAATATCCTATGGCTCTTGCAATTTTTAATAGTACACCATTTGTGCAGTGAGCAATAGACATTAGGAAGCCAAATAAAAAGATAAATGATTGAAGGACCGTTATATTCTACTTTCTACTGGCTAGCTACATCAAATAACACATATGCATAAGAAGATCAACAGGTTACTAACTTCACCTTGGAGAAGGAGACAATAAAAAACTCAGCAATACAGCCTGCCTATATATACCGAGATCACCAAAAAAATAAGATCGACATCGACATCAAACCGCAGCAGAAATCTAAAAACATTAATTTGTACTGAACTGTCAGATTCATTATGGGAATAATATACATGACAGTATTCATGGATTTCTTTAAGATGGACACTGAAAAAAGACAATCTAATACAAACTAGAATGACTGAAACATGAAGTAGCACATACCCAAATGAATTACCCACACATAAAAATGATATGACTGAAGAAAACTGAGTCTGATGTTGGAACTGTCAGATTTCTTGTACATTCTGTAAGAAAACCTTACTGAAGGGGAGGGGGGAAAAAAACCCTAGATGGATTTATAATTACACCAACAGTGGAAAATTATCATTCATCAGAACCTGAACCTATATTTTCTGGTCAGGTAGACAGATAGAACTCCTGAGCTGTGTGGTGACAGATCCTAGTTGACAATTTCTCACTTTCACTTTTATTCATTCCTACAAGAAGACCAAGTTCTTTGCCTAGAACAGGGATGCTTTAATTATCAATGCCTGAATGCAGTGAAATTCACATTTAAGATTTCTTTGGGGAGCAGTGGATCTGCATACTAAACTAAGGAAAATAGTAAATGGGATTATTGATTTTGGATCATTGAAATTGAATAAGGAAAAACCTTAAACTGAGAAACATTGTATGGGGTTCCATTGTATACAGTACCTAAGCCTTTATAAAGGAATAATAATCAAGTTAAGAAATTTAAGCACTCTTATGTAATTACAAAAACTGCGAATGGATTCAAGTCACACCCAAGAACTCCACTGCAGTACTTGCATGCTGCAAACACTGAAATAATTATGGGGTTAATTTCGTAATATTCTTGATTGTTCTGTATTAGATCCCCAGCAAGAAACAGAGAAGTTACATTTTTGTATATACCAGATAACTTAGAGTACCTGTATATTCTATGATAATGAGAAAGGGTAATTACTTATTCCACTTGACATTTTCTTTGATTTCTCATACATGTTATTGTGACACACCATATTTATGTCTTTTATTAAAAAATGAAGTAAATTTACTGTCTTATCAATATGCAGAAATAATAAATTGCAATAAAATATTACCCTCAAGTAAATCTCTATCATTTATACATTAAGAGATGAAGTATTTTCCTAATGTTGCTGATCAAGTACTAAGGAAGGGGCAATTCTGATAATACACAGCAGTGAAATATGATGGGGAAAAGTTTAATCAATTCATTTATGACTTTCTTTTTCATATTCTCATTCCTGAATAATAATATATTGTTACAATATTTCTAAACATGGGAATAAATTATTATATTAATTTTCCTTAATATAAAGGTGTTACTTACTATCCCCTATTTCTACTACCACACAAAAGGTATTCTTTGATAAATCCCTGCATGTCTTAAGTACTGCATCACTCCAGCACAGTGTTATGTGTAAATTAAGAACAGTATGACAGGTGACAGAATTTATGTGCAGAAAGAAGGTGGATGGATAACCATATCATGATGTACACTTCTGGAAACTTGTACCTCTAACAGTGAGCTTGGCAGTGTAGTTCGCCACAGCTGCTGCATTACTGGCAATACAAGTGTAATGTCCTGAATGTCGGGCAGCCAGATCACTGAACAGCAAGTTGCTTACAAACTGATGCTGTTGTTCCTGCACATCTGCCTCCTGAGGCAGTGGACCCCCATCTTTGCGCCATGTGATTGTAATGGGGAAGTCCCCAGAAATTATGCTGCATGAAACCTGTGCTCTCATTCCTTCCTGTAAGTTGTTGGGGAACTGGAATGGTGCTATCTGTGGTGGTTCTGTGAACAAACCATGACATCTTTATTTTTGCAAATGTACTACTGGTGCTTTATGGCTTATTATAAATGAACATTTTTATACTTATTAGTTCTGTGTTCGATTAACTGTGATTATATAAGGTTATTTTTATACCACATTTTCACCAGATTTCCTTTCTCTCAAGCATGGCTCTGTTTATTCATGAATGTATAATGATTAGAACATCAAAAAATGAGGAACTTTGTGGTTTATGAGAATCATCTAACATTATTAAGATAATAAATTCTAGAAGGGTACAATCAACAGGGCACATAGCTGGGATGGAAGAGGTAAGGAATAAAACATCGAAGGGAAATATTTGTCTGAATGACCACTTGGATGGTCAAGGAGATGAGAATATAATTTTTAAGGTATATCTCAGGGCGATAGGCAGGATCATGTCCAACACAAAGACTTGGTATTTGTGGTTCTGCAATATCACGTTCTACTGCCAGAATGTTAGTTTAATATCTGGATGTTTAAAAGTTATACTACAAGGACAATACCAAAGTAGCGGGATGAATGAATGAATTGATGGATAGGTGGACGTTATTTGCCATTCTACAGTGGAAGTTTATATATCATTTGTTCTTGTAAAAGTTCCAGTTTGTTAATACAACAAAATAAAATGCAAGTTATGAAAAGAAAAAAGAATAAAGTAAAGAGGAAAAGAAATTCTCGGCTTCATAATTGTTCTGTTATATAGCAATGGTACTTCCTGTCACTAATATACCAATTTTGAAAGATAAATTAGAAACCTACCTTTACTGAGTTAATGATATTCCAGATCTTTTGTTTATTCTATAATTTTGTTTCCTTTTTAGCTACATTTATAATGTCAGTGAAACTATATATTTGCAATAAAGTATTAATTTCTTTAGATTATGAAGTTAACATCCAAGGTTCATTCTTAGAAAACAATCTATATTATATCATAAATATTTGTATTATCACATAGTGTTTATAATCAGTTCCCACAATTTGCTTGTAATCTGTATTCCGGATACATACTCATGACATCAAGGTAGAGCCTGCCATGGGCTGACTGCCCTTGCTGGTTGCTGACAGAACAGGAGTATTCTCCTTTGTCAGTAGCACCTTCAATCTGTCTGACAAGTAGCGTGCCATTGGGGAATACTCTTTGTCTGAGATGAATGGGCAGAATATCTCCAGCACGCTGCCAAGTCACACTGGAAATGGGGAATCCTGCCACTGGACAGCGGAGATACACATCCAGACCTGCTACCACTGTCAGATTCTGTGGTACACGGGCAGAAGGGGGCCCTGCAAAATGTCTACATTGGTTTCACTGAAGTACAGGTTCAGAGAATTATGATTAGGAGACACAGACAATATAAAGTAGACTTGTATCTTGACCTGTTATGACTCCAGATGTCTATGAATGACCTATCCATCTCTTTAGCCCTTTGAAGTCTGACACTCCCTTAAACAACATTTAAACATCCAGTTCTCACCTGCATAAATATGTGAAAACTATTAGCATATAAGAATGACATAACACACGTGATTAGATATCTCACAGAAATAACAGATCCCAACTGACACTCATGTCATTATGATGTCTTGTAAATGGTACGCAGTGAGTCACAAATGTCATGTGTGTGTATTTACTTTTCTAGACAGAGCTAACTAACCGTAGATATTAAGCATGGCAGAGTGCTGGACAGCACCAAGGACATTTCTGGCAATGCAGGTGTATAGGCCGCCATGCTGTACACGAACAGATGAGATGTTGAGGTGGCTGATGACATTGTTTGCAGAATCCAGGTAGCTACCTAGGACATAGCCCCGGGGTACGAGCAAACCCCCATCAAGGAGCCATGTGATCCGTGGTGGGGGATTCCCTGAGGCAGAGCACCTCAGTGACACTGGCGGACCTGGCTGCAGGGTCTGTTCTATGAAGGTCAATTGTAGCTCAGGGGCTATGGCTGTAACAGAGGGAAATGAAAAAAATTGTGCATTTTGGGAATTTAGGGAAGGAAGAAGGAAAAAGGAAAGTATAGGAAGGAGAGGGAAGGAAGAAGAAAAGTAAGGCTAGCATGGAAGAGAGAGAAATGCAAATAATGAAAAACAAAGACGAAAGTGATGATAATGTTGTCATCATATTCCTCTCATTAACAGCTTTTGAATGAACTGGATGACTTTCACGAAATTCGTTACCTCTTCAACATCTTCGTCCAGGAGGACTGAACTTCTGAAATGAAGCTATTCAATATAGAATCTTGATATTCTGTGTGATAATACACATTATAAAATAGAGATCCATAATGTGACAATTTTTGTACGCAGTGCAAAATATGACATAGCAAACACTCAGAAACTGTAATTAGCCCATTTTTTCTTATGGTGATAACTGATAAACAGTCAGGAATATTAAATTACATATGTAAATTGTTTGAATACAAATATCTAAACAAACATGAGACTTCAATTTTTGTGGTTTGACACAGATGCACAATATGAAGCATGTTCCATTCTTATCTTCACACGATGCGCTCTGTTTACACAACTGGGGCCCTTGACACTGATGTTTGATGGTACAACTATTATGTCTGCTATGAAGGAAATTACACTATCAATATTTACATTAATTTAATCAATGTTAATTTTTAATGTTTATTTAATTTTTTAACTTCTTTAATTACAAATAACCAATGCAGTTGAATAGATTTAAAACTCAATATGTAATCTTCTGTGGTAAGTAAGCTATGCACCTCATTTAGTGTTTAGTAAATTTGAACTAATCTCTGAAAGGAGGCACAATAGATCACTGTGGTTGTGGCACAAGGGCCAAGAAGGCCTACCCCTTATACATTCATTCATTCAATCTATGAAATGGAAAGTTCAGTTGCCATAGTGCAAAACACTGAGGAACCTAGCTCACCTCCCAGGGTGAGTTCAGCACTGCCTTGGGCACTTTCGTCATTGCTGCGTGCCACACACTGGTACATTCCACGGTCTGACTTGCGAACGTTTTTGAGGAGCATCACCTGCCCCTGCTGCATGATGCTGACATGGGGGCTGTCCAGTAAAGGGCGCGTGTCTTTCAGCCATGAGATATGCATGCCTCCACTGCCCCCCTGCACAGAGCAGTTGAACATGGCTGGGGTGCCCGCATCCACAATCTGCTGCTGTGGGCGGATGTGGGCTGTTATGGGTGTGATCACATTGAGTGTGATCTCACGGCGGTCCTCACCCATCATATTGCTCACTACACATACATAGCGCCCTCCATCCTCTGGCTGAACACGCGGGAATTGAAGTACGGACTGCAGGGGACGTACAAGCACCATACCCAGCCGCACCTCCTGTAGCACCCCATCCAGGTCACGGTACCATCTGCAAAAAGAGTGTTCAACATCAATATCGCCTTACAAGTGGCACCCACAAGTAGACAGGACTATGCAAATATCTGCTGAGACTCTGACTGTATGTTTCATAGCAATATTTGGTGACAAGTCAACTGCAACAGTGCCTACATGGAACCTGCAGCCAGGTAGTCTTATATCTAATCAAGTGTCAATGTTGAAGAAAGTCGTCTTCTGGGTTTAGGCACCGTGAATACACTTCTTCATTGTCATCGCCGTGAAAACCTCAAAACTTACAAAGTGTCAATGTTGTTTTAATTCTCTTTGGTTAGTACAGGTAATACCTTCTTCTATGCAGAAATAAGTTTCTTCGTGGAACAAGGCATTGAAAATGTTATGTACTTTAACTGACATTTTCAGTGTATTTTCTTCTGACAAAATTAAATTATATTGTACATTTTGTTAATATATTTTTCAATGTACCATTACTGAATATCTCATTTTAGAAGGATTAACAAAAATTTGGGATAAATTTACAGAATGTAATGAGGTGAACGTGCAATGCCATATAGTATTACAGCTGTAAATTTCAGATAATGGCTGTCCCATGCATATTGCAAGCATGTGGTGGCTTTTATGTGACAGACCTGTAGTTGGGAGGGGGAGAACCCTGAGCAGCACATACAAGGTCAGTAGGGCTCCCAGCCCGGGAATTCACATTAGCAACAGAGTGCTCAATCCTAGGTGTGATGTTGCCTTCAGGCTCTGAAACAGTGCAGCAATAAAAATAACAATAAAGCTGATATAACATTCATCAACAAGAACTTACACAGCCATACCAGTAAACAATAAAAAAATTTAAAGATAATGAAATATACTGAGCTCACATACGAGATTAAGGACATGTAATATCAAACTGAATATTTAGATTGAACATCATGTGAAGTGGACAAAACTCCTATTTTGTAATAAAGAGCTCCCAGGTTTAAATCTTGTCTTGGAGATCTTAACTGACATATTTTGTGGGAGTCTTCAGTCCCTTCAAACAAATGCTGGTCACTTCAGTAGGTGACGGTCACGTCCTTCAACATTCTACTTAATTTATTATTCACTGATAATTCTATCACTGGATACTACATAATATGAAGAGTAGATGGATTGGTAAATAAGCCGAGGCTAAAAAGAATGAATTCCTGATAATAAAAACAACAGCAAATGAAGTCATACCCAAAGATCTAGCAAAATATTTGATAAAAGTATATCTGTACTTCAGACTACATCAGATCCCAAGAAACCATTCAACTAGACATCTGTGGCAAGTTCAATGTAAAATGAAAACAGTTTCCAAACTTACCCATACATGGTACTAATGTCATGTAAGTTCTTGTGGTACATGTATGAACGAAGCAGAAATAATTCCTTAGAGACTGAAGAGGCACACCAGGTATTTGAGATTCCACATGAGGAAACATCTTATTTTCTCTGAAAGCTTTTGTACCCCCTGTTAATTCTCATTTCACCAGCGGATCCATATTCATTAAGTATCCTACAAACTTACACTATATAGTCTCAATACTGACAGAGTCAATAAATAACAGACTGAAAGAAAAAAAGCAAACATTCTCAGGAACATCTACATGAATGCAGTAACAGTTTCTCCATACCAAGAACTTTGAGTTATGGAGACACAGGTTGATTTAGCTCCTTCTGACAACTGAACGCAAATTTATACAGGCTAGAATGAAAGAGGGGTGAATAGGGGAATATGAAGATAAAAGAGAAAATGGAAAGACGGTGGAGGAGAACATGAAGGAGGAAGAGAAGCAGGAAAAGAGAGAAAACGAGATGAGAAAGTGAAGGAAGAACAGAGAAGAAGAAAAATATGAAGTAGAATGAGAAAGCAAAGAGGAAGTAGAAGAATACGGGAGAAGGAGAAAGATTAAGGAAAAATGATTGGAAAAGAAAATTGAGAAGAAGTTGGGGAGGAATGGAGAAGGATAAAAAGGGTAGATGAAGGAGAAATGAATGAAAATAAAGAGAAGGAAATGAAGAAGGGTAAGATGAAGGGAGGAGAGGAGAAATGGAAAAGACAGAAGGAATTAGGACAAAAGAAGGAGAAGAATATGAAGGGAAAGTAGGAGGTAAGGCAACAAATTCACTGTTTTTAATGTTATCTCTATATCTGTTTAAACAAAGTCATGAATGTAATGGGAGTACTGTATACTCCAGTTTATACGCCCTAATGAAAGGGACAGTACATACGAATAATCGGAAAATACGGATAAACCAGGGTTCAGACATAATCGGGAGCCAATTGAGAATGTTCGATACAGATATTCAGAAATGTACAGTACACACCGTCCCATTTGTTCCATCATCTCCACAAATGTAAAACTTCTGGAAAAAGTGTTTGATTCGCATTCCTCTACAACTTTTGATCGGTGGACTTTTCGCTCGACAAACATTTAGCGAGATAAGCTTGAGATACGAGCGGTCGTTAAAGACATTCGCTCAAAATGATAATTAAGATGGCTCAACAATTCTTCGTAAAGTTCTATAGCGTCAAGTGGCTTGAGTATATGGCCAGCTGTTCTCATGTTTCTTCATGGGTACAGAGAGACGGTCAAACTGAGCTTACTATTTAGTAAGAGCTCTGTAGGTTTGCAAACACAGCTGAAACATGCAGGTAAGATCTAGGGAGTGCAATCTGCGCATGGATAAACAGGAGTATAACGTACTTCTTCCCGGACACTAGCATATGGAGGAAGAGCAACAGAGGGAATGTTTCCAAGGGAACCAAAACATATTGTTGCCACTCACGGCTAACAATGATCTGCCCTGGCATGCTGAGTCTCTTCTCTCCCGTCAGGCGGTGTACAGTTTGGCAGTAGTAGCGCGCGAACCCATCGTCTGTTACAGTGTCCCTGATGTGCAGGGACCCTGAGGCTGTCACAGTGAACCTGGGGCATGGAAACACACAGTAACTGGATTTGACTGATTATAATTATGTACGTTTAGAAGGCAATGGACTGCATCATTCTTAGTTTGGGGCATAACTGTCTTCGGTAGTGCAGGTTCTGTTTTTAAAACTCGGAATTTACTCAGTCACCAGCTCAGGCAATTAGTCGCTGGCTTCCCACCGAGGCGGTCCGTGTTCGAGTCGGGCCATGTGGGATATATGGTGGACGAAAGTGACACTGGTGCAGGTTTTCTCCGAGTACTTCGGTTTTCCCTGCCAATCCTCATTCCACTAATTTCTCCACAATCACCATCATCTATCATCTCGGGGCTGGTACAATAGGCCAATAGTGGCCACAGTACCAAGTGGACTCAGTCTTACCCAGCTAATAATAATAGTACTCAAAGACCAAGAATTCCCTCTCGTTTATGGAACTTGAACGTTATTGCCATATTAAAAATGGAGAGGGAGTGACCATATATCCGCGTGCTTTATTTACAAAACCACACGATGGCACTAAGGATTTACACTAGTAGTTGACAGATACTGAGCACAATGGCTTGGCCATAATGATTTCGGTTGGCGTTCGAGAGGCGCCCGGCTTCGAATATCGGTCGGAAAATTGGTCATATTGACTGCGGCTCTTCATTACGTTTCTCAGTCCCTCCTGACAAATTCTTTTTTTCTTGGCACTACAGCCGCAGTGGGCCTAGGCCTACCTCCATGAACTTCTCCTTTCACTTCGGCTTTTCCAGATCTTACACATTCGGTAGGACTCCTTGGGCGGGTGATCAGCTCGTCGCAAGGCCTCTACCTGTACACAAACACAGAAAAAACGCACACACACAAACTAAACATTCATGCCCTGAGTGGGATTCGAACCCACGATCCCGGCTTCCGAGCGAGCGAAGACAGTACATGCCTTAGACCGCTCGGCTACCGTGACCGGCTCCTCCTGACAAATGCCGGAAAAATAATCAAATTAGGACATGACCGCTTCCTTTGAAACCTTTCCACTTTATTATTCATCAGTCAACCTACCATTCATGCTGTATATCCTAGATCACTGTTTCTCAACCGCCGGGCCCTCGTTTTACAGAAAAAAGAATTTACCGGGCCGCGGTCTCACAAAGGTTGAGAACCACTGATCTAGCTAGTGACAGAAGAGTAAAATAAACACCAAGGAAAGTTAGAAATGCATTTATTTGTGGGCCGGTTCGGTCAAATACTTAGCCAACATGTCTCCTTGGAGTGACTAGGCTAAAGGCTAGACGATCTGAGAACCGGGGTTGGTTTTCCGAGGGGAGGAGAAGAGATAGCTAAACCAGTTCAAGGGCCTGCCCAGTCTCCCATCCCTCAGATACCGCTACCTATTTCTCCGGAGATAAGGCGGCCGGAGCGTAATGGTGACCACTCATCTCCATCTATTGCAGAAGTCAAGAACGTCTAGGGCTATAAATCCGCTCTCTCATGTCATCATTGCGCGGTGCTTAATTAATTACGGCCAGGAAAATATTTACATTTGACTTTACTATAAGAAGCACTTACCTGCCACCTGGGTGTATGACGGTTCTGCCCAGCAAGTGTTCATCTCGTAACCAGTTGGTTACTTGCACCAGCCCGCGTACGAAACTTGGGATGTTGCATCTGAGTACAGCTACGTTCCCCGCCATAACGAACACGTTGTGAACCTGCAGCTGATACTGTTGCGTCACATCTGTAAATGCATGAAAAGCGTTTAGTTACGCCAGAAATTCTGGCAATTTACGTTTAAAACTCCCGTTCATACCTCACAGAAAACTGCGTCTCCGTTAACTGATTAAATATGTTTAGGAGATGAAGAAAGCAGTCTGCTTTTACCGTTCTCACGGTCTTGTCGCTTGCAGATTTCTTATACTTTTTCTTCTACCCTGAAGATGGAGGCGATACGTTCCTCCGAAACGTCGGTTAACACCACTTATACACGGTGCCAAATCCCAGAAGACTTCTTTCTTCATAGTCACCGCCGTGAAAGCCTCAAATCTTACATGTTTAGGAGATGATCGACAATCAAAAGAAACGCATAAATAGATTATGTACGAAAAATTCAGAGCCTTTCACTCTTTGATATAAGCAGTGCGTGTGATATATTGTGATCTTCAAAACACCGATCTTAATATTTTGACGAATTTGCATATTTTGAGTCTCCCCTCCTGAAATGAGAAAAGTGGTTTCTGGAATGCCGCCTGTTTCTCTACATATGTATGTATGTATATGCGTGTGTATACTATGTGTGTGCCGGTCACGGTAGCCGAGCGGTCTAAGGCATGCACTGTTTTCGCTCGCTCGGAAACCGAGATCGTGGGTTCGAATCCCTCTCAGGGCATGGATGTTTGTGTGCGTTTTTCTGTTTGTCTACAGGTAGAGGTCTTGCGACGAGCTGATCACTCGCCCAAGGAGTCTTACCGTATGTGTAAGATCTAGTAAAGCGAAGTGAAACGGAAAGTTTCATGGAGGTAGGCCTAGGCCCAAATTGGGGCTATAGCGCCACAGGAAAAAAATACTGTGTGTGTATGTAAGTATGTATGCAGCTACAGCTGTTTAGGCTTTAGTGACACAATATTGGGACGCTGGTAATATAAGTTCATTCTTTCCATTTAGGACAAACATTATTTTAAGGAGAGCGAATAATTTTAGAGATGTGTTTAAAATCTCTGTTGAATGGTGCTATCGCTAGCTCAGAGAAAGTTGTGTGCTTTGCCCGTCTGGCGATGTTGGCAGTAAGGACTCAAGGCTCTGGTGTCGAGAGGGCCAGCGATAACATTATTCTGACAACGAATTTTGCAGACTCTATGTAAAAACTTATGGATGATACTGGTGACACATAAGGCAGAAGAAAAAACACACGAAAGAATTATATTTAAGCATAAGGCGTCGTTCTTTCAGTTTCTGGGTCCTCTTTCATGATTCCTGGCCATACCCGTTTGCCTTCCGTTGTCTGTGTCATTATTTCTTTCCAGAGAATAAATTCTGACATAAAGTTGCAACGAAATTAATCCTAATGCAGTTTAAAATTTCAGAACAATTATTCGGAACTGCGCATGAGCGTAGTGTATCTTGGAGTAATTTGAGTTTAAAATGGCTATAAGTGCGCATCCTGTTGTTAAGGACATAAAGGGCTTTGTGAAAATTCACAGGTTGAGCTTGTATGAATTACTAATAAACAACATGAAGGGGAGTTAGTTTTGTATGTTGAACCTCAATAATAACTCAGGCGTGTAAACACGATTTCGCTAAGCTGATTAAGCAACATGTATAATGCAGAGAGGGAAGAGAGACGAACCTGAGAACTTGGTCATGTACTTCAGCAGCCAGTGAGGTATGACAGGAAGGGTTCAAGTCCTTCAAACACGTGCCCCTTTCAAATTCAAGCAGCAGGGAGACAACTTATCGTACTCTTCATTATTATTCTATCTCTCTCTCTCTCTCTCTCTCGTTTTCTGATTTTAGTTTCTCTCTCCCGGCTTCTAGTCCATTAACTTCCAATTACTCTTCTTCTTTCCTTTCTACTCCATCTCCTTCTGCTCTTCCCCCTTCTCCTCCTCAATTTCCTACTCCTGCATCTGTTCCTCCTCGTACTCCTCTTATCCATTTCCTCTCTCCTCCTCCTCTACCTATTCCAGCTCCTCATACTACCCCTTCTCCTCTCCCATCGTCTATTTAAATGTTCTCATTCGCATAATAGACTGTCCAGTGTCTGCCTGTAGTACACTTTTCACAGGACATATCACTTCACCTAACATCGATACATGTTTCTTTCAACGTGGAGACAATTTTTTTGCAAACTATCTGCGTTTCTTACTTAAGTTGCCTGACTGATTTTTGGTAAATTATTAAGAAAAAACGTGATACTGGATGATCCCCAGACTCATATTTTTAGAAAACTTCCGCTGAATGCTATTAACATGGCGAGCATAAAGGCTTTTGAGATGGGGGCAGAATCAGAATCGTAATTTATTTTTGTAACGGAATGTTTCTTAAAATAATGCACATTTATTTTGTATTACACTTGCCTAAAACCACGAAAATTTGAGCAAGGACGTAAGAGCATGAAGAGAGTTTCGATCCAGAGCTTAGAAGTAAACAGTTTTAGTAATCGTGGAGGGGTCTGTTTAGTAAGAGGAGGTTTCCGTTTGGTTAACTGTTACTCCAACTTTCTGAGTAGAAGCAAACAAGCACAACATCGGAAGGTAACATTTCAACGTCAGAAGGAAACCGCATCTAATGCCGAGGTCAAGAAGGGTGGAGCTACATAGTTCCACTTTTCAACACATCTTCATGGCATGATGCTTAAGATATTAATATATTAATCCGAGGAAAATATGAGTATACAACTGTATTTAATCGATTAAAAATGAGATGTTAATGGACAAATTTTTATCTTCAACATAAGCGTGTTTATTTTTTTTTTTTAGAAATTTTGAAGTTAATTAATTCTTGATATTGTATAGTTTGATTATATTCTATCATAAAATGTAGATGATCGTCTAGTTAAAAAATGAAATTAACATTTGAACTTAGACAAACATTACGCCCATCAGACACTTTATCGAAAATAAATTAACAAACCAATTAACAGGCTCAATATAGCTTGTTACTCAATCCTGCGTATTCTCTATCAGTCTCACTTTATGAGCATTACGCAGGTATAAAGAGTCCATCCATTCATTGTCCTCGAATGGTAACTGAAAATTCACTTCATTAATTTATGTTTCACATATTTTGGCTCTGGGGCTGTTCCAGCAAATCCAACATCGCCATTATACAGCGTGCCCAGTCCAAAATACTCCGATCCATCACGAACGCACCGTGGTATGTATCCAACCACACCCTACATACAGATCTAAAAACTCCTTACGTATCAGAAGTCATTCGAGAAAACAGCACCAAGTACTTCAACAAACTAGAAAATCACTCCAACCCACTTCTTCAACCACTACTACAACCTCAAGAAAATCGAAGACTCAAAAGAAGTTGGCCATCAGATCTAACGAACTGAGGAAAACATCACTGGATGTTTATTCCGCACACGCCAGAAGAGTGTTAAATAAATAGTTATTAAATTGTACACCAATCAGCTCATTGACTTATAGATTGTACAATATGATTGTCAATAAAGGAGACAGAGAGAGAGAGAAAAAAACATATTTTAGTGTAGGCTGTTTTCCTGTAATCAGACTAATGTGAATTACTAAAATCCGAAGAATGTTATTTTGCTACTGGCCGTTTCTGGTTCTCTGAGGTATAAAGACAAATTGTCTGAACATCGCTGTACTGGACCCACTACATCGCATTGTTATTGGGCATGGTGCGTGCTGAACACACACTTGGAACACAATGGCTTGCTCTGCCGTCACCGAGTTGAGTCTTTAAGGAAGCGGTTTATGTTAAGAGTGTTACAGCAAGTTCTCTATGAGGGAATCCAATTGAAAGACCGCAATTTGAGTCCATAACAAAGAGTTACCAGCAAATCCTGTTAAATCGAGATGAATTCCTACTTCAAATCTTTAATGCTGGGGGAAATAATTTCACCATGTATGTTCTCTTAGCATGTACAGTACGATGTTGGAGATGATGATATGAATTCTGAAAGCGATTTCCTTTTTATTTTAAAAATATAATTAGTGAAAAAGAACCAAATATTCTCGTTCATTTTTCAATACATTCTCCCCTTGCCTTAGATACACAAATTCTACGCGTGTACCCAACTTTAGAAGATATATGATAACTCTTTCTAATTAAACAACGTCTTTTCAACTGCAGAGGTTATATGCAGCCGATAGTTTATAAGTGACGTAGAGGAAGCGATCGTTAACAATTTGATATACCAGATACATGTCCACAGAGAACTAGGAAAACCTACGGAAATGTTTTGTTACGATAATCTGTGTTCGAGCTGAATATCTTCCGAATGAAATCCTAGACGTTTGTCTCTATACTAATCTAATCAGCAATAACCACTGAAATAATTTGCAATTTAATTGTACATGTTAATAAAACGAATTGTAATTTAAGGATTTAGTGATATCAGAAATAGTAAACTGGTTAAATTTTACACTTTTAAAGACATAAAAGAAATCTGCAAAGAACGTTAACATATTGGGAAACTGTACACGTGTAACAGCTCATTCAGTGGGTGTCGCGTTTGGAACAGAGACACAGATTTACCCACTTAACATCATATGGAGGCCGCGCCACAGCTCAAGCGGTTAGTCGCTGGCTTC
Source organism: Cryptotermes secundus (assembly GCF_002891405.2). NCBI lineage: Eukaryota > Metazoa > Arthropoda > Insecta > Blattodea > Kalotermitidae > Cryptotermes > Cryptotermes secundus. The sequence goes on from NW_019738354.1 coordinate 141,294, forward strand.
CCACCGCGGTGGCCCGTGTTCGATCCCGGGTCTTGTCAAGTGGGATTTGGGGTGGACAAAGTGGCGCTGGGGCAGGTTTTCTCCGAGTACGTCGGTTTCCCCTGCCAATCTTCATTCCACCAATTGCTTCACAATCACCCTCACCTATCATCTGGGGCTGGTACAATAGGCCAGAAGTGGCCGCAGTACAAGGGACTTAGTCCCACTAGCAATAAAAAACATCATACGGAGGTCATTATCTCAGAAAAATAAGTCTTGTAAAGAGAAGCCGCCCTCCTTCCTGCCGAAGTCTTACTATTTTCTTATCTTTCTCTTCTAGCCTGAAGATGGAACCAGTACGTTCTGCCGAAACGTCACAGATTTTCCAACGGATTACATGGCATTACACCCCAGAAGATAGCGCTCATTATTTACATCAGCAGTTACATCACCTACGAAGTTTGCATGACGTCCAATTCAGAGGGTTTGAGGGAGGATTTGTGATTGCGATGGCCTCGAAAGGCATTACCTTAATAACAAGTTTCATGACAGACACAAATACGCTTTAAATTTGCCATGGAACACACGCACAACAGCACGAGTCGGTATAGCGATGAGGTATGGGCTGAGGCAGGCTCAGGATACGTTTCTCTCCTCTGCATTGTCCAGAGTGGCTCAGGGGCTCACTCATCTCCCTATCCAATGTGTACTGAGTGCTTTTCCTCCGGAAGTAAAGTAGGCAGGCGTGAAGCTGATCACTCACCTGTATCTAGTGCTGAGGTCAAGAATGGTGGAGCTACAAATCCACTCCCCCATACGTCTTGGTGACGCGATTCTTAATTAATTAAGCAAGGCTCAAATTTACCTTACACACAATACAAGGTATCTTCATATAATATTTTATTTTTCAAAAACCAGCCTAGTGCTAAATTAAAATTTAGAATCCATGGAGGAACAAAGACTGCTTCCAGAAAATTTCTAATGTAATTTTACTTCGAAAAAAGAAAGTCCCATGCAATGGCAGGCCCGCGATTTGGCTAGGAACGTCTATGGATGTTACTCAGGTTCTCACTTTCCAATAATCACATGGAATGCTATTACCAAGAAGCAGGCGTGACCGGAACATGGAATGGCTATTCATCTTAATCTAAATGTCAAGGTTACAAATAACAGTCACCTTATACGGTATAATTTTACCGACACAAAAATCGCAGACTAATACAAGTTTATGAGATGATCTGGCGTCAAACGGCAACATGTATAACAAGGCTAAAGCGAATCGACTGTTGGGCGTATTCGAGCACCATTAAATTACAGTAGGGATGTGTTCCGCCACTGAGTGCATAGCAGGATTATTGCAGGAGGCAATGAATAATGGAGCATCACGTTGGGGGGGGGGGCCGTGCCCCTCCACACAGCCACCACTAATTCTTACCGCGCTGCCCTGGCATTTTCAGAGCCCTGTGATTTAAGCTATTCACATAATGTAGGTCTGAGTCTCCCACATCCGTGGAGGGAACCATTTTAGGTTTGCCTTACAACAAAAAGGGCGAGTTACGTAACGAGAAAACTAAAGAACTAAGTCATGTTTTTCGAGAACTTCAGCTCCGTAGTCTCACATCTGTAAAGGATTGAATATATAAACTCATTTAATTGAAATAAAGCGCCATCTGTCCTGGAAATATATTTATGTTTCTATCAGTCCCTTAGAAAATAAAAAAATAAATTGGCACCATGATTCGGCATCTTCAGGAATATGAGAGCGCAATTAATGAAGTGGTAAGACATAAATTCTCAGCAAAGCCCTTGACATATTTTCTTCATTATCACGCGTCGAAAAAGCTTCGGGCTCAATCAGCCCTGTAAGAGATGAGTTCATTCCCTAAGTTAGAGAAGTAGGTTTTTTTATTGCTAGTGGGGTGGGACTAAGTCCCTGTACTGCGGCCACTTCTGGCCTATTCTACCAGCCCCAGATGATAGGTGAGGGTGATTGTGGAGCAATTGGTGGAATGAAGATTGTCAAGGGAAAACGAAGAACTCGGAGAAAACCTACCCCAGCGCCACTTTGTCCACTACAAATCCCACTTGACCAGACCCGGGATTGAACCCGGGCCGCCGCGGTGGAAAGCCAGCGACTAACCGCTTGAGCTATGGCGTGGCCAAGAGAAGTAGGTTACTCTTCACTTATTAGTGTAGGAAAGTGGAAGCATGTGGTTTAGTTTCATCCCATTAGGACATGAAGATTATTCAGTTAACTCGATAACATCTCTACTATTTTTCTTACACCCCAGAAAGTTGAGATTCAAAGTCGATATTAAATTATTGAATATTTTATTAAGTGCGTGACATTAAATTACCAAAGAAGCACCAAAGATTGAATTTAATCGGATGATACATCAGCACTCGCCGCCTGGATGTGAGAAGTCCTTATACATTTTTATGTACTTGTAGTTTTAGCGGCGCTATCAACGTAGAACGAGTTTATGACACTTGAAGATAAAGGTAAAGTTACTCCTATATTTACGTAACACTATGCCGCAAACCTCGGCACCAGATGGAGGTGAGAGGTCAGCTTCAGTCACCTGCTGCTTTAGCCCCGCGATAGAACTACCGGTACCCACTGGATAGGGGATTGGATAGGTCCCAGAGCCGGCCTGGACGGTATGGGGAAAAGAAACAATATCTTTCCCTAGCCGGAAATCAAACTATAATCATCCATTTCGTAGTCTAGTCATTACATCGACTGAGCTATCCCGGCTCCGACTCGAAGATACTGAACTGGAGGGCATGAGGCAGGAAATGATCGTTGCCTAATTTCAGGCACTATGCCTATATTTGCCTTGAAGAAACGAGGAGAACCGCGAAATCATTTTTGTTAGGATTCGTGTCGTCCCAGTCGAGATTCGAATAGGGAGTCTTCCGATTGAAAGTCAGCGGTGTCACAGCTCTGTGATCTGACACTGTAGTTATCCAGGCCTTCTGAACTGATTTGTGTGGTCAGGTTGTAGGTCTGGATTCGCATTTCGCTTAGCGCCAGCAAACTTTAAGTAAAACAAGAGCAGACTGCGAGATATTCCACTTTTGTCTGCGTGACAGCTAGGTCTTGCCTCCAAAACCATCTGTGTCACCCATGCTGTGACACCCTGCTAGTCGGTCATGATAATGTCACACGGAAATTCACTGATACAGTATTCTGAAATACAACGAATATAAAATAATGCAAAAAGAATTTCGTTGCGTAAACACTCCATCGCCGGTCACGGTAGCCGAGTGGTCTAAGGCGTGTACTGTCTTCGCTCTCTTGGAAACCGGGATCGTGGGTTCGAATCCCACTCAGGGCATGGATGTTTAGTTTGTGTGTGTGCGTTTTTCTGTGTTTGTGTACAGGTAGAGGCCTTGCGACGAGCTGATCACCCGCCCAAGGAGTCCTACCGAATGTGCAAGATCTAGAAAAACCGAAGTGAACGGAGGAGTTCATGGAGGTAGGCCTAGGCCCACTGAGGCTGTAGTGCTAAGGAAAGAAGAACACTCCATTATCTGACGCATGTGGCAAAAGACGGAGCTGTCTATTGCAGCACTTTTATACTTTTGGGGCACACAGCTCAGGCAGCAATAACTGGGTAGACAAGCGAATGACTGAAAATTCGTTAAAATCGTTTAAATTAGAAAGAGAAAGTAAAAGAAAATATTAATTAGGAATTTATGTAAACTACTCTTGACTTTTTAAATATTAGTCCATATTCGGGGCTTTAATATTTGAAATGACAAAGCTGGAGAACATTATACAAATTGTCCAGTCGGACAGGCAGACATTCTAGAACACATTTTTTGTGTACTCAAGGCTAGTCAGAACATCATCCATTACAATATGAGACACAGCTTTTTAATTATCACAGTGCTCTGTGTATACTACCTATATAAAACTCACAAATGGAAGTACTCTGCAAATATAAGGCAGGAACATTAATGTAAGCAGGCAACTTAATATCAGTGAGTTCCACAGTCTCACATGGAAAACCAATGTTGGTAAAACTTATTAAAAGCTATTCATTTTAAAGTTACATATCATATGTTTCGACCAATGTGGTAATCATCAGGCGTTAAAAATTACGGAGAAGGAAAACTGCTATCTCTTGTATCAGTACTTAGATTGTTACAGAAGATACAGGTCCTTCATTTGTAATTATTAACACCTGATGATGACCACACTGGTCGAAACATGTATTGTTAAACTTTGAAGTAAATAGCTTTTAATAAATTTTATAAAATATTACGTCACATAAGACTGTGGAACTGATATTACGTGAAAAATGCAACAGGATTCAACAATATAATATTATAAGCAAGCAAGCCTACATCGTTGACATAAAATAACTTTGACAGATACAAATTTAATCTTACCTCTTAAAATACATATAATGCAACTTTTTTGCTGACACAATTTCCAAACTTATATATAATTTGCATTATTTTTATCAGTTCTATACGCATATCAAGATTTATTTGGTATGAAGATACGAAGACAGAGAAAGAAAGAAAGAAAGAAAGAAAGAAAGAAAAAATATAGAGAGATACGTGTAAACACGTGGAGCTAATGTCAAAACAGCTTACATTCTTTGCTGCACTGAAGACAGAAGCCAGAGTACAAGAGTAACAAAAACAGAGCTCACAGCATTGAACCATTTCTCCTTGTGGACGTAGATGTCCGCCCGAAAAGATTTAATTGCATTTAATCTTCGTAAATCTTAATTTTGCTTGTGTTGAGTTTCTTGGAACTGAAGACTCGTTTTTAACAGAACTTTTGTTGGTTCCTTTCGAAGTGTATACAATGAAGCTCTATAGAAGACAGAGTCTTTATTTATGCTACTTATACTCATAAATCATTTTATATTCTGCTTGAAATTTACTATGACATGAATCTTGTGTCTTTTCTATTTAGAATGCAGTGAACTGTAGGTGAAGCTATCTATAACTCTGGAAACTATTGATTTCAGGAACTAATTAACACGTCTTCCCACTCGCATGGCATTATTAATACCGAACTACTATGTAAAAGAAACTTCCTGTGCACTGACAAAAGTTCATGTTTCCTGCAAGCTCTTGGGGAAAGAGTCTTCATGTCTACATTTTCGGTTGCATTGCTTTACAAGATACTTTACCACGACAAAATGAGACCCAAACCATTTCCAACCCAAAGCACATAGTGAATATATCGGAGGACTAACGTGAAATCTATATTTACCCTTGCTCTCCTTCCACCCCTTCTAAACCCTCGCCAGACTTGGAAGAGGGGAAAGAAGTAGCACAAACCCCCAAGCAGCGATCATCACTGAAGTTTATAAGAGATCATTTTCCAATGAACTTAGGTATTCAGGACCTTCTACTAACTTTTCTTTCATATCCTGATAGAATGTTTGAACAGCACTGCGGAAGATCGCTAATTAGTTACCTTCGATTTAGCTGCAGAAGGGAGAAATGGATATTTGTCACGCTGAATCGTCGGAGGTATCTGGCCAGTCCATATAGACGCCTATACGCCGAAAATAATCCTGTTATACTGCAATTCCCTGGTGACTGGACCATTCCTTACGAAGAAACCACACTGCATTGTTGATACTGCAGTAGTAATTTGTAAGGGAGGTACACGGCTAGAACGCTCACCGAGTTATTGGCTATTCTGAGATTATTTTTGGTTTCGTTAGTTTCTTATTCCGAGCTCGTGATTAAAATAGGCTGTGATCGCTTGCAAATATTTACCTACTGATCATTCGCAATCGCCTTCTCAGTTCCTCCAACGTCATATAATTTCTGCTTTTGAAAAAAGTTTAATAATGTAACAGTCAATAAATGTGAGCGTCATTACTTCCGTATTTCTCAGTAGCCCCTAACATGGCCACACTAAATTGTTTCTCATTGTTTCATTTCGCATATAGTCTCCTAGTAAATATATTATTAACATTCTTATGGGGGGAAGGGTAACTTAGAGCACATAAGTTGGATATGAGGTTCTCACAGCAGCGACTTTGAAGAGTATGGCCTTCTGGATTTAACACCGTGCAGTTTGGAGGCAGCTCGACGTTTCAGAAGAACATATAGCCTCAGTATATAAGGTTCAAGAATAAGTCTAGAAGGAACCCAACAGGTGGAGGTCGCAACTTGCCACCTGTCTCCGCTGGTTTTTTCTTTGTTTACTTTTCGGATCTGAAGACGGAGGATATATGTTCCTCCGAAACGTTAAGAGCTTTCCGAAATACACTACGTGACAGCTCAGAGTACTGTACTTTTAGCAATATATAATTAAATGCTATGTGTGCTGGGCTACTAACGGCATCGTAAAATATAGGCTACATAAATTAATAGCCAATCACTAACTTTTACTTCTGCACGGTCACGTCGGTCACTTTCTGTTATAATTGTCGGTACTGTCAGAGGACAAAATGGAGTCCCGTGATATACTGAAACGATCAGCAAATCGCAACAAGTGACCCTGCTGCGTCCTGAGCCCATGGAACATGATACAGACCGGGACATATGATCCACAGCCGTTCATTACTGGCCATGATTTGCATACTTTAATTTTCAATTCAGTTTTAAGTTGCGCATGGATGGATACGGGACCATTGCCTCTATAATTTCCTATGTTAAGAACTATACATATATAATGAGTTTAGTACATATATTTCTGGTCATCATTTAATCAATATTTTGGCAGTAGATTTCAGTACAATTCCCATCGCGTATTGCATTTGACTGACGCATCACGCAACTACTCGTTAAATTAAGTCGAGCTACAAGCTATACTTATTGTTTTATTAACATTAAATTATATAACTGTAGTTGTAATTGTATTTGTTATAGTTTTAAGTGAATTCTCATTGTATTTACTGTGTGTTAGTGTGTCCTTTGTTGTTTGCGTAGTTTTGTGTGCTGTGTTTTGTTCGAGTGTGGTGTGTTATTTTGTGTGATGTGTGTTATTTGTGTGTGGTGTCTTATTGTAGTATCATTTCCACCGGGCAAAAACCCATTTGCAGTTTAAATAAATAAATAATAAACCTGAATCCGTTTGTTCAAACGGAAAACATTAAACTTTTGCTCTGATAGTAAAGGATTGTATCACAATAAGTATCATCATATCTGTAATGAAAAAAGTAAGCAGGAAAATCTGAAAGTGTATCAGATATATCAAAGAAATACTTTACAAGCCTTGAGGTTTTAACGGTAGTGTTCATGAAGATTGTGGTCTTCCGGGCTGTGACAACTTTTCGTCTTGTTGGCGGGTACGAAAGTTTCGGAGGAACATGCTGCTTCATTCTTCAGGGTAGAAGCGCTGCAGTGTAAAGATCGAGGAAGCATGTTCCTTCGACACGTTCATATGCACTTACAAGAGAGCGAGGTACCACAAACCAGAAGATTACAAAAATGAAAGCTCTATCTTTATACAAGGTAAAGTTGGACCCGTGTCATATTTCTGAGACACAGAAGCGGACAGGAGTTTGGACATAATATTTAAGCGTTATATACCTTGGAAAACACAGCGGTGGGTGGTGAATTGCACACTCCGCCCTTTTTCAATTAAATATGGTATCTGAGAATTGCGATCGCCTCTGTGGCCTAGTGGTCAGAGTTCCGGGCTGCAGATCCAGAGGTCCGGGTTCGATTCCCGGACTTACCAGATTTTCTGAGAAGTAGTGGGCTTGGAACGGGGTCTACCCAGCCTCGTGAAGATAACTGAGGAGCTATTTCAAGGAAATAGCGGCTCCGGTCTAGAAAACCGAAATTAACGGCCGTGGGGATTCGTTGCGTTGACCACGTGACACCCTCTAGCCACAAAAGTTGGCACTAACTTAGCTGACAAGTGGCGGTGGCTCGGTCGATATAGTTCGCTTTCAGACTAAAACCACGGAGTTTGTTTTTGTTATTTGAAAGTCGCATTAAAATTTTTGATTACATTTAATTTTTGTGTGCTGTATCAGCCAACTGCCTCACATGTCGCTAAAATTCGAAATTTAACAAATATATTTAAAAACTCATATTTTATATAAAAAAACCTGGAGTGGACCAATAACGCAAAAGTAAAATTCGAACCGGATGTCTCCTGTGTGGAAGTCAGGCGTGTTATCGTTACACTATCATCCTGTGTCTAAAGATAACACAGCGTCGCCAGTAAGTTATGGACCAACAAACAACATTAAACAGGTACTCATATGAAGGAAACGTTGTAAAGTCCTCTTTTGCACGAGTTACTTAGCGCGGCGTAGATCTTGACTTGAGACAGACACTTTTATGATCCTTTCAGAGCTGAATTGTGACAGTAGACAATGCTGGCCATTTGTTTCACTCGACTTGCGGATGATAGCTTTGTGGCAAATGGAGCGGTAAAACTAGATTGGCAATGAGAAGAGAGTCAGTCACAACAAAACTGTGATGTTCCTGATAATACAACAGATGTTTTATTCCAAGAGAAGGCACCAGTAATAAACAATTTCGGAGATGAAGGGAACTGTTTACTTTGTTTGGATCAATTAGTAGACCGTTAATTAACTAATCAGAGAAGTAAACATTACAAGTTCGTCACTAATTAAGTCAAAACAAAAACAAAGTCAGCTGTTGTGGATCAGCAAAGCGACAATAACATTGGCTCTCCCAGGCTACACGCTTATGTCTGATTCAGTAATTCGCATGAACCCTGGGGTGAAGCACATACAACAACAATTCTGTCTGTCGGTCCGAGTGCATTACCTAATCAACACCGAGCGTCCCTCGTTGGTTACTCTACAGGTTTTCCAAAATATTGACAGACAAGTTAAAAAAAAATAAGACGGTTAATTTTCCCCTTCTTTCGCGTTTTATCCTGAAACCTTATCCATATTAAATTATATGTATTTTCAGTTATTGGCACAATGCCGATAAATAATCAATAAATTGACCGATAAATACAAAGATATTATAGTATGAGCAGCTAATTACCTTCTGCAGGAAGATGTGTAGACTCACATTTCGTGCATGTTAAAGCGGCCTCCGTAGTCTAGGGGTAACGTCCCCACCTCATGACTCAAGGTACGCGGGTCGTGGAATTTTTAAGGGCGGAAAAATTCAGAGAACAAGTCCTCCGGGAGGGACTTTAAGCCGTGGGTCCCGTGTCGTAGCTTTACGGTACGTAAAAGAACCTCATGTCTCAATGAGACTTCTGAGCCAAATTTGTAAGGACATTTCCCGCCCAACAATAGTCTATAACGCCTCTGGTAGATGGGGGAAGCATCTAGATACCGCTGAGCCAGTAGAGGCCGAACTTGCTGGCTGAGTCGGGACTGATGGCACGCACCAGTACCGGTAGGGTATAGAGACTGGTAGAATATCACAGGGGGACGCACAATAGATCAAACTGGTCGCGGTGCATGGGGAAACCCACNATAGGGTTATGAAGTTGAGACTTTTTCCCATATAAAAAATTGCGCTACTACTGTGATTGTTTCTTTGGTTACAGAGATTTACATAATATATTCTATGTCATCTCCAGTATCCATGGACTCTTCATTTGAATCATGAATAATAAGCAGCGGGTATAGAATTACTCTTTAATAATCAGTCGGTTACTGCACTCAATCTGGAAGGTAACTTACGCCTCAAATTACGCATCTTACAAACTACATACGAGTACTTCAGGCAGACTCTGAGGTTCTTACAGCGGTGGTTATGAAGAATTCTGTCTTTTGCTACATAACAACATATAGTCTTCTTTCAAGCTGGTTTGTTGCTTGGGGTACTTTTCGGCATTGAAAACTGAGGCGACATTTTCCACCGAAACGTCGGTTCACTTTCAAAGGATGATATGGCGTTATATATCAGAAGATATAACTCTTCACAACTACATATATTTCCCGTTTATTGGGCGATAGTATCATATATGTGTTAGGATTACAAATCAGAGGCCCGATAAGACGTCCAGAGAGAGTGTGAATGTTTGTTAGTTTCAGCTGTTTCTCAGAATAAGAGACGATAATTTCCTGAACAACATAACAGAATTAACTTCATAGTAGATACGTAGTGTGTTTTCTGTGAGGTAAGAACCAGAACGTTACACAGCATGCTACAGCATCTTCCGTAAAATGATGATTTTTCCTCAGATGGTCAAAAGATGACCTGCTTTTAAGGATGGATGCCATATCCATATTCTTCTGAAACGCGCTGGACAAAGTACTTTTCATTTCCGAAGCGTAAAAGTTTACAGAGATGTCCGCCTGTCTGTCTGAACAAAGATGTCAGTGGCTCTCCCCCTCCTTACTTCCTCACAGACATGTTTATTCGGACAGACAATCATTTTCTTAGATTCTTCTTCAGCACGGGCGTCTGCATTAATGTGATCCTGTAGTGTAGCTTATATTTGACTCGCTTTGATCTTTATTCGGTTGGCTGACACAGGTTTAGATAAGTGTTCGGCGAATTTAGCTCAAACAAAACGCCAAGCTGAAAAATAGATGTATGGTTCTTGTGTTATGAAGTCTGTACTTTGGGAACTTATATATACGAAATTATGATCTACACACATAACAAAGGACAGCAGATTGTGGAGGTCACTGTGGCCCCTAATATCACGTGAAACTCCCCGGTAATAGGCACATCAATCAATTATGAACATCGACCCGTTCTCTGAAGCAGAGCGGTCCCTGGATTCGACGCCAAACCCACCTACATGCACCGACTGCCCCACATCTCTGCCCAGGGGCAAACCGTGTGGTTAACAGAGAGTCTCACTGCACATGGACTGACATATGCAGCTGATAGCATTGCCGTGGTAAAAGTTAATTATTCGAGCTCCTTCGTTGGACAAATTATAGGCCAAATATGAGATTTGAAGCCACAGAAATCAGCATATAAAATAGTTGTCACTTGCACCACTACGTAATACCAGAGTTTCATGCAATTTGAATGGGTTTTTCTTCGCTGTATTTGGGCCCAGGTAACAATATTAGTCCCACTTTATTACTGCGGTTTATTACGACTGATTTTATTTATACTTTCATTGTGGACAATGTTAAAATGTATGGTATATAAATGGATAAGGATATAAGAAATCATAAATCATTTCTGAATAGTTCAGTGCACTACATTTACACCAGTCCTGACGCCAGATTTTTATCCGTCGATGGACAGTGTAGGTACTTCATGATGATAATGAATTATACGAGTAACCATTAAGAACAGAAATGATTAATAGACTGGATTGTCAGTTCATTTATAATACAGAATGACTGGGCATTATGGGTCCACAGAGGAATAAATGTTTTATGTTGCAATAAACTAAATGCAGTAACAATGTTCCTAAACTCTATTATCCGTTGCATTAAGTTCTGGCCCTCTTTTTCTTTTTCCCTTAGCACTACAGCCCCAGTGGGCCTAGGCCTACCTCCATGAACTCCTCCGTTCACTTCGGTTTTTCTAGATCTTACACATTTGGCAGGGCTCCTTGGGCGGGTGATCAGCTCGTCGCAAGGCCTCTACTGTACACAAACACAGAAAAACGCACACACACAAACTAAGCATCCATGCCCTGAGTGGCATTCGAACCCACGATCCGGGTTTCCAAGCGAGCGAAGACAGTACATGCCTTAGACCGCTCGGCTACCGTGACCGGCTTCTTGCACTGTAGCCCTATTAATATTATTAGTTTATTGTTATTATTAATTTGTCAGATATAGCTCAAAAATATCGCACGGTCGCCATATTTACAGTTGTTGACTTGTAAACAACATACAACACACGGTGAATAGGTGTGTCTATTACCTTTTTCTACATCCAGTTTTGCGTGTAGTTCATTATTTATCAGCATAAATCCGAAGGCTGAAGGAAAGTTCATAGGTCGCTACGTTGTTACCTTAAATTAAGAAAATTACCTCAACAAAATTTGCATATTTTGAGAGCTATTAACATACATCGTTTCAGGATCAGGCATTAAGTGACCTTAAAGTAGCTACCATCTCAGAAGTTATGGTGTTCAGGTTCTTGTTACTTACAGTAAGAAATCAATAGAGTGTGATGTGGAGATAATCTTTAATGTTATTTTCTTTTTGCGCCACATTTCGTGAAAATCAATCAAGTGGTTCCAAAGTTGAAACGGAGTACTAAGCAGAGAGAGACACACCACACGCACGGAACGGTGATTGTGTCATCATGATCTACTTTAAGGTAGGCTTTTATTTGCCTGTTATCTCCCAAAGACTATCCTTCCATTGTCTACCCTGTCATCCAAAATTTTTTCATTCGTCCGGCTTCTAATTCTTAACTTTTTGTTTCAGCCTTAAAGAGTAGATTTTTAAGATGTGACCATACCAGGTGTTCATACTTGGATTCTTTCTACTAAAGCATGTATTTTTAATTCATTGCTTACAGACGTTTCTTTTCAGGTCTCTCGATTAAAATTTGTTTGCATTTTTAAATTCCTCATGCGTGCTACATGTACAACCCTTTTCACTCTATTTGATTGGATTATAGTAATAATGAAGAAAGCAGTTTTCTGGGATTTGGCACCGTGTATATGTGGCGGTGCCAAATCCCAGAAGACTGCTTTCTTTATAGTAATAATGTTTGCTGCAAAGCAGGTAAGTTACGATCATGTTTTCACGACATTTAAATCTTTTAGATCCAGTACAGAAAGCAGACACAAAGAATAAATTTCTAAACGAGATTTCGAAAGAATTTAATTGTGATATTTATTGCAGTATAAGCAAAATTGTCGAAATTATCATTTGCTGGTTTTATCGGATGAAGCGGGACAACCAGTGTAATTTTTTGTGCCTTGTTTCAGAACAACGCGAGTTTTTCACGTGAAGCTGTCGGAAATCCACGAGCTCAGTATTAGAGGCACAAAAACATCTACTATTCCTCCACAGAAAGCATGCGTGCCGCTAGTGGGCACCAGTAAGAAGCTTCAGTTTCCCCCATATCTCTACATTCTGTATAGAAAACAATTATACTGTATACTGCAGCCTAATCCTTTAAAATGCCTGTCACATTTCAAATTAAACAGGCGTTAATCAGAGAGCTCTCATATAATTTTGCGAACTGAAGCAACGAAAGAAATAAGTGGATTATGTGGCGGTTGAAGCAGATTATTACGGACTGAAATGTATAAATTTCAGTGGGACAGAGCGAAAGATGGGCAGGCTTACGTTACTCGTGATATTTCACATGCATCTCGAGAGAAAGATAACTACTTCTCTGTCTATATTTACCAAGGAAATTCATACAAAGCGACAAATTTAAATTAAACTCCTGTGTAACTTCTTGAACAAATCACCTGAGCTAGGAAACGCAAAACGCATTACTGATATTGAGGTATGCAATGTTCCTAAGGAATTCATGTATTCTGTGAAGTGAAATTTGGCATTGATCACATTGTCGCTACAGATTAAGAGGCTACAAAATTGATCCCATTCAAAACGAATTCTTCGTGGGGAGTGATAAAACAACATGAAACAGAACAATTTGTTTCTTTATCATGATGAATTAATTTAAAATTAAAAAAAATGATTATATTTAGTCAAGATAATCATACTCGGATATCATGAGATTTTAGTTGTATTCTTAGAGTTATCAAGGGAATTTAACCACACAATTCTAATGTGTTTCTGCATCAGTAATTAATATAATTATTTGTATAATACAGAAAAGAGCAGAAATAAGTAATATGTTGCTGAAATACGTAGAGTGGTAAATTAAGAACCAAAGGAACAAAATAAAAGGTATATGAAATGTAAGAGGAATTAATATGGAAAGAAGGAATTAAATGTCAGAAAAAGAGAAAGAAGAAACTAAACAACGAAAGGAATAAAGGGAAGCAATGAAAAGAAGTAGAGGAATGTGAAAAAGGAATTAAGAAGAGAGAGAGAGAGAGAAATGGAAAGAAACAAATCGTGAAGTAAATTGTATGGTTGGAAGGAAGAAATGAAGGGGAGGATGTGATAAGGAAATAACAGAACAGTTGACAAAGAGTAAAGATATAAATAAAGTACGAACAGAACAGCAAAATATGAAATTAAGAACGTAGAAATTAATTAATTATACAAAGAAGATATAAAGCAATATATTTAAGGTGGATGATCTGCAATGTCCAGAACTGTTTATATAACTAGAGATGCAAGTGGCGACAGGTAAGCACCACATACGAATAGTTAGTTAGTTATTGGAGAGGGTGGGTTTCCCCATGCGCTGAGATCTGTATTGGTCCACTGTGCTTCCCTCTATGATTTCTACCAGTCTCTATATCCTACCGGTATTGGTGCTTACCATCAGTCCCGCCCAGCCAGCGAGACCGGCTCTGCTAGCTGAGAGATATCTATAATGCTTCCCCCATCTACCAGAGGTATTAGTGACTGCTGTTGGGCGGGAAACGTCCGTAATTTGGCTCAGTGACCTCCTTTGGAGACATGAGGTTCTTTTACGTGCCGTAAAGCTACGACACGGGACCCACGGCTTAAAGTCCCTCCCGGAGGACTTGTTCCCTGAAATTTTCCGCCCTTAAAAATTCGACGACCTCCGCCGGCTATTTCAACCCGCGTACTACGAGTCATGAGGTGGGAACGTTACCTCTAGACTACGGAGACCGCTAAGCACCACATACAAGAATTTAGGCAGTTTACCGGGAGGAACTGACAGAACAGAACACAAAACAAAACATCTGGATGAAGGATTAAAGCGGGATGTGTTTTCACAGAACTGCTGAACAGAAATCAAACACAGTGTGCAATAATTTATCTGACCTGCCCTCAGCTTACAGTCCCTGCTGATTATGCTGCCCGCGGGGTTGGTAGCCCTGCAGCGGTACGTGGCGGAGTGTAGCTCTGGGTTGTATTCCTCGGCCGGGAACGGCGGGAGGTATAGGCTGCCGTTGGGAAGCAGTTCCCTGCAGCAGGGAGAACAGTACATCAGGCCCAGCCACCCGCACAGCACCAACTCACATGACACACATTATTTAGTATATATTCTTGCTCGTTTAACTACGTTTCTTCAACTCTATAGGTTATATACCGTACAATGTTAGTAAAAGATAAAAGTTGACCATGGGTTTAATTAATTCATCACCACACCATGAAGCCTTACGGGGGAGCGGAGGTATAGCTCCATCATTATAGAACTTGGCACTAGATAGAAGCAAGCAGTCAGTTCGAGTCCCTGCTGATTTAATTTCGGAGAAGCGACCCGGTACCGGTTGAACAGAAGGTTGGGTGTGGCCCAGAGCCGGTCTTTACGGTGTGGAGTACAGACAAAGCTTTCCCTTACCGGGAATCGAACCTCACTCGTCCAACCCGTAGTCCATCGCTTCACCGACTGAGCTATCCCGACTCCATATAATGTTAATATGATTATGAATAATTGGAGAGGGTGCAAAAGCAAAGGAGACCTACGGAAGGCACTATTCCAGCATCGGCTATTTATTACATAACCATATAAGGGATTATATATCATTTTCCATTCATTATATATCCCTTTACGAAAGTGCACGTGCACATCTCAAATATTCATCACTTGTCACCATCACAAGTGTAAATAATGAATTCGTGTGGCTGCCATGTTCTTGTTCCATACTCTAAGAAAAAGGCATCTTCACAGAAGTGGTATATTTTTCGTATGTACACATATATAATCACAAAAATTTGTAGCCCTGTATCAAGTGATGCTAGTTGTTAGTCCATTACATTGGCAAGACAATAAACGACACAAGGCACACGCGGCTACTAGTGTCGTGACGTACGAAATTTCGTGAAAATTCGCAAATAATTCGAAGCGTTTTCGGAAGAAAAGTGAACGTACTGATAAAATTAACATTATCTTCTCACATGGAATAAGAAAGTTGATCTCAGAACCGGATTAAGTAGTGTCTTTGTGCATTCATTGTGAAAACTCATGGTTATCCCGAAACTTTCATGAAGACGTTAAGTTACATTTGATGAAGCTTATGAAGGATTGACAGTGTTTTGGAAATCAATTTCACCATGTACACATGCACACAAATATATAGGAGCATTTATTCCGTTCATATTGGCAGTAAGCGAGCTCCGTTATATGAGGGCAGAAAGTGGCCGTTGGACCGAGTTTAATTCTCGGCACAGGCGTCGAAAATACTTCTCTTCGGCCGTCATTTCAAGAGAGAGTCTAGTCCACCCAGTTTCTCATTCAGCAGAATTTTCTGTAGTGCAAAGAGGTTAGGAATGTGAAGATGACACCACATTTTACTACACAGGTTATAATGTATAGTCTGAGGAGGAGTTCTAGGGAAGATTAAAATAATCACTGGATATTGGCAATGCGAGATGGAATGCGAAAGAAAGGAAATGGCTCTCATGAATATTGTTTCTTCTTTCGACAAACCGCAGGAGAGTTCAAGTACCTTAATAATTTATCTAAGTACAGAAATGATTAATCCCGTCTCAATTGACTCCTTCGATTGCTTAATGACGATTTATCATCTACATGGATTATACTCCGTCAAGTATTAAGAGCAGAGTGACTGCGAGTAAACGATTGGAAAGTCGTGGAATGCAATATCCGCGGTTTGGTTCGAAGTACTCTTCCTAAATTTGCCTGAAAAGAACGCCCTCAATAATAACACCGATCATCGGGTCGAGAATCAAACCCGAGACTTTAGAAATGCGAAGTATGTGTACTATATTCTGTGACCTCTGTCCATTTACGGAGCGTTAGGCGTATATCTCCGTGGTGTGATATTAATAAGAATAATGTGTTAGACGCTGCGATAGCTATTAACTCTGAACACGCTCTCATGTAATCCGGTGTGATTATCGCGTGACAGGGATGCCAACATTACTTAATGAACAATCTTCTCAAGGCGGCACGCATGTACTAGTCTGGCGCTCCGTGCGGTGAAGGCAACACACCGTGATTGTTAGTTATGTGAGTTGCCTGCCACAAGGGGAACGACTTTCGGAGAAAGTGATGGTCTTATGTCCTCCCGAAGTAATTTCCGTCCCAATCCTTCGACCTGGGGGTAGTTTTATTATGGAAGGCGGTGAGAGAACAGGATGCCACTATGAGACAATTGCTCTGATTGGATGTGCACCGCTATCGCTCAAAGTAAATGATTTGTGACATATGATTAATCGATGCAATGTGTGTCCGACAGCATTCGATTGAGAGGAATAGAATCTCTGGTTCTTAAGCAATTCAGTAATTTAAATTATCACTTCTTTGCAGAATGTGCATAAAAATATGCCATATAAGAGATATTCATTCCGTCTATCCGCCCTCATGTTCTAAATCAAGAACTGTTGGATAGATTTTGATGAAATCAGATATGAATATTATTCTGATACTGGAAGCCGTCACTTTTTAATTTCCTGCTGCTGGGAACAACATGGAGGGCTCACGATTTGTTTATATATAGCAGACACTAGCACAATTTTCCAAACGGCCTAACCATAGTAACTAATATGAACCAGTAAGTACAATAAGAATTACAGTACTAGTCGTGGTAACCAACGTTGTGCTTAATATTACGGTATACAGGGGATGTCTGCAAAACAATGAATTGACAATGAAATGAAACATAAAATAGAATCTGGATTAATTTATTGTGGTTGTATTTCACCACTACGATATAACCACAATAAATTAATCCTGGCAATGTTGTCTGTTTTATTTTCTGTTTTCAAGTCATTGATATGCAGACGGTTCATGCACACCTTGATTCTTGAACAACGGAACTCAAAGAATAAAGATAAAATTACTTATACTGTTAATTGGTGCTGGGTGCTTCAGTACATTTGCATTTAATACATATAGAAATTCAACAATCGCCACCATTTATTATTTATTTAAGGTTTACTTAAAGAAGCTGTCAATTCGGACTTCATAGTTATGAACAGTTAAATTATTTGTGGATGAATTGGAAAGGGTGTGGATTGGCCTGGTCCTGGCCTAAATTCGGTATTTATATGGAGGAACTGAGGAATACCACAAATCCATAGCTCAGGATAATCGTCTCGGTCTAGATTCGAACCGTGAACCTAGCGAATTTATGTTAGAGATGTTACTGCATGAGGCAACGTGCTCAATACAATCCTCACAATTGGATAAAATCTTAATAAATCATGATGATGACAATTTCTAGTAAATATTCCGGTTTGTACGTAACACAATGCACAATACAAAAATACTCAAAACAAAGGTCCCTGTTATGACACAAATTAGTAGGAAGAGAGCCCAGTTGCGCGCGAAGCAATCGAATGTATCTGCATGTTCTATCGGACAAACCCCTGCTGGAAGTTCTGTAGGTCTTTATAAGCTAATTTCAGTAAGCGACGAGGATGGGAGATTCAAAATGAATTATTCCAATGGGGAGAGCGTCATGTAGGAGTGAAAATACTGGAATCATTTGAAGAGTTGCATCTTCTGGGATATAACATCCTGTAGCCTGATGGAAGTCAACAGATATTTCGGAAGGATTTACAGCCTAATTCTTCAACGTCGAGCAGTACGTAATCTACTTGTTGTGTGCGTCATGCTGGATTCTCGTTTGGCTTACTTTCCGACCCTGAAGAAGGAGGAGAAATATTCCTCGAAAATGTCTATTAGCTTCCTCAGGAGTACACGGCGTCACATTCCAGAAGACAGAAATCTTCCGTCACCGGTGTGGGTGCCTCAGATCTAATGGTAATGTCAAGGCCGCGCCATAGCTCAAGCGGTTAGTCGCTGGCTTCCCACCGCGGCGGCCCGGGTTCGATCCCGGGTCTGGTCAAATGGGATTTGTGGTGGACAAAGTGGCGCTGGGGCAGGTTTTCTCCGTGTACTTCGGTTTCCCCTGCCATCTGGGGCGGGTACAATAGACCAGAAGTGGCCTGAGAACAAGGGACTTAGTCCCACCCCAGTAGCAATAACGAAAAAAGTAAGTAAGTACGGGACAAACATCCGACACGAAATGCCTCTGAATGATGCTGTACATAACACCGACGCAAACGCACTGGAACGGGTTACTGACATCATCAAGTTTAGACTTGCTTACGACTAAATATCAACCCACTGTTACGGCGTCTAATTGGAACACTGAGAATCTGTAGGCGGGGGGAGAAGGATTTGGGTGGATGAGATGGGGCGAGTATTTGCAGACATCAGTATATATGCTACTCTGAGACACAACTGTACCTTAAATCGGTTCGAATCTGTTTAAAGCGGGAGAATCTGTCTCTCATGCTAATGGCTTATCAATATGATGATAAATTATGTGCCACGTTATATAAAACTTGTCAAATCCCTCTTCGAAGGATTTCAGTTTCGGAACACGGCTCTGCTTCCCAGTTTTTAAAGGGAGCAAAGACCAACCACAAAATTTCGTGGCTCCTTCCTAATCACGCGAGTGGCCATGAAACATTCCGAATGGAAGAGAAGAAATTTTTGATAAAAACTAAAAGTGTATATAAAGTAAAAAGTCGCTATTTAAAAACAAAGTCTTTCTAGTGGCGATATGATACATATAAAAAACAGGAAAAAAATATCCGTAGTCTGTAGTCCGCAAGTGAACTATATCGACCAAGCGACCGCCGCTTGTCGGCGAAGTTAGTGCCAAATATTGCGGATAGAGTATGTCACGTGGTCAGTGCAACGAATCCCAAAGGCCGTTAATTTCGGCTTTCTAGACCGGAACCGTTGTTTCGTTGAAATAGCTCCTCAATTATCCTCACGAGGTTGAGTGGACCCACTACACCACCGAGGCGGTAACTAAAATTAAGAGACTGGAATAAATTAAGCCTTGGGCTAGCAGTGGTATGCGGGCTACGGTTTCTTAAACATGGCCTGCACTACAAGAAAGATTTGGTCCGTTATCGTAAAACATGTGGGAGGAAAGGTACACACAGTTTAACCATTCTTTGGGAAAGTTAAATTACGTTTTATAATGAGAAGGATATTGGAGCCCATCTTCCGGGGCACTTCCTATTGAGATGTATATCTATATTTAAGAATCGAATTTTTGAACTGTGTGGAAGACCGGGTAATATAGCACACATTTCTTTTTCCTTGGCACTACAGCCCCAGTGGGCCTGTAGTGCCTACACATTCGGTGGGACTCCTTGGGCGGGTGATCAGCTCGTCGCAAGGCCTCTACCTGATAGTACACATTTATATAAACTATTTCCAAGAACTGGCAAAGAAGAGTTAATTAAAGCACTTCTGTATGAAGACATTAAAATAGAATCCTGTTTGTATTATAATGGCCGTATATAGCTATGCTGGGGGAGCTACTTTTAACTTCCACAATGAAGGCTGGGATGTGATTACCAGCCGCTCGCATCTTCGCAAACTCTGTACACAACTGTGGAGAACCAGTGTTACTGCTCAGTATAGTCAATGTGCAAAATGCAAACACCTACGTGTACATTGTACGACGTTACACTTCACCGTGTCAAACCCAAATTACATCCATATGCGTACTCTAACTGACCGGTATATAAAATCCGTGCATAAAGACATGGACAATTTTTCGCGTAATTAAATCACTTGAAACGAGAACAAAATTTATTTGAGAAGGGCAGTAAAACGTTCGAATTTTTGATGATGACGAAATAAGTGTAAAAACTGCAGATATTTGTTGCAGGATACAAAATTCGCTATCGTGCCCCCACATATATTATAAAGTGGATGGACTGAGTTGCTAGGTAACTGACCTTTAAACACGTCGCGACCGAATATCCGCAAGGCAACGATAGAAGTATGGTGTTTTCTATGCGGTCGGCGCCACGACCTCTGTTATGCATTGGATTTTTTAAATGATATATATATATATATACAGTATATGTGTGTTTGTGTGTATGAATATTCTTAGTAACACGTCTTACTGTTAGAATGTCCCTAAATAACCTTCTTGATTACGGATTTAATGCTTTGTCTCGCGGGAAGCGATTCAATCTAATGAGGCAAGCGATCGCGTACATTGCTAAATGTTATTGCACCATAAAGAGTTAACTACTCCGTATTGAAGTTAAAGATGACGTTAAAGCTGTATGCCGACCTGTTATACGGACGTTTCTGCCGAGAAAGGAGATGCATTTAGTCATCAAGTAAGCTAATCCCGACAAAGTGACGGCGGGTTTCCTTGCTTCATCCATGCAAAATTATCGTTCCTTTGAAAATGGATCTGAATATTCCAAAAATAAATCCTGATTAGAATTCTGATCACACAAATATTTGTTATAAAGCATTCTTAATCTTTTTGTTATGAAATATGAATATTCGACCGCTTCTGTAGTCTAGTGGTCAGAGTTCCTGGTTACAGATCCAGAGGTCCCGGGTTCGATTCCCGGTGCTGCCAGATTTTCTGAGAAGTAGTGGGTCTGGAACGGGGTCCACTTAGCCTCGTGAGGATAACTGAGGATCTATTTCAAGGAAATAACGGCTCCGGTCTGGAAAACCGAAATTAACGGCCTGGGGAACCGTTGCGCTGACCACATGACACCCTCTACCCGATAAAGTTGGCACTAACTTCGCCGACAAGCGGCGGTCGCTGGGTCGGTATAGTTCGCTTGCTGACTACAGGCCACGGAGTTTGTTTTTTAATATGAATATTCATCATAGCCAATTTAAACTCTATATCCATGAACAGCATCAAATAAAATAAACGATTCCGCCGAGTTGCAAGAATAAATACGGAAGTGTGCGACATTTTGTATGCATCCAGACATGTAATGGCTTCTGGCCCTACCGTCTGCCACGCCCTGCGTAGTTGTAATTGCCTCGCGATTTCGAAGCATTATAGCGCTCTGGCTTCCCGCTTCACGATATGCGTCGAACTGCGCTTCAATCACGTTGCTTTTTACTGCCCGAGTTCATCTCGAACAGAATGTGAGGGCTGACCAGTCCGTAACAAAGGTATAACTTAAACATGGATCCATTTTCATTAATGTTGACCAAGATCTTTTTCCGTATGACCGCACACAAATTTTTGTTTCAAATGGCCGCCGCATTCAATTACATTAAACCGAAAATTGAACAGCTCATGGCCGCATGTTAATTAATGGTAAAAATCAAATGCATTGATTTCAATATTTTACTTCAGTGATTGCACCGCTGTGTTTTACCTTATGTTCGTGACGGCATGGTGGAAATAAGCAGATCAGAAGGCAGGAGGAAGGAAGGGAGAAAGGCTTAAACAGGAAAGAAAGGGGAAGAGACAACAATAAGAAAATGGGAGAGAAAAGAGAACTAGAATGAAAGAGAGAATGAAAGAACGGAATAAGGAAGGAAAGCTAATAGGATAACGTTTTCGACAAAGAAGAGAAATAAGAAGAAATAGAAACAATGAGCAATAAATATATAAAGAAGGCATAAAACTAAGAATTAATAGGAAATGAAGCAATAAAGAAAAAGACAAAAGCATAAATTAAATAACTAAACATTATAATTGAAGTAGAGAAGGAGAGAGCACAGACCTAGAGAGGTGCAGCTCAAGCTTGTCTCTCCTATGCTGCCGCCGATTATATCTTGATATGCCGAGGAATCCGGGAAACTTCAGAACCCCGAAATACAACAGGCCTAAACATGATTCATACCGGTCACGGTAGCCGAGCGGTCTAAGGCATGTACTGTCTTCGCTCGCTTGGAAACCGGGATCGTGGGTTCGAATCCCACTCAGGGCATGGATGTTTAGTTTGTGTGTGTGCGTTTTTCTGTGTTTGTGTACAGGTAGAGGCCTTGTGACGAGCCGATCACCCGCCCAAGGAGTCCTACCGAATGTGTAAGATCTAGAAAAACCGAAGTGAACGGAGAAGTTCATGGAGGTAGGCCTAGGTCCACTGGGGCTGTAGTGCTAAGGAAAAAAAAAGATTCATAACCCGCAATGCCAGATAATCTAATTATTATACTAAGAATGCATAGTATTACATCGGTGACCTAAAACATGACTGAATTCAGCTGGGTTACCAGATATTGGTCGAGAATTTCTTAGGATTTCTCATTCTTCCAAAATGCTCCATGAAATTTCTCAGTCGTGTAACATTTGTGTGGGCTAGCAAGTGATGAGAAAGTCCTAGAATTTTTGAGATTGGGACCACAAATCGAGAAGATCTGTGCTGATTTCTCACAGAGGGAACTCGAGGCCTGTACTGTGAGACTTCACATGAGACTTTTGATGGAAGATGCAGCGCCTGGGCAGAGCATTATCCGACTTGAATATTGAGTATTGAGGGGGTGGGTTACCCCATGCACCGCGACCAGTTTGATCTATTGTGCGTCCCCCTTTGAATTTCTACTGTCTCCATATCCTACCGGTACTAGTGCTTGCTATCGTTCCCTTTCTGCCAACGAGGTTTCGGCCTTCTACTGGCAGTGGTATCTGATAGTTAGTCCCTTTCTGTCAGTGGTACCTAAGCTCCCCCATCTACCGGAGGCATGGAAACTACTTGGGCGGGAAACTGCCTAAATGTAGCTCAGAGGTCTCCTAGAGGCATGAGGTTCTTTTACGTGTCGCAAATCTACGACACGGGACCCACGGCTTAAAGTCCCTCCCGGAGGACTTGTTCCCAGAGTTTTTCCGCCCTTAAAAATTCCACGACCTCCGCCGGGTTTGAACCCGCGTATTCCATATTCATCGATCACGGCTTCTTCAGCCATGTGATGGCTGCAACCGAGCAGTAACTTATCGAATCTGGGTCTTCAATTCTGGGGCTTCACCTTTGACCTAACAATTTTGCTGATTACATAGCAAGGGTGTTAGTCTGTGACAAGTACAACTATTGGCGATGATGAAACCCAAGCACAAAAAATTCATGCTTCGGGCAGGATTCGAAATAGCAACGCAAACACAAATCAGTAATAGAAAATTATATGCTTTATAAAGCTTTTGTCGCGTGTTGCCTGTGTAACGCGACAAGTAAATTCACGCAGGTCTCGGATTTGGCTAAGACGTTTATTGGACAATCTCTTTTACACTAGTAAGTACAATTATTCACAACTTCACAATTACTTGCACCGCGGATCTCGGTAAAGTGTCTTGATCGCTGTTGGATGCAAGCTTGCTTCTGCTTTAGTCGCAGCTACAATAAGAACTGACTGGTCTCGTCGATGCTGGACTTTTATAACGTGTACTCGGACTGAATAGTGAACATCGTGTTCAAGGGTTCCATTCTATCCGCTGGTTGTATTCGTTTCCATGGATATCCTTTCATTTCCGGCGAAACGCGTTTGTTGTTCGGCGATTCCTATGCAACGGTCTCCTGGTATTGCCTTTCCACTGAAGTATATATTCTTATTGCCCTTTTTTTTTTGGCGGCACGCCATAATACTTTAAAAGAAGAAGAAAATAAGCAACGCAAGTCGGAACCGCGAGACAAGCATGAGTATTATTTACTTCTTTCAAAGGGCCGCGCCATAGCTCAAGCGGTTAGTCGCTGGCTTTCCACTGCGGTGGCCCGGGTTCTATCCCGGGTCTGGTCAAGTGGGATTTGTGGTGGAAAAAGTGGCGCTTGGGCAGGTTTTCTCCGAGTACTTCGGTTTCCCCTGACAATCTTCATTCCACCAATTGCTCCACAATCACCCTCACCTATCATCTTGGGCTGGTACAATAGGCCAGAAGTGGCAGCAGTACAAGGGACTTAGTCCCACCCCACTAGCGATAAAAAATAGTTTCTTCAAATTTGTTCATGGAAAATCATCTGAGTGTGTGCCGGGAAACATCGCGACTCATACTGATGTGTGTGGGAGTGATACTGTACATAAGCAGGAACTTCTGAAAACGAGGTGCGAGTGTTAATTAAAGGAAACTTAAGCCACCAACCTCATACTAGATTCTCATATTTCCCTTCTTCCTTAATTGTAGAACGTGGGTCTTTCATGTTGTAGTCAGAGGAACCTTTGAAAACTCTGGTGATTTCCTCACACTTTTCATTATATTGTGACGCAAGTGGAGCGATAAAAATGCGGTTTTAATGAGTCGAGCGAGTTGCATACTTCCTTTCAAATCCAACTCCAGAGCAGGGGTCGGTATGCTGAACGCCTTACGGGATACGCTATATTCGTCCAATTGCAATGTTCCTCGAATCTCGATTCTTGCCCTCAGTTTGATGAAATTCTGCAAGAACATATTTTCCTTCTAAATCTAGTGTTCGTAAGATTTAAGAGGAAAGAGATATACTGGAAGTTTAGAAATCGATCGGAAATCGCCCTCTGCTACAGGCAGAGGAATAAGAACAAGAACAACAAATATTCAGTTTGGATGTTGGTCTTCTGGGCTATGAAACTGTATATCATTGTAGAACACAGACTGAGGGTGTTTGAGAACAGGAAGTTGAGAATATTTGGACTGAAGAGAGATGAAGTGGCGGGAGATTGGAGAAAACTGCATAATGAGGAGCTTCATAACTTGTACTCTTCTCCAAGTATAATTAGAGTGTCAGGTCAAGGAGGATGGGATGTGCAGGGAATGTAGCACGAATGAGGGGGAGAAGAATGTATATAGGATATTAGTGGGAAATTCAGAAGGAAATATACCACTAGGAAGACCAAGATATAGTTGGATGGACAACATTAAAATTGATTTTAGAGAGATATGATGGAATAATATGGATTAGATCAATCTGGCTTAGGATAGGGACCAGTCGAGTACCCTTCTGAGCACGGTAATGAAATTTCGGGTTCCATATAATGCTGGAAAACTCTTGAGTAGCTGCAAAATTGGCTGCTTCTCAAGAAGGGCTCGGCTCCATGAATGAGTTAGTGACTAGCATTGTAGGCGGTTAGCAAATTTTGGTAGGATCACCTCTCACTTTTTTTACGGTGGAAGACCACATTATAGATTTTCTCTGTGAAAACCTCAAATTTCATATAAGCTATACATGATGCTCTATATTTGTAGCAATTTGTGAGAGAATGAAATTACACAACGCACAGTAACGATGGAGACAGTACATTGTTTCATATTCTTTGAAGTTTATGATATGAGGTCACGTAACCGGCTTCATTCATGTACGTCCTCACAATATGCACGGTGTCACGTTATATACATAATCTAGGCAACAAAGATTGGCTTCTTTTCCGCCACCCACTCATTAACGGGGCGGAGGATTATGTCGCCAGAAGTTTCTCATTGCCGGTCACGGTAGCCGAGCGGTCTAAGGCATGTACTGTCTTCGCTCGCTCGGAAGCCGGGATCGGGCGTTCGAATCCCACTCAGGGCATGGATGTTTGTGTGCGTTTCTCTGTGTTTGTGTACAGGTAGAGGCCTTGCGACGAGCTGATCACCCGCCCAAGGAGTCCTACCAAATGTGTAAGATCTAGAAAAACCGAAGTGAACGGAGTTCATGGAGGTAGGACTAGGCCCACTGGGGCTGTAATGCCAAGGGGGGAAAAAAGTTTCTCATTACCAGAAATGTAAACGTTTCGATTAATATGACGTGACAGCATATAAATGCCTGAATACAGACATTAAAATGGTTGTAAGTCGAAGAAGTACGACATAAATTTCATTTCTATGTAATTTAAACGAAAGAAGGCCTACTAATATGAGGAAAAGCAAAGACAGTGATCCTTAACTTGAGCTCTGAGGGCCAGACAGCTCCCCACCTAAAGGACAAAAGAATCTTCTCAAGGCAGGTTAATGTAGCTGGAGCTGAAATTTTACCACCAAGAGCCGAGGTGCATAGTATTTTATTTCCAGCGCTCCCATATGAATCCATAACGTGACTGGTAAAGTTTAAAATTATTTTCCTAGCAAAATAAATTACGGGTGTTATATATCTTGATGACTTTAAAGCTTCTGTACTTAAAAATATTATTTTGGGCTTTGCCTCTCGTCCAAATTTATTGGAATTCAATATTTTCGAAAACTGGTTCTATTTCCTTCTTCAGATGAACAGGATACATAGAAAATCTACTGTGTTGGTCCCTTCAGTGGAGTTATTCTCACATCATCATCCATTGGAAAAACGAGAAATGCGTACAGAAGACTGGTTGGACACCTAGAAGGGAAATATGGGGGACATGGACTTCACCATCTACAGTAAGGTTGGGATCAGTGGGGAGCTGTTGCGAACACAATAATGAACCTTTGGGCTGTGAATATTTTGACTAGCTGAGCAAATTTTAGCTTCCCAAGAACGTTATTTCTCCGTGGAATTAGTCAGCTAATATAAAAATAAAATATATAGTAGATATGAAATTACATATACGTAATTACTCCTGTGTGAAATACGAAAGTTTTCTCAAAGTATCAAAGAGAGCTGTAAGACAGAAAGAGGTTGTAATTTCAAAGAACAAATATAACATATTGTAACAAAACCAAACCAAGTAATCGTTTACGATGTGTTTAAAAGCTCAGAGGCGCGACCACTGAAAGCCACATGTCATTACGGGAGTCCAGCGGAAGCTGCTATCCAAAGTTTGTTCCCAAACGGAGCCCCTCCGGTACTAACAGCAGGGAAATGACTGTCTCAACAGCAACAAGGGCGAAATGAAAGCAGCAGCATCGAGAAGGGACGGCTGGAAAGAAGACCCTGATGTGGATTTTGCAAGGGGTGACCACATCATCGGCTTGTCTGTAAGAGTATTCACTTAGTCTTTAGGATTACAGAAAATAGCTGTGGCTTGACCTGAACTAAACTTGTACTCTTCTCCAAGTACAATTAGAATCGTCAAGTCAAGGAGGATGAGATGGGCAGGGCATGTAGCATGAATGGAGAATACATATAGGATATTGGTTGGAAAGCCAGAAGGAAAGAGGCCACTGGGAAGACCAAGATGTAGGTGGGTGAGCAATATTAAACTGGGTCTTAGAGAGATAAAATGGGATGGTATGGATTGGGCTGATCTGGCTCAGGAAAGGGAAATTCTTGAGTAGCTGCAGAATTGGCGGCTCCTCAAGAAGGGCTCAATTCCATGAGTAAGTCAGTAAGTAGGCCGCGACATAGCTCAAGCGGTTAGTCGCTGGCTTCCCACCGCAGCGGCCCTGGTTCGATCCCGGGTCTGGTCAAGTGGGATTTGTGGTGGACAAAGTGGCACTGGAGTGGGTTTTCTCCAAGTACTTCGGTTTCCCCTCCCAATCTTCATTCCATCAAATTCTCCATCATCATAATCACCCGGGGCAAGCTACAATAGGTCAATCAGTGGCCGCCGTGCCGAGTACAAAATGAGCATTTTTTGAGAAATGTCAATAAATTCAAATTGGGCTTCAAGTAAATACGAAGTATAACTGTTTGGTATGCGCTAACATTAAATTGCAGGACAGATTTTATTGTAAGGTACTAATACTGCAGGTTTAGTAATCTTTAAGACGGGGAATGAGACGGTAAAAACAACCACATTATACGTAATTTCTCATTATGCATGGATTTTACGCGATCTGCAGGAAGAGAGCATAAAACTGAGAACAAGAAACCATGCTACACCATAATCCAGCGAGTCGTAGGTTAGTTACACATTTATAGAACTCTGATGAATATTCAATGTACGAGATAATCCATGAAAATGATGTCCTACTTTCAATACAGTACATATAGTTCAGCCTCATTCTTTACACAGCCTACCATGATGTCTCTGTTAGACATCCCTTGTTCTCACATACAGATCCTGTCCCTCGAATCCGACGCGAGGCAGTTAATTATACATGTCAAACCCACACAGCCATAGACAGAAGCCATCAATTACCTCCAATATACAACCCTAATGATGTCATGAAGAGGACAGTAATAATTATGGAATACAGTGTCCAACCCCCTTCTCTGCACCCCGTCCGCTAATCAGACTGCTGTTTACCACAGGTCCGCGGCCGCCATCTTTCCTACGAATAACATCTCTGATTTAGTGCTGCAGATAATGACATATGACATGGTTGCTAATTCAAAGCGCTTGGGAATGCAAGAGATCACGCTGGCCCAATCTACACTGCGGGAAATATATTTTATTTGTTCCGTAGTATTTAATGCTAAATGTGACGTCAATTGTAAGGTACACAGACTTAGAATCCTTAGCTATATTGATCTAGCTAAAGGCTTTGAGCTGAGAGAAGACAATTAACTATGTGTGCCTGCTCCTTGAGTGCTTCCGCATTGTACAGTGGTGCATTATGATTCCTACAGGGGGTTCTCAGGCGTCTTTGTTTTATAGTGCACTGTTTGAAGTACAAGCTGCATGCAGTAAGTCGAAGACAGCTTTGTCAGGATTGTCTATAAAGCGAAAGATACGGCATAAACAGGGACTCCTCGAACTGATCGTCTGTTAAACCTTAATAAAAACAAAGAAAGGAACGACCTTTGTATATATATGCATTGTACAAAGTGCACAACTGAATCCTCACATGCGTCCTCCTATTATACGACGCATGACTATGAGCACGTAGGTTTACAGATTTAATTTACTTTAACTGAGTTAAGGGTAATTTTATGTAAGGATCCCACATGAACACTCATATGTGACATGATGCCTGAAGGCCGGAATAATGGAGCCAGAGGAGATGCCCATTGACAGGCAAAGACTCGGTAAACAAGTTTCCGCGGCAACGGATATGCAAGCAACAATAGAGGAATTGTTGGGAATGATGTCTTCTATTCGGTCCGTGCAAAGTGGTTATAAAGTAGAGTTCAGTTGAGAATCAGCAGTCGAGTTCAGAGTGTCAAGTGAGCAGTTAGTCTAGAGTTGGGCTCTGTAAGAAAGGCTGGGAAGATGACGCTGTGAGTTCGGTTGGCATTCGGGCTCTGAAGAGAGAATTTATGTCTGCTGTAGTGAGACTGTTATAGTTCCTGTGTTAAATCCGTTGCCAGGAAACGGATAGTGAAGACTGTAATAGACTGAGGATAGTAGCGTATGTAACAGCGAACTGTATAGTGTGGAAATGGCGATAGCTCTATAGTTGTTGGTAATACGATCTGTAAGTGGTCAATCAATCCAATAATCCAAAACCTCGTCTACAGTTACGCTCCTATAAAAATCGTCACAATGTAATAACTTTCAGATCTTGCTGCAGACCATGATGAAACTCGATATCCAGCGCTAGTGGTATATCAGAGCCAGTCACGGTAGCCGAGCGGTGTAAGGCATGTACTGTCTTAGCTCGCTTGGAAACCGGGATCGTGGGTTCGAATCCCACTCAGGGCATGGATATTTAGTTTGTGTGTGTGCGTTTTTCTGTGTTTGTGTACAGGTAGAGGCATTGCGACGAGCTGATCACCCGCCCAAGGAGTCCTACCGAATGTGTAAGATCTAGAAAAACCGAAGTGAACGGAGAACTTCATGGAG
Source organism: Cryptotermes secundus (assembly GCF_002891405.2). Lineage (NCBI taxonomy): Eukaryota > Metazoa > Arthropoda > Insecta > Blattodea > Kalotermitidae > Cryptotermes > Cryptotermes secundus. The sequence goes on from NW_019738354.1 coordinate 171,498, forward strand.
GTAGGCCTAGGCCCACTGGGGCTGTAGTGCCAAGGAAAAAAAAGTGGTATATCAGAATGGATATGCTTAAGTCAGGATAGCCCGTGTCCCAGCAGAGATTCAAACCAAACATCTCCGGAATACAAGTACAGAGGATCGCTGTTATGCCAACGCGCTCAGCGAGTAGAGAATTGTTGATTCTTTTATTTGTGTGGATGGAAATGCAGTAAAAGGAGAGCTTTAAAACAAGTTAAAGAAAAGAGGAGGCGCAGACTGAGGGTGTGTAATCTACATATTAAAGGAGAAAAGCAGAGGAATTAGTTTCTCCCTTTATGTTCGAAATATAGGATCAAAAGCAGAAACCTTCTACTGTGCAGGGGATCAGGAAATGGAAGGAGTAGCCAGCCGAGGAAAATTCCGCATATCAAATAGGAGACTTAAGTTGGAAATCATATCTACTATAGAAATGAATGTACCCGAGCCGGTTGAGTCGCTACTTGAGGTATGGACAAAGGAAATAGATGCGTTTATACAACTGGTAAGCCTAAGGTGGTGTTTTCTATTCTGTAGCGCGTAAGAAGGACATTAGCATACTTTCATGTTTAGCTACAACTTGTCCTACTAACATGTTCAGTTCCTTGTTAAAATATTTAAAGAACAGTAAGAGTAGCCCTCGGTTCTAGTCTTGCCACCGTATCACAAGACTCCTTATCATACCTAAGACTCATGCATTAAGCCACTACGTAATCTGGGTCTGTGGAAATCAACGTGTCGGGGAAACATTCTTCCTCTCTGTTTTACCCTGAAGATGGAAGCAGTATATTTCTCCGAAACAATTGTAACCCCTTAAGCGCCTATATGGTGGCATAAACCAGAAGGGCAGAAATTTAAGGTTTGTCACTGGCCTGTTTTTTTTTGTATTATTTAAGAGTACGCGGTAGCGTAGTTGGTTTAGGCACTGTTACATGCCTGAAGGTCGCGGGTTCGAGTCTCGAAGAGGTGGATTTTTTCAATTTACCTAAACCTTCCAGTCGCACTATGGCTCTGGGTTTGATTTAGCCTCCAACACAAATGAGTATCAGAAATCTTCCTGAGGGTAAAGGGCGGCCGGCGCGTAGGGCTGACAACCTTACCGACATCTATGAGCCGATTATCTAGATAATGTGGGAGCCTCAACGTCTCACAACCCTATGGGCCTCCACGGCCTGGTACAGAGATAACTTTACCTTTCTTTACTGATGAAATTACGTGTTGTCAAGCGAAATGCCGCCGGTTGGTAGCGAATGATGAAGTGTGCGGACTGGAAAGGAACGGCTACAAAGTTGGCAGCCAATCATACAAATATGAAGAACAGTAATTTGTGCGCAAACGAAGACGGATAAGCTAAGGGTTCTATAAAGTCGCAGAAAACTTCGTGAATAGGAATTTGTTTGTTCCAGCAGTAAACAAACAGTTTCAAATACGCAGTAGAACACAGGAGATAGAGTACATTTCCACTCAATGTATTATCAGTATAGATCGTAGGGCATCTCCCACCTCATGTTGGCAGCAATGACCTCCGCTAAAGTTGGCAGCGGTGCGACGTAAAAAAAATTAATTGTGGCTCGAATCTTGCCTCCGTTTTTTTCCTTGGCACTATAGTCCCAGTGGGCCTAGGCCTACCTCCATGAACTTCTCCGTTCACTTCGGTTTTTCTAGATCTTAGACGTTCGGTAGGGCTCCTTGGGCTGGTGATCAGCTCGTCGCAAGGCCTCTACCTCTATACAAACACAGAAAAACGCACACACACACAAACTAGACATATATGCCCTGAGTGGGATTCGAACCCACGATCCCGGTTTCCAAGCGAGCGAAGACAGTACATGCCTTAGACCGCTCGGCTACCGCGACCGGCAATCTTGCTTCCTAGTTATTCCAATTTCTAGAGCGAAGATCTGAAACCGGGACCACCGACAGTGTAGAAGTAGACACACTTTTACAGTAAGAACAGTACAGTACTGAGCTGAAGGCTAGTAGTAGGGAAGAATGGACATCTGGTTCATATGTCTTCACCTCGTTCGACGCTGTCAATATCCAGGCTACGTAACACTGGATGAATGATGAACTGTAAGGGATTTGAGAGGGAGCGGCGATGGCTTAATCTAGGAAATATGTCCGAATTTTCTTGAGGAAAACCGCAAAATCTCAGGAGGGCTAGAGTCCCGGAGGGGTTTCGAAACAAGCACCTTCTCAATATGGACTAAGTCAACGCTAGACCAACCTGCCCGGCATCCACTGTACAGGAGTACAATGCAGGATCCCTGAGGGGAGGCGCAGATGACTACGATGGCAATATGGAGACGATGGAAGACAGCAATACGAAAGAAGCCATGGGAAAGAAGACACGTTGATAGACCTCAAAGATGTTCAACAGCGAGGGGACTCGGAGCTGGTCCTAGATACGTAAACCTTCGCAGAACAGAAGCATGAATGCGGGTTTTAGAGGGTTCTGAATGTATAACAGCGTTTAATTTTCCTACTTTACACAAGCTTGGTATGACAGAACCCGGAGGATGTGCTTGTGGTTCAGACTGAGCTCTGTCAAAGGCTTCCCGTCTTCCTCTACCAGAAGAGGGCAAGGAAAGCGAACACATCAATCTTTCTGCAACTAAACGCCCCGCTGTATGGCTACAGTTCTCTTTATAGCTTTCCGAACACATAAAGCTAAGCTAGGCCATCATCGGCCGGAGAAATAAGACACCAAGAAACAGTTTCTTTAATGTTTGTATCTTTTCTTTCACAAGTTTTATCTCTTTTTTTCACCCTTATTTTTCGTGGAAAGGTTTTCTCCCTAAGTCGAGTCTCTAGAGACGAAAGTAAGAAAACACAGTAGACATAGGACAGATTCTGCATCGCGACGCTGCGTCTGTCACTCCGGTGGTAAATGTAAAGCTATCCCTGTAACAGGCCGTGAAGTCCCATAGCGTTGTGAGAGGTTGAGGGTCCCACATGTTCTATACAACCGGTTCACAGATGGCGGTAAGGTTGTCAGTCTTAAGCGCCGGCAACCATTTACCCCTTCCCCCGGAAGATTCCTGGTATTCATTTCTGTTAAATGCTGAGTCGACCCCAGGGCCAAAGTGCGGCTGGAAGGATTAGGTAAATTGGAAAAAAATCAACTTCATCGGGACTCGAACCCGCGACTTTCCGGCTTGTAGCATAGTGCCTCAACCAACTATGCTACCGCGCACCACACCTCTCCAAGGAGTGCATGTTTAGTACTACAATACCAACCAATATAATTTTCCTTCGTATTATTATGGTAACAATACTGTACAAGGGGTTACTGGGGTTTTGGACTTAGTCCATTACCCTGTATTCTAAAGAAACTCAACTAACTTCTCGGAGACTGGATCTGTTACTGTCCTCATGTGAGGGGGTGGGAGACACCTCTTCTGATGTGTCTGTTAGAAAAAGCTAACCTCTGTCACTCTGTCACACAGAGCAGGTGTCCCCCAGCCCCTCATGTAAGGGCGGAAGTAAGTCCAATTTCAGGATGGTTGTGTTTCTTCACAAAATCGGACGATGGACTAAGCCCAAAATCCCAGTAATCCCGCGTCTTACCATCGTCAGAGCTCTTCAGGATATATTCTATCTAAGCTTTATAATTATGAAACATCTACTCCGATATTCTTTATTTTCCAGTCAATTATTGAAACATTCTGTTCGGTATTTTGTTTACGTACGTAAGAACGGAATGGAGTTTTCCATACAAGCGTACTGGAGACTCGTTCTCTTTTCTGTGAACAGTGAACTGGAAAGGATGTGTAAGGCAGAAGCCTTGGCCCCATTTAATATCCAAAATTTTGCCTCGATGAGTTCACGAAAACAGCATTCCAACCTGAAGATGCTCTGGTTTCTACATTAGTTCTAAAGTCAGTGGTTTCATTGCCTTGGGTGACATTCGTTGTGCACTGTCTGTATAAGAAATATGTGACACGTGACAGTTTTGCTTCCCTTCTGGTAAGTAATGCCATATGGCTACCAATGTTTCGGAGGAACCTGCTGCCTCTGTTTTCAGGTTAGCTACAACAGATTCCTCCAAATGTCTGTAAATATTTACTAGCCTACATGGCTTTACATCCCAGCTATCCGTATCGAACTGGCTCCTTAGAGTACGTACCCTTTCTGACAACCTCAAGACAAAGACAGAGGCAACCTCTGAAAATGTCGCACTTCTACTTCATGTAGACAATGAACAAAGCCCCAAAGGAAGCGTGCCTCTCCCATGAGAATACGGTATTCTGCAACGTGATATTCTTCTCTTTGCCGAGAACGTAGGTAGATTTCTGCCCGTAGTTCGGAAGAAGAGAGAACTGAGCCTATTTGAGGCCGTCCGCCTGCTGTGACATAGCAGCTGTTGTTACATAAGCGGCTTTAGGTTTCCAACTATGATGCTCTGCAATTGGTAGCGGGCCCACGTCATTATGTCTGCAGTAAGTTTAATGTTACAACAGAAAGCAGTATCGGCTTACATATTGAGTGGCTGCGTCGGGCACAACATTAATTATTGACTCTTGTAAAAAGGAAGGGACGACAATATTAGGAACACAGGGCTTCTTGGTTCTTCGTTATTTCCTATATAATCTTTCGTGTCTGTCAGAAGATATTACATTTTTCAAAATAATTTAAAATATGAAAATGGCAAAATAATATTGCAACTGTTACTATCCTATAAAATATCTTTATTTCATTATGCAATCAATATTTTTCGGTAACTAAAGTCTACTATCTAGCCGGTCGCGGTAGCCGAGCGGTCTAAAGCATGCAGTGTCTTCGCTAACTTGGAAACCGGGATCGTGGGTTTGAATCCTACTGAAGGCATGGATGTTTGTGTGCGTTTTTCTGTGTTTGTCTACAGGTAGAGGCCTTGGGACGAGCTGATCACTCGCCCAAGGAGTCCTACCGTATGTGTAAGATCTAGAAAAACCGAAGTGAATGGAGTTCATGGAGGTAGGCCTAGGCCCACTGGGGCTGTAGTGCCAAGGGAAAAAAAAAGTCTACAATGTAAGGTCTGACCCGTAGATTTCTCTCACGTCATTCAGTTTCAAAGTAACTCAAAACGTTGTACTTAGACACAGGGTGGGGGGGGGCAAATTATCCGGTGACGTTACATCTTATCAAGACTGGATTATAATCAGAACACTTTTAACAGATTAAATCTCAGATACTTAAATCTTATTCAAAGAATATCACTAATTTACTCGTATTAGCAAAACTACATAGAACAGAAGCTTTTGTATTTGTGTAGGAATAACTGTTACGGTCAGGAATCTATTATAGCGCTGAAATATGCCTGAAATTACAAACGCTGATCACTTCTGGAAGTTATCAACAAACACAAACTCACTCACATACTTTTGCGTCAGTGAGAGGACAACCAGTTCCAGTAACGGTTAGTGATTTTATAAATGTGACAAGTGAACTCGCCGGTCATGGTAAGCGAGCGGTCTGAGGCATGAACTGTCTTCACCCGCTCAGAATTCCAGATCTTGGGTTCGAATCCCACAGAAGATATGGATGTTTCGTAGGTGTATAAGTTTATTCTGTGTTTGTGTTATCCTGTGTTTAGGCAGAGGCCTTGCGACGAGCTGATCACTCGTCCAAGGTGTCCTACCGTCTGTAAAATGATCAAATGAAAATAAAAAAACTCGACATCGTAAAGGCGTGAGAGGAATGGGTTAAGTAAGTAAGAAAAGTGAACTCGTAAAAGTAAAAATAGCTATGTATACATAATAACGCAATATGTTTTAGACTGTAATCAGTAACTTACAGACGGTTACATTTTATATATATCAGTGCAATGCTATATTCAACCACGACAGTGAACAAGCTGGTATAGTAGTAACGTTCCAGACCAGTGCTCCGGAGGTGATCACTTCAACACCAGGCGGGAGAAATATCTTGACTTGGTTTCTCGCAATCTTTCTCAGTACCTCCAAGAAAATTCAATGAAATTAACTTGATTATGCCATGACTGTTACCTTCCAATTTTTTTCAATTCATCAACAATGCTATCATTCGACGTATATACTGACAGAGTCTTCAAATAACGCACAAAAATCGGCCACGACATTACGTCCTTTAATAGCTACAATCTTCTTTGTTGTCAGTGTATTTGTATCAGAATCCGATCCTCTTGGCTTCCAAGTTTAGTGACGGTTATATGAATACATCATCGTGAACTCTGTGGCAACCGATATATAAATGACACCCACATGACTATAAGAGCAGTAGGTACCGTGAAACTGGCAAAATTTATGAATACGAGATAACATAATTGCTAATTTGCAGTTCTAGATAATTACAACAAGAACTGGGATAGAGTAGTAGGTATAGAGACTGCCTACGGGCTGGACGACCTAGAGGTCGGAGTTCGAGACCCTGTAGGGTCAAGAATTTCATCTCCTCCACGTCGTCCAGACCTGTTCTGAGGCCAAACACAGCCTCGTATCCAGTGGCTACCGGTGGCTCTTTTCCCGGGGCTAGAGCAGCACGGCGTGAAGCTGATCCTCACCTCCAGCTCGTCAAGAAAATGTGGATCTACATGTCCACGCCCATATTCGTTTCCATGGTGTACTGCTTAATTAGTTAAGCACAGAGACATTACCTTTTTTACATAATTATAAGCATTTAGACACCCGATACTCAACATCTGTGAAACATACGGACAGCTATTCACGACTTTGGGAAGGTGGATTTTTGATAAACGAACCTTGATGGAGGTAACAGTTTTCTTCGACATTTTTGCAACAACTATGTGTGTACACCAAGTCATAGAGCAAAAGACCACCATATAAAAATAATTTATTGCAATAAAACTTCAAACCTCATAAATCTTTAAGAACTTCTTATACAAAGAGTCAACCCGTTCTGGTTACACAAATGCAGTCTCTCTTTCTCTCTCTCATACACACACATATGTCGCTGGGGGCTTGTCCTTTTGGAAAATAGAGGGCGCACTGAGCAATGGGCGACTTCGTAATTTCTACTAGTTCCGTGAACGTCACCATCTCAGACATTCAGAAAAAGATACTGAAAAGCAAACCGCAGTGGCGAACGTAACTTCGTAACTTTTCTTCTCTCTGCTCCTGCCACAAGAAATGTGTATGTATATATTTCGTTTCTGGCCATAAATACAAGGCATAGTTGCTACTGAAAACCCAACGATATAAGTCTCCTCTAAGCAGAAATTATATAGTGTCCTCTTCTGTATTCTGTGATCATATCTTCCTCAGAGTAGCACTGCTGTTTAAAGTTACAAGTTCTGAAACCCATGGACGATGCTAGGTTTTTTCCTCAGTCCCGTCGACTAAGACACCTACTAGTCTTTTATAAAATTATAATATTTTAAATTTTGCCAGAACACTAATACCTATTACAGAAGTTATGTAGACTCAAGTAACGACTTGCTCCCACTCTGGTGCATAGAGCTGATTTCTCAGTTTCATGATCATTTTACAGACGGTAGGACTCCTTGGACGGGTGATCAGCTCGTCGCAATGCCTCTACCTAAACACAGGGCAACATAAACACAGAATAAACACATACACACGCCAAACATCCATGCCTTGTGTGGGAATCGAACACACGATCCCGGCTTTCGATCGAGCGAAGATACTAAATGCCTTAGACCGCTCGGCTACCGTGACCGGCTTATGTGTACATATATAAAAGTAACTACATACTCCAAAATTGACGATGATACAAGATTTGCTAAACAGTGAGATATCGAATTACATGGTACCTTAGTTTGTCTTCAAGTAAAAAAGGTTTGAGAATCGCTATATTAAATTATCTCTAACAGAAATTAATACCAGAAATCTTCCTGGGGGTTAAGAGCGGCCGGTGCGTAATGCTGGAAACTTCACCGCCATTTGTGAGCCGGTTGTCTAGAAAATGTGGGAGCCTTGAGATCTCACAACCTTATTGGCCTCCACAGCTTGTCACAGTTTTAACTTTTTTTATATTAACTTATGATATTATCGGCAATGAGCAGTGAGAACAGATGATCTGTACAGCCAGTTGTCACATTTTATTTATTGTTTATATAACAACGCAACCAGTAGCTGAGATTATATAATATCGAATGGTAACTTATTTAGTGAACAGTGAATTAGAAGAGATGTGGAACGAATCGACAGTGGCCTATTTTGCAGTACTATCAAGGATTCGCCTAGAGGGAGTGAATAAAAGTACGAAAAACCTCAGTTGGAGCAGTCGATGTTCCGTCCAAGATTTGAAAGGGATCCTCTCGAGTACATATCGGGAGCATCACTCACTGTAAGATCTGAGGTTTCCACAGCGGTGGTCATGCAGGGATATAATGCCGCCAAGTTTTCGGCGGACTAAACAGTTATATTCGAGAAGATAGAACTCTCCAACTCGGTTGTTGTCAGTCGGCCACAAAGCGGAAATTTTAAAATATTTGCAAGATTCTTTATTCGCCTGCCTCCCCGTCCCAGGTCACTGTCATTACTCCACAATATGCAGCGGGGGGAACGGTGCCAAGTTCTGGGTCTTTTCTGACCCCCCTAAGCAGTTCCGTAGGGAAACGGTAAATATGTGTGGGGTGCAGGGTTGGCGTCACAGGTGATTCATGGGCAGCAGAGAGCTTCGTCTGGTTCCGCTGAGAGATAAGGTTCAGATTAGGCAACCTTCCGTAAAGAGAGAATTAAGTTTGTCTGTTGAGATGGTGTGCACATTATGTAACGGATTTGTAAGGATTATGCAGCGCAGATGTAGATGTATAATACAGGGTGTTATATTTCGTGCGCACCTTTCATTTTTAGAGTCCTAAACTTCTTTGCGCCGGTCACGGTAGCCGAGCGGTCTAAGGCATGCAATGTCTTCGCTCGCTCGGAAACCGAGATCGTGGGTTCGAATCCTACTCAGGGCATGGATGTTTGTGTGCGTTTTTCTGTGTTTGTCTACAGGTAGAGGCCTTGCGACGAGCTGATCACTCGCCCAAGGAGTCCTACCGTATGTGTAAGATCTAGTAAACCGAAGTGAAACGGAGAGTTTCATGGAGGTAGGCCTAGGCCCAAATTGGGGCTGTAGCGCCACAGGAAAAAAAATCTTCCTTTGCAACATACGCAACTATGTAAACAGATGTGTCATAGAAAGAAATTCATAGAAAATAAATTTTGGCAACGATTTACTTTTAAAAGCATTTTAAATGTGTGAGAGACCTGAAGGAATGAAATCTAATAACAGAAATGATTTAGTGTGGGGCATACATACAAATATAGATCTATATCCACAAATGTAACATAAATTTCCCCTGTGATATGAAACAAGGAAGGCAAGAAATTCCCTTCTTATATACTACGAAACATTAAAATATCACATAGCAGGACACTGCTCTTCACCTAACCAATATGGTCCACAATCTCAAATTTATTTATTAAAAATCATGCCTTGTATGCCTAGGTTTCCAAGTATTGCTTTCCCTGGAGGCTTTCCAAATAATGCGGTGTATACTTTTCTCGTCTTTCCATGAGCATTACACGCCCACCCATCTCATTCTTTTTCATTTAATCGCTCTAATTAGGCCCGTACTACGCGAAGAGGGGTAAATTATGAAGCAGTTTAGTATACGTATAACTTCCTCCATCCTCCTGTCAGTTCTTATTTTTAGGCACAAAATTATCTTCGGCACATTCTTCTCGGATCCTAAAGCAAGACAATACAATTGTATATCGTGGAGTGAGTTAATTACAAGGGAAGTCTGAAGAAATCTCAAGATTAAAACTTCGATTGATTTTCGACAGCAAGAAATTACATTGCTAGGGAAGGTTCATTTGAATGAAGAACAGTACAGATTACTTTCTTTCTATTTTTATACTCTTAAAATCATGACTTAGAACTCCTAGCAGGAAAGTAGGAAAAGAAAATCATTTTCAACAATTCCAAAATTGAGGCCCATGAGGATATAAATTGTAATAAGTGAACGCATGTCTTTACGGAGTCTGAGAAATTATATTTAATAAACATGGATGCTTAAATCATGTGTATGTACATGGTGTTAGGATTGTAGTAAACCGCTCGGACACGAGAATTTTAGTCTGGAAATCAAACAGTGATCATTAACGCAGTCAGGCCTGAAGTAATAAGACAATGTTGCGGTGTGTGACTGCAAAGTTCTGGGGGTGGCAAGCTGAACTCATATCAGAGCGTTGTGGTGACAGCGGTGGAACGCAACTATATCAACTACGACCTCAAATTGGCTTCCGATATATCTGTACCTCTAAACCGAGTAAAATCTTTGTTTTCGTTCTATTACTTTCTGCAATTTCCGTATTTTCATTTCATATACCAAGCAGCCCATTGTCTGTCAGGTCCAACTCAACAGGAGCACACATAGATGAAGAATACTGTTTTCTGGAAATACGTATTCATGCATGCCTATTTTAAAACAAGCAAAAAATTAATTGGCTCACAGGTACGGTCAGTGTAGGAGCACTGACACCGGTCTTTTAGTGAAGGTTTATAGGGCACGCGGTACCGTAGTTGGTTGAGGGGCTATGCTACAAGCCGGAAGGTCGCGGGTTCAAGTCCCGATGAGATCACTGGATATATAATAGAGAAAAATGTCTCATTTCTATTCATGATATTTCACATCTACGTTAAAAGTATCCCCGTAACAGGCCGTGGAGGCCCATAGGGTTGTGAGATGTTGAGGCTCCTACATTTTCTAGATGGCGGTGAGGTTGTCAGCCTTACGCGCCGGCCGTCCTTTACCCCCATGAATATTTCTGGTACTCATTTCTGTTAGAGGTTGAGTCGGGTCCAGGGCCATAGTGCGGCTTGAAGGGTTAAGTAAATTGAAAAAATCCTCATCGGGATTCGATCCCGCTACCTTCCGGCTTGTAGCGTAGTGCCTCAACCAACTACGCTACCACGTGCCCCTTTCACATCTACGTTACAATTTAAATTTCATTTTTCATCATGAACTGATGTACGTTTATGGGAGGTATCAACGAAAAGTGTTTTCCACAACTGTGTGAAACTGATTTGTTTTTCCTCTGGCACTACAGCCCCAGTGGGCCTAGGCCTACCTTCATGAAATTCTCCGTTCACTTCGGTTTTTCTGGATCTTACACATACGGCAGAACTCCTTGGGCGGGTGATCAGCTCGTCGCAAGGCCTCTACCTACACACAAACACAGAAAAACGCACACACACAAACTAAACATCCATGCCCTGAGTGGGATTCGAACTCACGATCCCGGTTTCCAAGCGAGCGAAGACAGTACATCGTGTGAAACTGATACAGTTCCATTATCATGAAAGAAAAGTATGTGGCACGGGCATAATACACACTAATCCATTAAAGGCCGTACTTCGTCTACCTAACAATTTAGTTCGTACCTCACAGTAAACAACCGAACAAACAGACTAAAATTTTTTAAGGTCATTTGAACTGAGTATAAAACCAGGGTCTTCGCTTCCAGAATGCTAAGTGATCTGTGAAACATGCAGACTTTTGAGCCCTGACCCTGACGCTGAACTGTGGCTGTTATGTGCTGCTGACTGGATGCAATTTGTTTATCAGCACCGGCACACGCAGCGACCATAACCTAGCCCAAAGCCCGCCAGTATCGGCGGCTATAACTCAGAACGGCCTGACAAGACACCGGATTTACTGCCACATATTTCACGGTGTGACATCAGCGAGCGCACAGCTAAAAACCGCTCGCTGTCGGAAAGTGCGGGTTCAATCTCTCCCTCATGTTTTAGCCACTCCTTCACATTGAGGCTACATTGAGGCTGCATACAACTAGTGCACACGACAACTGGCTACCCACAATGTATATCTTCGGGAAAACCTCACAGAAGTCATGGGCCGATTAGTGTAACCGACTGACAACTAAATTAAATATTTGTATTGTAATCCTTTGCGTCATGACACCGTGTAGCTTGTCGTTAATTTCTGTTGCTTCCTGCTTGGGTTACATTTCGAAACTGAAGACTGAGACGTTATGTTCTCCGAAACTTCGGGCTTTCCCCGAAATATACGCCATTAAAACTCAGACTCAGACATTACTTCATCAAAATATTACATTTTTAGGGCGTGATGCATCATTTCAGAAACGAACAGTATGGAGTAATGTAAAGTTGTTCCTGTGCTTTAATTACTAAGCACTATGTCGTGAAGGTGTATTGGCGAGCGGATGTATAGATCCACATTATCTCGACCTCCACACTAGTTGCAGGCTAGTGATCAGTTTCACGCCCCGGCAGCTTTATCCCCGCTGAAAGAGCCCGCGGTACCCATTGGATAGGAGGCTCGGTAGACCCTGGAGCCGGTCTGGACGACGTGGAAAAAAGAGAATTCTTGGCCCTACCTAGACTCGAACTCCGACACCTCGGTCGTCCAGCCTGTAGCCAATCGCTGTACCCACTACGCTATCCCGGCTCCCAAACAATATGAGGTAAAAAGGCAAACGTGTTCCTGTGCTTAATTCATTAAGCACTATGCGATGAGGACAAATGGGGGAGTGGAGTTATGGTTCCACCATTCTTCAACTCGGCACTAAATAGAAGGGAGCGGTGAGCTTCACGCTCCGGTCGCTTAACCCTCGGGAAAATAGCACTTACTAACCATTGGATGGGAGTCTGGTGGTCTTCAGAGCTGGTTGCAGGCTGTGGAATAAAGAAAAGTCTCTTGACGCAGCCCAGAATCGAACCCCAGCCCTCCAGCGCGTAGCTCGTCGCTATACCGACTGATCTATCTCGATATTTCTAAAAAATGAAGAATAGTTTATAAACGTATAATAAGTACAGCAATTAAATGAAAAGGGTCATTTTCCTTCATAAATCTCCGTGGCCTGTAGTCCGCAAGCGAACTATACCGACCTAGCGATCGCCGCTTATCGGCGAAGTTAGTGACAACTTTTGAGGATAGAGGATGTCACTTGGTCAGCGCAACGGGTCCCCACGGCCGTTAATCTCGGTTTTCTAGACCGGAGCCGCTATTTCCTTGAAATATCTCCTCCATTATCCTCACGAAGCTGAGTAGACCCCGTTCCAGACCCACTACTTCTCAGAAAATCTGGTAGCGCCGGCAATCGAAACCGTCACCTCTAGATCTGTAGCCAGGAACTATGACCACTAGACCACAGAGGTGGTCCACTTAAATATGACAGACAGGAGTGAATTATAATTCGTATATTTGTATAAAATGCCTCTGAAATGAGAATTCCTACGTGGACAGCAATCAGTATCCCACTGACAAGTACCCATGCAATATGTAGTATGTCCAGCAAACCGTAGCAGACGTCAGATATGACAAGACACGTAACTACAGCTCCGCTATTGCCATCTTGCGTGCCACCCAATGAACCATCCTGACATCTTCAAGACGTCCTAAACGAGACCAATTTCCTTTCTGTCCATCTTTGTCTTTTTAATCTCCTCCACTACGATGCATGTTGGTTTGTCAGAGACCACTTGAAGAGCCATTCTTTTTCTCTCTGTCTGTGCGTGTTCGCTAATTTTCGGACTGCTGAGCTCCTCGTCTGTTGTTACTCTCTGGTGCTCTCGTTGTCCTTTCATGTTGCTTCACTGGACTTTTGCCCTTTTGTTACGTCGAAATAGCTGCTCTGCTTTTCAATTATCTGCCCTTTCTTTTCGTCTTCCTTTACTGCCCATGGGTTTGCAATACTGTTCCCCTATACAGGATCGCTCCTGTCTTTCAGTTCTTTTCTTTACTGTTATTTAATTCTCTTTTTGATGTTCTGTGAAATCGTTGTAAATCTCTCTGTTCCATCTCTACTGTTGTGTTAATCCTTTTTCCAATAAAACATGGATCTCTATGATCAATGGGGACCACAAAGCGACTCAAAACTGATTATCATATTGTTTTTCATAAAATTCAGTATGCTTCCTGGAAGTTTAAGGACAAACCTGTTAATGGTAACGCCAATTTTAGGCTGTTTGACAAGAAGAAAGATAAAGAAAGCACAATAATGTCCTATGAAAATAAATTTCTGGTGTACGTAAAATAAGAAATTTTGAGAAAAAAAGAGACTAGTAGGATACCGGAAACTCAGTCGGTATAACAATGGGCTGTGAGCTGTACGGCTAGGGTTCGATTCCCGCCAATGACAAGATATTTTTATCCACTTCCCAGCTTCCAGACCGGCTCTAGGGCCCATCCATCCTCCTATCCCATGACTACCGGGGTATACAATATTTTGAAACTGGATCAATGATTGAGAATACCTCACTGTAGCGGACTCGGTTGATTACTGTCTCCACCAGTTTGCTTGTCTTATTTTTTAAATTTTTATAGAATTTAGTTTTGTATAAGAATAGCTACACGTTTTGATAACAGCTCCAATTTCCGGATCGCTGTTTTTCTCGAACTCCAGACCAGCCCAAAAAACCAGCATTTCTAAGCGTAATACGGCGCAGTCAAAAGTATTTAGGCAAGATTATTAAGTTACTTTTTGTTATTACTAGTGGGGTGGGACTAAGTCCCTTGTACTGCGGCCACTTCTGGCCTATTGTACCAGCCCCAGATGATAGGTGAGGGTGATTGTGGAGCAATTGGTGGAATGAAGATTGGCAGGGGAAACCGAAGTACTAGGCAGAAAACCTGCCACAGCGCCACTTTGTCCACCATAAATCCCACTTGACCAGACCCGGGATCGAACCCGGGCCGCTGCGGTAGGAAGCCACCGACTAACCGCTTTCTCCGATATCTTTGCCAGTTCATAAATTATATATATTTCCCTTTCATGTGCTTTTGTTTTATTTATTTTTAGGTCCTGCAGCAAATATGTAGCCTGTAGAAAACTCACGAAAATCAGAGAATTTGATCCAAATATTCGAACTATTCTTCTAAAGCCGGATGGTACAATGAAACGACTGGATTCACATTTGTTAAGTCAAATTGTCGTGCATTTAAAATATGTGCACAGAAGAGAGAAAATTCTCACAGATAACAACACAGCTTTGGTGAGTACAACTCGATCTGCTTTACTACATTTTGTGAGTAATTAAACGCAGTTGAAAACATAATCACGTAACGAAGTCAACAATTTACGTTCTAAAACTCTGAATGGGGCATAAGAATGTAAATAGCGAAACACAAGCGACAGGTAATGCTCAGCAAGTTCTATGATGTCGTCTGCAATTTCTTGAATTGAAAACATCAGGAAGACACCAAAATGAACCTCCCTTTCTCCGTGTGCGTAATGGAATTTATTCGAAACAGCGTTAGCTGTAGCTTAATTGAGAAATACGTGTCGCGAACTGATAACATAATTTTAATTTTAATTTAAATGCAAGTCCAAAGTCTTGCCGACAGAATCCCATTACAGAAAGACAATGTACACAGCCAGAATTCTGACATTTTGGGATGAAACCCTATCTCATATTTTCAGTCCTACCGATGTTAATTTCTTTGCTAGTAGCTAGAGGCGTCCTCTGAAACATTGGTAACCATGTACAAGACCATACGGCGTGGCATCCCACAAATCATACTCTCCATGAACATCGGCGTAACACTCAGGGATCTCACACAGACTTACGTAACTTCACAAGAGAGGATCATTAGTGAATAATGGATTAGAGAATAAGTGAAAGGGGGCAGAATTGTGCTAACACTATCCTGGAATTTAAATGAAGGGACTAACAAAAACCACGAGAAACCTTAGTCAAGACTTCGGTCTCCAGACCGAGATATGAACCCAGATATCCCGAATACGAAGCGGGGGTGCTAACCAAATGATTGGGACTCTTCTTTTCGAGCTCTATTTCTCATTTTAGACCTCTATCGTTACATGAGATTGTTACTCTCAAATTGAAATATTCAGTATTTAGCCTCTGTCCTCTGGAAAAGCTTATGTCCTGCAACACACAAAGGTTTCTTTGCTTAACATTAAAACCAATAAAAATCCAGTCCACCAGTTTCGGATCCCAAATGACAGTAGAAATTCACCGAAGATTAATGTGGAGCCAGCACGTTCCGCCGAAACGGCGGTGAACTGTGTGGCGTCACATTTCACAGGATGTTGCTCTACATTTCGTTTCCATTAGGGAGACTAACCGATGAATGTTGTTTAGGGAAATAAATTGCAGGAAACCAAATACACTCTGCGGGTAAAATGCAGAGTCTCGGAACGTTAAAGATGGTGGTACATATAGAAGCCACTATGCTCTACAACGTTAATTGTTAAAGGACTGATGGAATCCGGCCATTAATTCAAATACTTTTCCATGGTACAGCTGCTTCAATAGTACTGTGAGGCAGGTACATTATCTTCTAACTTTCTATTTAAAGCTGAAATAAATAGATTAAAAATGTTTCATAACATGAATCGTTTTAACTGATTAAATTACACAACTCCAAATTTGAATTAAATTAAACTGAGTACTTAACTAAAATAAGTTACTTTATTGTAACAGTTCTAGTTAGGCAGTACAGCAGAAGTAAATTACATTTATCAAACAAAACGCCGCAAAGGAGAACTCTTGTACGGCAGAACGGATTTCCTTTTGGATGGCGAAAACAGCTTTATGCTAAGTGGATGGAGAGATAAACACAACACTCGGATGACTTTCTGTTCAACACTCTGATAACAATCATAGAAACATGGTTCACACAATAAGATTCTGATGAACGGCATTATGGGTAATTGCTTTCCCGCGCGATCTGGTGATTTCTGTAGTTATTTAGAAGTAATTTTCCGCGAAAATTCTCTTAGAATATAATCACACCCTAGTAAAGCTAAACTCAGGCGGCTGTCTCAGATTCTGTAAAGGAAACAACCCTGTCACAACACCGACACTACTCAACAATGTGAGTGCTCATTGCCAGAAATGGCGTAAGCAAGGCGGTGAGGCAAGGTACACTGAGGTAAGTCGCTCTTCTGAGCCGTAGATAGCTCACAGAGTGCCTGAGAAGTCACACTTCGAACAGGGGCACAACAACCCCCATTTAAACTAAAGGTGAGTTGACAGAACTTTGTATGAAATGCTGTGTATTGAAGCTAGAACTATCCCTGTAACAGGATGTGGATGCCCATAGGGTTGTGAGATGTCGAGACTCCCACATTTTCTAAACAACAGGCTCACAGATGGCGGTCAGGTTATCAGCCTTACGCGGCGACTGGCCTTCCTTTGCCCCCCAGTAAGTTTCCTGGTACTCATTTCTGTTAAGAGGCTGAGTCGATCTCAGGGTCATAGTGCGGTTGGAAGGATTAAGTTCATTGAAAAAAAATGCAATGATCTCAACGGGAATCGAACCAGCGGCCTTCCGAACAGCATTAAATTGATAATAATATTGCTTTTATGTATACTAAGGCGTACATGCTGGATTTTTGACAGGTATCTATGAATGCAAATGATTAGTACCCGCGTAAGGTGTGACTGTGCAAACACCCCGATATTTCTAGGATCTGATGTTCTCACAGGGGCAGAAATGTTCCATCTTCTGGTATACAATGCTATGTAGTCCTCTGTAAATCAAGCGATATTCCAGTTTCTTGCTTGACTGATTTTTAAATGACTTCATATCGTTATATTCCAGAAGACAGAACTATTCAACCTGCTCTTTAATATCTATTCTAAAAATAATTAACTAACACTACGATACAGATTCCTTTGTAAGAATGTAATACTTTAGGATCTAGTCAAACCGTCAGGACTTCTATGGAATCCAAAGTTTCATTACCATTCTCAAATGAGTCCGAAAATGAATACACTGAACTAAATAAATCCAGTCCAAGCCAATCCATTCCATTTCTTTAAGATTAATCTTAATACTGTAACCCCCTCTACATTTAGGGCACACCTCGATGAATGGTAATATATATATATATATATATATATACAGCTTGTAGATTAATTGATATTAAAATAAACTGAGCATGGGAAAAGTTGGGTAAAGCAGTAACGCGAGGAGAATGGTTCGAATCTCGGACGAAACATCGACTATTCTGATTGAAGTTTTCAGTTTGCCTCAGTCCCTTCAGGCGGATGTCTGAATAGTATCTAAAATAGGTCACTACCACTTCCAAATTCTTTCATGCTCTACGAATGTAATCATTCATACCACTCGACGACAAATACCCGCTGCAGTTGATACAATGTCGTTAAATATTCTACTGTCCACCATCACAAATTCAGTAATTAATTGCGACGTTTATTTAGAAAAGAACAAGGTAACGAGACAGTAAATTACTGCGAATTAAGAGGATGAACTGAGAAGTAATCTTAAAAATAAAACTCCGTGGCATGTAGTCTGCAAGTGAACTATACCGACCGAGCGGCCGCCGTTTGTCGGCGAAGTTAGTGTCACCTTTTGCGGATAGAGGGTATCACGTGGTCAGCGCAACGCTTCCCCACGGCCGTTAATTTTGGTTTTCTAGACCGGAGAGAAGTAATCTTAGGATATTTTAATGCAGGGTCCCAACATTATACTGGAAAACGCTAGGAAAGATCTCAGGGTCTGGAATGAAATGCTCTATTATATATTATTAACGCTGCAATAACTTTTTCAATGCTGAAAATTCCTAGTTCTGAAATATGTTATTGCCGTACCAGTTCCAAAACTGGGTCCGGAGGCACATATTTGTGTGAATGGGACATTTCGTGCCTTGAAAAAAAATTATTTGACTGAGAATACGCTTTGCTAGAATGGACTATGATTCTGTAGCACCAAAGGGGATTAGCGCAGAGACTGGAACAGCACATAAGCGTGCCATGCATGGTACATATAAAAAGCAGAACCCGCGTATCTCTCTTCGCGACTCCGTGATTCGGAAACAGCTCAACTACTTTCACTGGAAATGGACGCATTCCGAGAATCGTGAATTCGCCTTCAAATAATTCAAGTCTTTTCTAGACTTTGCGTCAAATTTCCAGACTCGCAGGATCAATGTCATGTAAGTTAAAACGGCTGTATACTTGCTCATGCTGTTAATCGCTGGCTTCTCACAAGGAATGACCAGGTTCGATCCCAGTTTATGTCATGTTGGGTTTATTATTGTGGACAAAGTGGCAATTGGGCGGGTCCCCCCCCCCGAGTACATCCGTTTCCCTTACCAATTTTTATTCCAATTATTCCCTGCACTCATTAAGCATCCTATCATCATATAGGATATAATCTCCTTACTGACAGCGTCGTTTAGCAATAGACTTTTCTTTTTCTTGGTACTACAGCCCCAGTGGGGCTACCTCCATGAACTTCTCCGTTCACTTCGGTGTTTCTAGATCTTACACATTCGGTAGGACTCCTTGGGCGGGTGATCAGCTCGTCTCAGGCCTCTACCTGTACACAAACACAGAAAAACGCACACACACAAACTAAACATCCATGCCCTGAGTGGGATTCGAACCCACGATCCCGGTTTCCAAGCGAGCGAAGACAGTACATGCCTTAGACCGCTCGACTACCGTGACTGGCTAGCAATAGACTTTAGGACACCTAAAACATTAGAAAAAAAAAGCAACTGATACTGGGCAAGTAATTTTGGTTACCATGTTCAAAATTAAGGAACTGATATGAGGTACAACTCATCCAGCTGTCGACGCCATTAAGAAGATGATACGAAAAAACAGGGCGAGAGCTCAGTCCAGTGTGGTCTAAAATCTTCATGACACTGAAGATTTATGATTATTTTACCATGTAGATTGGTAGATTTCTGAAGAATATGCTGCCCCAGTCTTCAGGGTATGAGGGATTACACAGTGCCATAGATCATATCATAGTCTAAATCATTAGACATTTGCTTCCCAAATAATCGCTAACGACCATCTTGATCAGAAGACACAAGAAAACTACAAATTAGAATTGAAATAATTTTATATACAGAATAACTATGAATTTAGCAGCTGACACACCACAGATTAACGGAATCAGCAAGAAAGTGTAGTATCAGTGCGTTGAAGAGTGCCATCTGCTGGGATGGGACGCAGTTGATCAGTACCTCCCCACACAACTGCCTCATCCCGAACGCAGCAAATGCATGACGTAAACCTGAAGCTCGCTACAAATGGCCGATTTATCGAAAGCTTTTGAAATACAGTTCGGAGGTAAGGGATTATTACGTAAGGCGGTTTTTAGGATGAGGACTTCTTTACGTATCGATATATCGATATATGTTGTGTGTTACCAGAATAATATCAGACGTTTCACAGAATCTCTCAGAGACTTGATGACACGGGCGTATTTTTATTTAATCCATGCGCTGGACGATGAACATACTTTTCTTGATAAATGCTGAGATTGCATGAATTCTGATTAACTCAGCGAGTGTCCAATATATTTTACTGCGTGGACATATTCTGCGGATATATACAAGGATATACTTCAATATTAGTCTAGCAGTTGGTTCGTCAGGTTAAGAGAAGTATTTATATGGCTGCTGAGAAATGTAATTTATATCCCAGTTCCGAAATGGATACATTTCCTTTTATACGGCAACTTCTACACATAAAATGGAACAGGTTCACGTGAACTGCAAGAACACACATATGAATTACGTTAGACATAAACATATTACGCAGCTCACAGTGACCGCCGGGCATAAGACATGAACCGTCTTCGCCAGTTCGAACACTGGGGGTCGTGTGTTCGAATCCCACTCGAGGCATGGATATCTGTATGCGTTTATTCTATATTTGTGGTGTCCTGTGTAGATAGCAGCCTTGTGACGGGCTGATCCCCCGTACAAGTTCCAAAAGACTGTAGAACCACAGAGAGAGAAAAATATATATTACGGCAGGTGCATGTGTACTGGTCCNCTAAAACCATAGAGAGAGAAAAATATATATTACGGCAGGTGCATGTGTACTGGTCCAAAGTAAATTATACTACACATAACAAAAAGCATAGTCATAAATTAGTTTTTGCATTCCGCTAAATATGCAGCATATCGAAAGATGCTTCGTAACAAGATTGTAGACTGCCATGGGATGTATATTTCATATTATACAAGATTTTTCTATATTGTTTTATAAAAATAAAATGTTAAAAGTCTGAATTGAGCTAAATGCCAAATGCGGATTTAATTCGACTTTTAATAGATTGATTTTCCTTTCCATTCACCGTATAAAGAGAATAAACAAATAAAAATATTTTATAGGAGGAATTTACAGGAGAATTCCAGCAAATTTTTCTCATCCATTTTAGAAGATATTTTGCACAGGCAGACATATGAGTGCTACCGTGTCTTATCTTCTACGAAGAAGGTTAAGTCGTCCCCATGGAAACAGTTTCCACAGCAGAGCTCTGATCAGTCTTGTGTTAAATGTTTGTACTGCCCTCTGATTTCCCGATAGCGACAGAAGTAGAGATCCCAGCGAACGTGCTACCGAACACAGGTGCAGAAGGTTCCCATAAAGCAGGAACAGACGGCCCATTGGTTCGACCTTTGACCCCAGTTGACTCATGATGAATCTTCCCCAACTACCGGAACCAATTCTGTTATATCAGAAAATCCATTGTGATATATAAATTAAAATGGTGCAGCTGAAGTCCTACAATCCTATATTTTTCGTCGTTTGTTTTTGCACAGTGTATTTCAAAACTTCTGAATTCAGGCGTACGTAAGAAACTTATATTTCATGTTATATTGAACCATAATTTTGTCACGGTGAAACGCTTTTGAAAATAAATTGTAGTTCAGTTCCATGGAAAAAAAAATAGAGCCAAGTTTTTTTTCCGAAACCTAAAGCTCTACATGAAATGTAGCTACAGTAACCATATAGCTTCACAAATATTAAATTAAACCAGATTCAAACCGTCGTACATGTTGTGACATGTAAATCCATTGCTAGGTAACGGCTTTTTGAAACATGTTTCCGAGATTATGACAGAGACATCGATTTCTAGTAACGCGTACAGAAATGTTTCTGTTAAGACGACCATGTAAAGACTGTTCACACAGCAATGAAAGACACGTTTCGATGACGACAACAAAAACGAAGAAGCGTACCGTAACACGTAGTGTTTCATATCCGGTAGGCGTGAAGCCATCTTAGGTCGAGAGAACTGACCAAAAGGAGAATACAGGACACGGAAGAGAAGAGATTAGATACTGGAGAGTCCTACCCAGTAGTAGAAGCCCAGTCCGAGAACAAGACAGAAGAGATTGGGTACAGACCTAATGAGGCAGACTTTTTCAATTTACCTGATCCTTCCAGCCGCATTATGGCCATGAGGTCGACTCAGCCTCTAACAGAAATGAGTACCAGGAATCTTCCTGGGGGGTAAAGGACAGGCTGATAACCTTACCGCCATTTGTGAGTCGAACGTCTGGAGAAAATGTGGGAGGCTCGAAGCCTCAAAAACCTATGTGCCTTCAAGGCCGGTTACATGGATAGCTTTAACTTTTTTTTGCAGACCTCACCGAATACATACAAGGTGCATCTAAGAGTGGAAGTGTTAAGACTTTGTGTGTTACTGTTCCGGTGACTTTTTGAAGTGTTCTAAGTAGATCCGCGTGGTGATTGTCCAATAAACCGATCCATCAATCCAGAGAATCCATCAATTACGTGTCGAGTTATCAGGATACGTGACAATATTCTCCATAATGTTGTTTCCATTTCTTTAGTAAAACCCGACTTATCTCAGTAAGTAAATGCTTTAATGTGTCCACTAACGTAAGGGGCAGGCGTATTTTGGAATATAATCACCAGACTAGTAGGCCCTAAGACTGACAATCTCACCACCATCTGTGAGTCCACTGTCTAGAAACTATGGGAGCCTCGACGTCTCACAACCCTACGGGCCTCCATGGCCTGTTACAGGGATAGAAAAAATGATTGGTGAAGGTGTGGCTGAGGATTAGCATGTAATGCCAGATTACGGTCTTCTGGGATGAGACGCATTGTAGTTGGTTCCTCGATCTTCAAGATTGAATCGATCTACCCCTGAAGATAGGGTCAGTTTGTTCCTCCGAAACGTTATATCAATCCATATAAATATTCAACGTACATACCAGAGAGCGCAATGTCGATAATCATAACAGTACGAGCTTCGGACCCCAGACAGCACTTAGGGCTGTTGTCCTGCTGCAATGTGCAGTGAAGTGGAGGGAACAGTGGCTCCGTTCTATTGTCCAACCGATGTAACTGTGCTTGCTTCACTTCAAATAATCCTCAGATTAAACATGGTATGCCACATACCTGCTATCCTCTCAATGTCCAGAGAAGTGTTTAATTAAAATACGTAGCACTCTGCTGGTAAATCTGTGAAACAAAATTTGTAATTATTTGAAGCATGAAGTTAGCTATACCAGATTAAGGGCGCTTGGAACGCAACGTAATACAAGAGTTCTAGGTAAACCGAACTGCTTATATCCGACATAGGTCGCTTGTTAATCCAATGCACATTTTAGCGTTGAAGAGCCCATTAAATTGTTCTTCAAAAGAGATCACACTGCACCCAACCGGACGAAAGCCACAAAGTAAGAGGCGCATAAATCCTATAGTGACTATAAAAATTGCACTGAATGGGAATGTTAAAATATTATTTATGTACTTAGTGATTTATGCCGTAAGTCTAAATTTTACACTTAAAGATTTTTTTCTTCGTTGGCACTGCAGCCCCAGTGGGCATAGGCCTACCTCCATGAACTCCTCTGTTCACTTCGGTTTTTCTAGATGTTACACGTTTGGTAGGACTCCTTGGGCGGGTGATCAGCTCGTCGCAAGGCCTATACCTGTACACAAACACAGAGAAAAGCACACACACAAACTAAACATCCATGCCCTGAGTGGGATTCGAACCCACGATCCCGGCGTCCGAGCGAGCGAAGACAGTGCATGTCTTAGACCGCTCGGCTACCGTGACCGGCACACTTAAAGATTAACAAACGTAAAAAATATACTCTAATTTGGAGTGCTAATAATTTTAAATGCTTACTTCGTTATTTTACATATCTCATTGACCTTACTTCTCAATTATTGCTAAAGAAAATCTTGAAGTGATACAGTCAGAACGTGTTTCTTCGTCTTATAACTAAATTGTAATCTCACTGATGTAAATTTTGTAGAGTCCATCTTTGAAAAAGTTTGAGTAACTGAGCAACCAATGGCTTCTCAATAATGACTGAATTATAGTCAATAATGATTTGAAAAGTACTGGGGAGGAAGCGTTTGTGACAATCTACATAATATCCCGGAATTTGTTTGGAGGGACTGAGTACAAACACAAAAAAAATCGGTCATAATTGCTGCTGTTCTGGCCGAGATTCGAATCGCAAACCTCCCGTACAGACGCTATGACCTAACTTGCTCGGTTTGGTTTGAAGGGTAGTGAAAATGGCTGCTACAATGTACGCTTATTGAAGGTGTCGGAATCCGACCACTAAACAAACAGCGAGTCACAAACATGTTTGTGCCGGGCACTGTGGGCCTTAAACCCGCATGTCCATTCTGTATCACTGCTCACATTTAATTCCATTTGTTTTGCCTCAGTGTATTTATTATGCAATAATAAACATTACAACTTAATCCAAGTGAAGCTTGCATGAATATGAATATCGCATTTTCACTTCAATCCACGTGACCCAAACACAGTACCACCTGAAGGCAAGAATTACGCATGTAGCTACAGGGTATATCATCGCGTGTTATGCCCTTGCGGAGAGTGGAATTCAACACGCCGAAATTTCTATAAGTGGGTTATTTAACGTCGCTTTCAGAATCTAGAGAGGTCAAGCGGTGGCGTAGTTGGTTGCGGCACTATGCTACAAGCCGGAAGGTGGCGGGTTCGATTCTCGATGAGGTCACTGGAGTTTTCAATTCGCCTAATCCTTCCAACCGCACTATGGCCCTGGGGTCGACTCATCCTCTAACAGAAATGAGTACCAGGAATCTTCCTAGGGTAAACAGAGGCCGGCGCATAAGCCTGACAACCTCACCGCCATCTGTGAGCCGACTGTCTAGAAAATGTGGGAGCCTCGACGTCTCACACACCTATGGTCCTTCACGGCCTGTTACAGGGATAGGTTCACAATCTAAAATACGTTGATGTGGATTTGGATGGTGGGATGGCTGATGAACTCGAAGTACGCAGTCATGGCTGAATTGTGGTACGGTCCAGGCATTTGCCTGAAGGACCGAGGACACCTCAGTCAGGATTGTCTGGGTACCGGCTAAGATCAGAAGTGAGCACCTTACGAGTACAAATCTAGAGCGTTATCTCTGTATGATGTATGCGATCTCCAGTCTGTGTTCCAAGAGTGGGGTTTATAGTGGTTTTATTCAGTATCTCCAGGCAAATGTTAGGGCACGCCCATTTGTTTCATATCGTCTGTAGCTGACAGTCGCTCTGCTGTTCAGAGCTTTACTGGGCGACCTACGTGACTGAGAAATCGGTAATCAACCAGGAAACAAATCCTAATGCAACAATGCCTGTTTACTACAATACTCGTATGCTGCCAGTTCTCTGTACACACACGTATGCTGCAATGATGATATGTTCTCAGAAAGCTGATACCAGCGTTTGAACGCACTAAAAATCCCCGCTGTGTTATCCGTGCTGGAGGACTTACAGACGTATCAACATTACAAGTGTTGTAGCAACGAGTGTAACGTAAGCTGTCCCATTGTCACGTAATGAGCGATCAGGTGAC
The DNA here is from genome assembly GCF_002891405.2 of Cryptotermes secundus. Classification (NCBI taxonomy): domain Eukaryota; kingdom Metazoa; phylum Arthropoda; class Insecta; order Blattodea; family Kalotermitidae; genus Cryptotermes; species Cryptotermes secundus. The sequence continues at coordinate 197,114 of NW_019738354.1, forward strand.
AAATGAACGCGAGGCTCGAGACCGCTGGAGCACTTGACGGGGTAGCGTGACATGGGGTGGAGAGTCCCTGCAGTGACAAGTTCGGGCTCTCAACAAGCAACCCCTGTTGTGGCTTCGAGCCACATTTCATCAAAGATGATATATGTATAACCTCAGGCAGTGGCTCGTTATTTATTTAATGATACTGTGCCAGGTGTGTCTGCTATAATCCTATCGACTTCAAACCCTGAACTGTGAGGGTCAGGACTAAAATAAGGGGAAAAGGCACAATGATAAGGAGGAATAGGAGATAAAGGGAAAGGGACAGAGGAAGTAGAAGAGGAATGAAGATAAGGAGGAACAGGAGGTAGAATGAAGGAGAGGAGAAGAATGAGGAAAGGATGAAGAAAAAGACGAAGGAGGAAGAGGAGACGAATGACGAGATAAAGGTGGAAGAGGAACAAAGGAGATTAGGGAGAAACGGAGAAGATAGGCAGGGAGAAAAGGAAAATGAAAAGAGAAATTACAATAACGGAGGAAAATGAAGCGAAAGAAGGTGAAGGTGCAGAAGAAGAAGAAGAAGAATTGCTATTCTTTTATGTCGTGTGTGTGTGTGCGTGCGTATGTGCGATGATTTAGGATCGGAAAGGGACGTAATACGGAACAAGAAGTGACAAAGTGAATGTAAATAATGATATAGAGCCGGATGGTATAGCGACAACGCTTCTACAAGCAAGAGGTATCTGGTTTGAGTGAAGAATCGGAGTTCGATCCCGGGCGAGGGCAAAGATTCTTCTCTTCGTAACCCTGTCCAGATAGCCTCTGCGGCTTACCATATCTCCTATTCAACGTGTATGAAGAATTCCTTAATGGGGATAAAACCGCCGGAGCGTGATGACTGCAGCTGTATCTATGCCGAAAATTAATAAAGGCTGGAGTTGCACAAGAAGGCCAAGCCTAATATTTGACTTAAAAGTTACGACATTATCATGTCTGGTACTGTCCATGGTCTTAGGTATATGTAAATTGCACGCGTTTCGGAAGCTGGATTCCCTTCATTCATCAGGTGCAAGAATGGGATAAGATCCTACTCAGCTGAGTCTGTTAGATAAAAGTCTCTATTACTCGGCTTCGCGTTGCATAACAGACGGAGAGTGTCTTGATTGGCTTAGCCACTTCTAACATATCAAGGAGGACCCTATTTCGTTGAGTTAAACCATGTTAAAGTAATAACTTTAGTGAGTTATTTTAACGATGCTGTCAGTATTGTGACACGATAACTGAAAGAGGCCGCCGTTGGTAGGTTACGGGAAAGTAAAAAGTGCGTGACGTCATTACAGCAATGGCTGGAACAACTATGACTGGGTGTTTTCTATGCGTTCCGGTGAGTGTCAGTAGAAATTTAGCAGTACGTCAGCCAGTCATTCATTTATTGGGAGTCAGTATTTGAGGCAATTAGCTGTGAGACAGTCGCCAGATGGCAAGGACGTAAGCAAAGGAGACAGCTGGAATCCGTTGCCAGGCAACGGTTAGTGAAGAATAGAACACTTAGAGTCTTCTGTGGTGAACATCAGGGCACGTAGATTAACGATAAGGTAGTAATTACTTGTAGTCAAAGATCTGTAAGAGTTCAATAAATCCAAATACCAGTCCAAACTCCGTCTATAGTCACTTCACCACGTGACAGAATGGAGACTATACAGCGTCAAATGACAGATGAACGGGAAGTTATTTGGAAGGAAGCGGAAATGGATGAAATGAGGTATTACCCTTACATTGGCCTGGAGAGACTCAGGAAAATAGTGAAACACCTCAAACAGGATAAGAATCGTTCATAACACTTTCCGAATACGAGCCTAGAACACGGCCGCTAAACCAACTTGTTCGGTAACGGCAGTGTTATTCATACTGCTTGCTTCTTCCTGCACCCTTTTTACTTCTCCGAGAGTCAAAGTGAAGTTAATATAGAGGTTGTGTAAACACTACGACACGCCCCTTGCAGTACTGTGTGTTTGTGTAACTGCTGAGCTCTCAATAACAGACGGCGACGTCTTTGCAGTGGACGATTTGTTCCGACGAGTGACTCCTGACCTGGGAGCCTCCCCATCAATGAAGTGATCCCCGTGGGGCGACGTGTACAAATGACTACAGAGTGCGCCTCGCCTCCATTTATCTACCTGCACAAAACACTCGTGCGATCACAGCAGGAAAAAGTAGTGCTACAACGGAAGCGAGTCCTGATTTTCTTAGTCACTACTAAGGCTACGCTGAGGAGCAGTGCTTGTAGCTTACTATCTCTACAGCCATTAACACTCTCGAAATAAATCGATTATTTATTTAGGGTTTATTTAGAGACGCTGTCATTAGTTTCGATTTTATAACGTCGAATGATAGGATGAAGAAACAAAAATGAATTGGAAAGCACGTGGAAGGAAGAGGTCATGGCCTAATTTTGGTAGAATTTGGTATTTTCCTGTAGGTACCGAGGAAAGCCACGAAACCATCACTAAGAATAGCTGGTGTTTGGTCAATATGCGAAACGGACAACTTCTAAACATATGTCAGAAGCGATTGGGTCAACTTGCTTAGTTTAAGTTTTGAAAAGAGAAAAAAGTAAACAGCAAAAATAAAAAGAAATGTAATATTAAAGTAAATAGCATCATAAAATGAGGTGAACAAATGCGTGAATGGAAGCAGAAAAGCGAGGAAGATTATAATGACAAGAATTAGAAAAGAAATGGTGAGTTGCAAAATAAAAAATGAAAAAGAGTGATTGCAACGAAAAAGATAAATAAACAAATAAATAATATATGAACCTGTCCAAAGTTAGTTAACCTAAAGCATTCTTTCATATTAACGGGAATGTTGAGTTTTAAGGCTACAAGCCAATTTTTAGAACAGTATTACAGCCTTGTGAATTGTGCATTGAACATGGAGGATTTCGTTTCGAACAATTTGCATAATTTTAATAAGCAATAAAAAAATTTTTAACGTATTTTAGTGTACATTTTGCTAATCAGTTAACCTGTACTTAATTGTTTCAAGAGTGAAATTTATCTGGAATATATTAAAAATAAGTTCCTAGCTCACAGAAAACATACGCCTTCATTATTAGGACTGACCAGTTAATATTTAGGGAAATGACCACGGTTCACTCTGAGAATCGTTCGAAAAACGTAAATATGCTATGGGGAAACACCGAGCTTTGTGAATGTTAAACCACGTGGTACATATACCAACTGATGTGCAAAAAGAAAGAAAAAAGAAAGATGGATACCGCAAATTTATAGGAAATGAGAAATGTGTATAAAAATAAGAATAAGGAGCTAGAAAAACAAAGAAGGAACGAATATGGAAACAAATAGGCAAAAAAAAAAGAATGAAGAACACAAGAAGATAAAGGTTCAAAATGAAGGAAAGAAGGGAGAAATGAAATAATCTTGCTGTGATGAGGACTAGGAATGTTTATTACAGAAATAAATTAAGACAGACACTGTAACCCCTACATCAATCAAATTTTCAAACAATATGGAATTAAATAAATCGCTACACAGAAGTTCGGAGCAAGAAAAATATGATACAGAGATTACAGAGTAAGAGGCGTGGTAATATGAACCGCAGAGCAGACAACTGCTTCAAAACCTACAATTTCTGTTCCCTGTCCAAAATAATTCAACCCGGAACATACTAAATGCGCAGGGAGATAGGGACTAGCTCTATCGATTGGGCCAAACTGAGTAGGTTCCACCTGAAGACAGAGACAGAATCCAGTATCCGAAACGTTGTCTGCTTTAAATAAAAACAGGACGATGGATAATGTCCAGGAACATCGTCACAAACTTTTAGATGGAGGTAACGTGTTCATTCAATATGTCGGTAACTATTTATTAGTCTAAACGGCATTATATGTCACATGACAGTAGTCTTACTATTCACTGTGGTGAGAGCCAGTTGACGGAATGTAAACATAAAGAGAAGATAAATCTGGAAGTTCCAATGATAAGAAGACAGAAAACACAATATGACATTATTATTATTACTACAATTATCATTACCATAATTATTTATGCTCACGTCAGGTGACAGTGTAGACATTTCTATTTCGTTCAATTTATAAGTTCTACAAGTTGGTACCCTGAATAGGGGATAAGTCAATTACAGGACCTCTATGTATATAATATGAAAAAAAAACAGGTGGTATCACGCTGGTTTCTTGCTTGTCTTATTCTTCGACCGAGGCGACATGTTCCTTCGAAATATCTGTTGACTTTCAACTCTTTATAACCATTGCTGTGAGAAACGCAAATCCTGCAATATATAATTTTTATGCTTTTTGAATAGCGTATGTATGCATATGTAGTTAAAATGAATAATGGAAGAACAGCGTTGCATGGTCCTTGTCCAGACAAAGCGACATATACTTAAATTGCTGTGCCCAACCCACCTCTTTAACACGTGATCAATAAATCGAAAAGAGCAATCATTTTTAATACATTAAAAAAAACCGCGCATGCCTATCATTCTGCGTCAGCAGTTTGAAAGTTGGATCCCCGGGCAGTGAATTAATCCTGTGACGCGTCCTGTCGTATACAGCAGTTCATATGCATACATTTTATTTGGAATTAAAGCCACGGGCGATATGGATACAATTTACGTGAGTGCTGGGACTTGCCAGAGGAATAACTCAGCGACTGATAACAAATATTTCGTCTCTGGATCAACTCCACTACGTTCAGGGGCGACAGTCCAACCCAACATCCCGGTATAGTGGACAGCACTTCCGTTCCGCATATGTATACTTACTGTCTTCAGGGATGTGATGCCGTGTGATCTGGTAGAGCGTCGGGGACGCTTAGAGGTAACCAGCAGTCTTCAACCTCACTGCAGAAAAGTAAGCCGGGTTTAGAAACAGTGGTACAGAGAGGAGGCCGGAGAACTGTGACCGCTACGTTCTCCAGGCATGCTTTTGCGACAAGCTGTTTGTGCGAGACACGGCATTCTAGCCGAACTCCTGTAACGAACTTCCCTACTTCGATAATTAGTTCGAAAAGTCTCAAGATTGTTATAACTACCAGCAAAGTTTCTGCTGTAAGATAACGTCGCAGTGGTTAATATACAGTACAGTGGCTGTAACCCATAGAACACGAAGCTGTGGGCTCCAAAACAATAACCAGTAAATTTATTGCTGGTTCGTAATTTACATCCTGGATAACTGTGTAGGTTCTAGCGTCGAATGAAATGGAAATATTGCAGCGCGTACAGATGTTGCTACATAACGAACGTGAGATAGGTGGATATACAAAGACAGTTTCTGGAAAACAGCTCGTTAAACACGTTCCCGTTGCTGGGCAACAGATTATTAAAAATGCAACATACACAACAATGGAAGAGTAGTGTTTTTCGTGTTGTCCGCTCCGAGATGTTATAAGCAAAGGATAATATCAGCTGATAGTCAGTTCTGTACGGGAGTATGCGAAGAGATGACTTCAGCCCGGAGGCAGAGGAATACCTATTGTTGGTGCCGTTATTATGAAACCTAGTAACAGACTGAGAACACTAGACTGTGTGCTCTAGTTAACTGTAAAGTATGGAAATAGCAACAGTTACGTAGTTATTTGTAGTTACATCCTGTAGGTGGTCAGTAAATCTATTCACCAATCCAAACCCTATTTATGGTCGCACACATATACGTGACAATACGAGTATAAACGGAGGAATGAGAAGCAAGTGACGTAGTCTATTTACAGACATGTCCCGAAAAAGTGAAACCAAAAGCGATCTTAGTCGACCGAAATCGAGGTGGTCGGTAACCCCGCCAGGATATGAATCGGATAATTGACGAATACAAGTCTGTTGTTTTACATCTACACCAACACGATCGATGGTCGTCTTACGGAATTGCGAAGGTGGAGTTGCAGTCGTACATGTAAGGTTCCGAATTTGTGCACCCTAATTTTGAAATATTAGAGTCAGAGTCAGAGCTACTTTGCGACTGGCGGTTTACCGCCAATCAGCTCATCTTAGCTTCAAGACTCTTGGGGCCCAACACCAGTACTCTTTTTTAACTAAACACTTCCGGATGGGTCTGTCGTTACAATTGTTGCTGGCTCTCACCAGCGCAGTCATTCTCGGGTCCTAGTCCCGCGGGACTCACGACCATATTTTACAGTCTCAGATTCGAGACTCTCCCAACCTGGAATAGAGTGGCCCATTTATACCATCACTGGGTTACATTTTCTTTGCCTCCTAAGACTCGTAGGGCTACGGTGGGGGTATCTGAACCCGTATCCACACGGGGATTAAAATATTTGTTAGAAGGTCAAATGTAATTTAAACACTTCAAACCAACATTATCTGTGGAGGCTTCTAACAGAAAATCTAACAGAACAGAACACGCTAGAATATAACGTGTAGTAAATTATCCGGATGGTAAGCATCTCTGGAGAGGCGTAAATCCGTATTATAAATTATTAAGATAAATATGGCAGGTTAACCGTCTTGACCAACACGCCTCAGTAATTTCATCATATTCTTTTAAAACTGGGACATTTCTCTACTCTCTATCATGCTGTGCTTCCGTCATACACGTGTTCATAATCATACCTGCAGTACGCGTAAAGGGTTCACACAGCGTGAGCATGTGTTGCAGCGGACACTTCAACCTCGTTGTCCGCTTAATATAGTTAGTATTTCGTAATGGAATTATATATTACTAATGAACATTAAACGCTCTACTTTTTCTTAATATGATATTCTATTGCATATCTATGAGTGACCGTACAATGTTCCTTCACGCATTACATTTATTTACCGAAGAAAGCGCGCTATTATACATATTTTAACAAATATATCAATCAATAGCATATTGCTATCGTGAACACAAACACTGCGTCACGCGGATTCAGCTTGTAATGTTTCTGCATACACTACACTGCGTTTAAACAGAATATACTTATGGACTCAGGGACCAGCCCTAGATAATGAATGAATGGGAAATTTTATTAATTGCATATTATATCGTGTGACCATTTAAATCCATTGCTATTTTCGTGTTGATCATAATGGGGTTTAACAAATTGTAATATTAAATTTGTTTCCCACTATAGCTGTTACGACTGGTGAACACTTTCTATAGTAGTCACTCAACAAATTATCTGCAATGGCGACTCTATTCTAGACCATTGCAGAGTGAGGATAATTGAATTATAACTATTGATATGCTGTTTATTGGTTTAATTCATACAATAATTTTAATTATTAATGTATTAGCTTCTTTGTTTACAAAAGTATTTCACTACTCTGTATCAACTGAAGGAAACTGACCAATAGGGAGACCAAGAAGTAGGTGGGTGCATAATATTAAAATGGATCTCAGAGATAGGAAGGTATGGCGTGGATTGTATTAATCTGGCTCAGGATATGTACCAGTGAACAAGGTAATGAACCTTCGGATTCCATAAAATGCTTACAACTCGTAAATACAGACAGTTATAGCACTATCGCTACTCTACACACTCTACATATCATAATCCGAGTCTCAGTTTGTTGTGCCTTCACTAACCGTCGCCAAGTTACGGGTGCTGACCATAGAGGTTCTACACGGCCAACCACGAACCGCACTCACAAACCGCCGACTTAAGATTTCCAACTATTCGCCACATCACTGTCAACGCCTTACCGTCTGGCGACTGTCTTACAACTGCCTCAAGACGGCAACTAGCTATATGCCTAGGGTCGAACGGCGCAAGAAACACCGTCTCCAATACTCCTTCTATTGTTGTGCGTTTATTCGTTGCGTAGCAAGGGCTCTCTTGCTCGATAACGTAACAGAGCGTTTGCTATGCCACTGCCTATCAGAGGATGACGTCTTGTGTTAAGTTATTCGGTCATGTCACCATATATCACATGCGACTGTGGTGCGGCCTTGAGGCGGCAACTTCTTCTACATGAGAGTGCTACATGCAGTCTAAATTTAGGCTTGTCTACTTGTACAGGTCGTAACATATTGAAACCATACATTCTTTCCTTATTAGCAGAAGCCTGAGAAAACATCTCAGTAATGAAATTATAGTGAGACAGAAACATGGTGAACTGTAACTATCACCTTTCTTTTAGTATCGATAATTTATAAGATTGTACTACCGCTGTATTTATTAGTATGGGACCTACTTGTGCGTTAAAACAATTTCATTAAACTGCAAGAAGTGACTTTAGCTACACTGCATGAAAACTTCGTGAAATTTCCCTTCAGAGTACCATTATAAAAGTTGTAAAGAAATGTTCCACCGTTAAGGTCGATATATCTGGTTCCTTCCTCGTCTTAAGGCAAAGGAATTACAGAGGCCTGTGCAGATTGCCAGTGTTACTACTAGTGTGTCTAGCGATCCGGTCTGCTCACATACAGACTCGTGCTAACGCCTTCACAATAACCGTATGTCTGACCCCGGAGCGGAAGATACTCTTACATACGATTTTGGTTAGGAAAGGGCGCTGGAATAGACGATTTTATAGAATTTCGCGTAGACTTGATGGTAGAGTAAAATTATTTCTGGAATTATTTAATTAAGCACCACGCCTTGATGGCGTGTGGGTAAGTGGAAGTAGAGCTCCACCATTATTTGCATCGGCACTACATTGTAATATGGTAAACCTCATGCTTTTGCCTCTTTATCTCCGGGGAAATAACCCCTCTCCTCTTTATAGGGTAAGATCCAGATCCGACTGGACGTTAAAGAGAAGAGGAAATATCTTACTCCTACCGGGAATTGAATCACGACTCTTCGGTCTTCCAGCCTCAGGCCTAGTCCCTATACTAAGCTATCACGGCTCTGTGGATTGGGTGTACAATGTATATCAATGGGAAAGTGTTAAAACATCAACTGAATTTTGGTTCAAGAGGGTTCGATGTGGAAACGGTGATGACCTTTGGATCCATAATCGGGATTCTCTGATCACCTGTATAACTTATGAAATGCTCATGGAAGATCCTGTATTATGAAGTCTTTACTCGGTTGGCTAGTTAGCCAAACATGCAATACAAATCATAATTCCCATCAACGGAGGCTCCTTTCATATTTCTTCTAATACTAGTCACCAAGCAGCCTGGGTCACGTAGTCGGTATACCGACTGACTACGTGCTGGACGACTGAGGGGTCGAAGTTCGAGTCCCGGTAGGATCAAGAATATTCTCTTCTCCAAATCGCCCAGACAGGCTCTGGGGTCCACCCAATCTCCTATGCAATGGGTACCGCGTGCTCTTTCCTCGGGAGTAAAGCGGCACGGGGCGTGAAGCTGACCACTCACCTCCATCTAGTGCCGAGGTCAAGAAAATGCGGATCTATAAAACCACTCCCTCATACGCCTTTATGGCGCAGTGCTTAATTAATTGAACACAGGAAAAACTTTACCTTTTTTAACCAGTTACCAAGACCTGCAAGGGAAAATGCATACACGCTTGACCACAAGTAATAATAATAATAATAATAATAATAATAATAATAATAACGTCTCATCTCATTCTCTATGGATACAGAGTACGGTGCATTTGTCTATTTATTCACATATTTTACTCCTGTATACTGTATAAAGGCCGATCACGGTAGCCGAGCGGTCTAAGGCATGTACTGTCTTCGCTCGCTTGGAAACCGGGATCGTGGGTTCGAATCCCACTTGGGGCATGGATTCTTAGTTTGTGTGTGTGTTTTTCTGTGCTTGTGTACAAGTAGAGGCCTTGCGATGAGCTGATCACCCGCCCAAGGAGTCCTACCAAATGTCTAAGATCTAGAAAAACCGAGTCAACGGAGAGGTTCACGGAGGTAGGCCTAGGCCAACTGAGGCTGTAGTGCCAAGGAAAGGAAGTACTGTTTAAGGTGACACGATTATGAGTTAGAGCACAATGAGAGTGGTATTCTTGGAGGAAGGGGTTAGAGCACATATCCTTATCCGATCCCGGAGTGCGTGTGAAGCAACTAATAAAAAAATAAATTACCATAGCAAAATCCTGAATACAACTCGAAAGGAGCGCTTTTGATGCTGTCACATTAACCGAATCGAATAAAATCAAATTGAATCGAGTAAGCCTCGGATGCTGCAAAGGCAGACCACTTTGCTTGGCATAAAATTCCTGTATGTCTCTTGTCACACTGAATGATTTCAGTCGAGTCGAGTCGAGCCCAGTGGAGTAAAGCGAAATTGCGGGCCTGCCTTTGTAGCATCTTAGGGAGTTGGATCCTATCCAATTTCACTATACTCGATTTGGTTTGCTGTCCGCGCAGCCTAAGACGAGCAATCGCTTTGATAGTCCGATTATCGAGTCTGAAGCGATGTAGTCCATTCTGTCGGAAGAACAGAGGAAGAAACATCATGCCAAGTTGTCAGTTTAAGATTAAGTACAGTACAGTACAAACAGTACAATATGTGAAGGAAGTACCTGAGTCAGGTTGATGTAATGAAAGAAATCTCTTATTGTCAACTGGGAATTCAGTACAAAACGGTTACGAAAAGTATGTGTTATGCTGAATATGTATAATATCACATACGTGGGTCGAAAAGAAACAGAATTTTCTATACCGCATATGTGTCAGCTCTGTCTGATTCAAGTTAAAATCGTCACGTTACAGAATACGAAAGAACTTCTTTGACACTACAGTAATTTCACTAGAAAACGTTGCATAAGCCTTTAACTGGAATCAGATTACTGTCCCTTCCAACGTAAATATTACCTGGTTAATATCCCTTCCTTCTTTTCCTTTTCTCTGTATTTTGCTCCATACATCCGTTTCTTCACTTTCTTCCTTTCTTCCAATGTCTGTTTTTTCTGCTTTCTTCTTGCAGCTCTTTCTTAATATTCTCAGGATCTCAATTTCTTCAATTTTCCTCACTTTCTCCAGACAATTTTCCTTTTCTCCTTTTTCCATATTTTTCTCTTTTCACTTTCTCACTTCAGTTCTTTCTCTGTATCTTTCTATCTCTGCATCTTATCCTTCTGATAGCCATACCCCTTTCAGGTACTGAGGACATATTTATGAGGACGAGAAAAATCTAGAAGTAAATTAAAAGAGTAAGAAACGAAGGAAAGGAAGGGAAAGACGAAAAGAAGATAGAGGAACAGAAGAAAGAGAAGGACGGGGACAATACGAGAGGAAGAGAAGAATATGAGAATGGAAGAAGAAAAAGAAGGAAAAACAGAGGAAGGTAAAGAGAAAGAAAAATGGAATATACGATGAAATTTACCAGTTTTGTCCCCTCTATACAAAAGTTTTTAATAGAACCTGCATAACGACTCTACAAAAACAGATAATTTCATGAAGACCCGGGTCTGAAACGGTTCACATCCGTATTTCTGCCCATGACACATTCAGTAAAATTGTTGAGAAACCGCGCATCTCCCTGTACAGGACTATGCTAACGAAGCCAGTGGAGATGAAAAGTAATCACTTACTTATGTAGCTGAGCCCTTCTTGAGGAGCAGCCAAATCTAAAGCTACTCAAGAATTTCCCAGCATTTCATGGATCCCGAAGGTTCATTACCGTGTTCACAAGAGCCCTCCACTGGTCTCTATCCTGAGTCAGATCAATTCAATCGATACCATCCCACCCTATCTCTCTAATATCCGTTTTAATGTTGTCCACCCACCTACCCCTTGGTCTTCCCAGTGGTACCTTTCCTTCTGGCTCTCCCATCAGTATCCTATATGCATTCCTCTTCCCTTATTCGTGCTACATGCCATGTCCATCTCATCCTCCTTGACTGATACCATCCCACCCTATCTCTCTAAGATCCATTTTAATGTTGTCCACCCACCTACCCCTTGGTCTTCCCAGTGGTACCTTTCCTTCTGGCTCTCCCATCAGTATCCTATATGCATTCCTCTTCCCTTATTCGTGCTACATGCCATGTCCATCTCATCCTCCTTGACTTCATCATTCTAGTGATACTTGAAGTGCACAAGTTATGAAGCTCCTCGTTATGCATTTTTCTCCAACCTCCTGTCACTTCATCTCTCTTAGGTCCAAATATTCTCCCCAATACCCTGTTCTCAAACACCCTCAGTCTATGCTCCTCCTTTAATGTTAGAGAACAAGTTTCACATACATACAGAACCACAGGCAAATTATAGTTTTGTATATTCTAATTTTTATGTTTTTGGACAGCAGACGTGAAGACAGAAGGTTCTGGACTGAGCGGTAGCAAGCATTACCGAGTTCAATCTCCTCTTAATGATGAAAAGGAATAGCAAACAATGTCGTCTTCAGAATGAAGGAACACGAGGCAGGTCTATGCAACCGGTTTTCATGTTGCAGAGTCACAGCCTGGGTTTTATAGACGAACCTGTCGAACTATTGGCATTTCCAGCAGCTGGGAGCGGGCGACGGCAGCTGGGCGTTTTTATGCAAGCGCACAATCAGTATTCATTATGTGTAATGGACGGAGATTTTTCCGCAACGGCGGCTAACACGTTACAGAAGCCCTTCCTCGGAAGAGACAGCAGCCTCATGAATTTTCATCATTACAAATGAAGTAAACTACATTTATATACATAAACACACGCACGCACACGCGCCATATAAAAACAGATTTCGTTGTAAGCCAGAGGAAATCACAGATTTAACACATTTAATAATAACAATATTGTAACAATAAATAACAAAAGAAACTCTCAGAGAAAGAATTTTTTCTCCTTAGAAAACTGCTTTCATATGTAACTGGAGCAGTCGGTACTGCAGAATGCTGTACTTATTGCCGTAGTGACAATTGAACATATGGATTCAGTCTAATTGGACTGTTTTGTGAGGTTAACAGTCCATTAATAGAACAATGACTGGAGTATGAGCTAGACGACCGTAAAATTGGGGTTACATTTCTGGAATGGTCAGAGAGTAGGGGGTCCAGATCACCTTTCAGTTCGCACAGTCTCCTATACAAGAGTACCGGGTGTTATTGTGAGAAGGTTAGAGCAACCGGGACATGAAACCGACCACAGACTTTCAATCTGTGCCGAGATTTAAGAATGCATGGAGCTATACCTCTACTTCAATTACACGCTGTCAAGGTGTGATGTTTACCTACGCACAGTAGCGCCACCTTTGCTTTTAACCTCGAAATATATAAAAGAAATTAAACATGTCTTATATATATCGAAGAAGAGTCAATATCATATAATATTAGGTAATTAAAAAGATGAAGAAAGCAGTCTTCTGAGATTTGGCACCGTGTATATGTGGCGTTAACCGACGTTTCGGAGGAACGTATCGCCTCCATCTTCAGGGTAGAAGAAAAAATATAAGAAATCTGCAAGCGAAGAAACCGTGAGAACCGGTAAAAGCAGACCGGTCTCTTCGCTTGCAGATTTATTATATTTTTCTTCTACCCTGAAGATGGAGGAGATACGTTCCTCAGAAACGTCGGTTAACGCCACATATACACGGTGCCAAATCCAAGAAGACTGCTTTCTTCATAGTCACCGCCGTGAAAGCCTAAAATCTTACATAATTAAAAAGATATTTGCAGAAACATAAGAAAGAAAGGAATATTTAAGAGACTGAAGCAAATAAAAGAAGAATAAAAAGAATTAAGAAAGGAAAAAGATGGAAAGAAAATGTGGTTCATAACGATTTTTCGCATGTTCAAAAAACGACCTCTTTCGCATTGAGTGGGATATATAGAAAACCACATTTCAGTCCGACATACAAGTCCGACTGTTGTGAAATTCAAAATGAAGCAAACCCAGTGTAATGGCATATGTAAAAACAACATGGATTTCAAAGGGTTATGTAACAAACAGACTTTCAGAGAGCAATGTACACAGTACTCGTCTGTCAGGAGCGTTTTGATTCAAACACAATATTCATGCCGTCAGGAGTATGTCCGCCACCTGTCTGGGAATGACATATTGTATATCATACGATACGTAATTTGAAGCAATAAAGATGTCATAAATTCGGCCTGTCTTTCTTCAAAGCCAGTCAGTTCTATTATGAAATGTTAACATAATGAAATACTTGTTTCTCATCAGACAAGCATACGAAATGTAGGGGTAGAGAGTAAAAGTGTTCGTGCAGATGGAAGTGACCACTTAAAGTATAAAACTACATGTATTTGCTTGTACATAGCGGAAATTTCGTTTCAGTTACGCTGAAATAACCAACAGAAATGCAGGTTAATAACTGCGTGTGATATTTTTTCCATTATATAAACTAAAGGAATATAACTTCTTTTTTAACGTAGCAGTTCTATCTGAAACTTGGTCTCTGACATTAAGGGAGGAACATACACTGAGGGTGATGAGGAGAATATTTGGACCGAAGAGAGATGAAGTGACAGGAGGTTGGAGAAAACTGCATAGTGACGAACTTCATAACTTATACTCTTCTCCAAGTATAATTAGAATGATCAAGTCAAGGAGGATGAGGTGGACAGGGCATGTAACACGCATGGGGGAAAAGAGGAATGCTTATAGGATATTGGTGGGAAAGTCAGAAGAAAAGACCACTGGGAACACCAAGACGAAGGTGGGTGGACAATATTAAAATGGATATTACAGAGATAGGTTGGGATGGTATGGATTGGATAGATCTGGCTCGAGATAGGGACCAGCGGAGGGCTCTTGTGAACACGGTGATGAACCTTCGGGTTCCATAAAATGCTGGGAAATTCTTGAGTAGCTGCAGAATTAGCGGCTCCTCCAGAAGGGCTCAGCTCCATGAGTAAGTACGTAAGCAATTCTATGATACATCATATTATTCAAAGATCATATTAGAAATTAAGATATTGAAGAGATCTAAATCTACAATCAGAACAAACCAAAATTGATCAATACAGACGCAACTAGATAAGTTATCTCGACATAATGATGAAGTTCATCTAAACAGATTCTACAGTGTACAACAAAAAGCTGCCGAGACTCGAGGAAGACACTGGAAGTTATCGATAAGTATGTGAAATTGAAATTAGGCTTGATGCTATATTATAAAGCAAAGAATAAGGAAATATAATCCGTATACACTGGTATTTCTGGCGTTAATACATCAGATGAAGATTTTGGAATTGATATGAGACATCCAAGAGAACCTCCTGTCATTTCTTAGTTTATTTAACGACTCTATTCATTTTCAAAAGTTACAAATACTGGAATGAGAACCTGCAGGGTGACATTTGGCCATTTATTAGTATATTTAACAATACTGTTCAGCTGCAACGGTTACATTTTGCAGAATGGAAGGGCGATTACGAATGGCAAATCAAAATAGGGAAGGACAGAATATCAGGAGTTCCTTCAGACGGGCAACGCGGCCAAAGCATGTAGCTGATCACTCCACAGAGCGTCGATGTCAAAAATTATCATACCTTCATTTACATCATAAGCCTTCATTGCATTGTGCTTAGTCACAGTAGAAACTTAAAAAAATCCGATGAAAATTACGCCTAAAGCCAATTAATAATATTGTAACTTGATTAATTGTAACATCGAAATAATTTAATAGTCTTAGAAGCTAAATAGAACAATGACAATTCTATGTATCATCATTTCTACTTCAGTGAAATATCTTTGTACTCTACACCGCAGATTGTACATCGTCTTTCGGCAATTAGTGTTACATTCCTTGCATACGCAAAGAGATTGACTGTGGTAAGGATAATATTAACACGCAAGGAGCGGCTCCTGTAAACCGAAGTTATAATCATACACTGCATGTTGCTAGAAATGCGCCTAATAATTTCTGGTAAACACTTATTTCTCTCTCTCCTCTCGCTCCCACTTTGGAGCACAAGGCTGATTTCTCACTTTCATGATAATTTTAATACGGTAGGACTTCTTGGACGGGTGATCAGTTCGCCGCATGGCCTCTATACAACACAGGACGACACAAACACAGAATAAACGCATACACATACCAAATATCCATGCTTTGTGTGGGATTCGAACCCCCGATCCCGGCTTCCGAGCGACAGCCTCAGACCGCTCGGCTACTGTGACCGGCCTGGTAAACACCACCTGACAAATTTCAAGAGCAGGTCTGCAATGGGAGATTGGTTTTCCATCTTGTGCTCTGATTGGTTAACTGCAATTCCTTACGCAAAGTCGAATTATAAATATTAGTTGTATTTGTAGTTTTCACAGCGGTAACTATGAAGAGCGTTGTTACCTGGGATATGCCACCGTGTAGTGTGGTATAAACATACCGACTTTTCTGATGAACGTAATGATTCCATAATCAGGATCGAAGATTAAGCTAAGCAGGCAAACAACAAAGAGCCTATAAGCAAACTAACGTTCTTCTTTGTTGAATTACTGTTTTTGACCTCTTGTATCGTCCGGTATTCTAGAAAATAGGAAAAACGACGTTTCGGAAACTGAATCTGTTTTGTAACATACAGTGTGTACTAGGAGGAAAAGAGGGATATCGCTGCCAACGAATAGCTGCTGGCCTCAGGATCGGGAATCGAAGCCGGGACCTCTAAAATACTGAGGACATTTAACACTTTCACCACAACGTTGGCTGAAAAATGTGGATGAAAGAAAGTGAACACTTGGCAAATCTAGGCATAGAAGATGGGATAATATTAAAGGGACAGGAATTTAATATGGTGATGTAGAGTAATGCAGTTGGCTCCGAATAGGGACCAGTTACGGGTTATTCTAAGCACGGTAATAAACCTTCGGTTTCCATGAATGAGTGTGAATTCCTTAACCACATGCATGAATATTAGATTCTCAAAAATGGCTTTGCTCCACGGAGTTAAATAGTTACATCATAGATCTACTTTTTAAATACATTTTTATGTTAAACTTTAACATGAAATTAATATTTTGATACGTCTGTAGCTACACGTAAAATTGCTTTACAGAAACCCTAATACTTGTAGGAAATTCAATTGAATCTCATACACAGCGTACTCTGGCTTCCTGACAGCCGCTTGAAACCGAATTCAGCATGTGCTAGATGTGACTACAGTGTTGGGCAACCCCGAAACAGGACATGAATATTTTACCGTGACATCAGTAATTTGAGGTTAGGGGATCAGCAGCGAGTCCGACAAGAAGTATGCTAACGCTTCAACCCGCTGGTCGGGAATTCGACCCCCATGAGGTGAGGGCATCAGTGGTAATTTATTCCCTGCGTCTGAAGCTTCCGAGAAGCTATTGCGGCAATCACTTGTAGCTCCCCTGTGGCTAGGCAACCCGCGCTCGGTATGTAACAGCGATTTATCTACCACCTTCCGGGATTTTTTACCTCTTCATACTCCTTTATAATGACCGTACTCTGGGTTAACATCGAGGGGGCCTGACTTCAATACAGAAACATGTAGAAGCCCACTGGATTTTTGGTTAGTAATTTGGCACTAGGACGGTTTCCCTCCCATGCGTATCATCATTTCACCAATGCCCTGATATTACCCCTACAGTATCTTTGTATATTTACCACCATTACGCACTTACCTGGGTGTCTCTTATAGTGGAATAGGAGAATAACTGTGACGGGGGAAGGTAAACAAATGTCACAGTATTTAACCAGAGACTCTAAGAAAAACATAAAAAAGTAAAAAGTAAAGCTATCCCTGTAACAGGCCATGAGACGTTGAGGGTCCCACACTCTCTAGACAATCGGCTGAAAGATGGCGGTAAGGTTGTCAGCCTTACGCGCCGGCAGCGCTTTACTCCTCAGGAAAATTATTTCATTAATTCCTGGTACTCATTTCTGTTAGAGGCTGAGTCGACCCCAGGGCCATAGTGCGGCCGGAAGGATTAGGTAAATTGAAAAAAATGCAATGACCTCATCGGGATTTGAACCCTCGACCTTCCGTCTTGTAGCATAGTGCCTCATCCAACTATGCTACCGTGTGCCCTCAAGAAAACCATAGAATATTTAATTTAAGATAAGTACTTGCTAACCCGGTGAACGGAGAAGTTCATGGAGGTAGGCCTAGGCCCACTGGGGCTCTAGTGCCAAGGGGGGAGGGGAAAAAACTTGCTAACCTGAGACTGAAGCCCAGGACCTCCAGAAAATGAACACTCATCGATCATAGCTTATGAGTTGTCCGACCGGCCGACCAGCCAGAAAATCACAATAGACTTGTTCCAACTTGTGGAACAGGGTGTAAATAAAGCAAATTAAGTTTACTTGAACAATTTCAGAATCGTGTTCAAGTAGAAGCCATATGAACCGTGACACAGTAGGGTCTTGTACATTTGCATAGGTATACCAATTATCGGATTTGTCGCAAATACATTTTATGACAGTCATAATATTCGGTTACAAGTTTGGAAGTCAATTTTTTTTAATTTAACTTGCGCCAAACGTATAGGCTGACTAGTTGTTATCCCAGACCAGGTAATTTGCAAACTATGTTCATTAATTAACGAGTTATCAGATGCTGATGTTTTTGTGAATATGACTCAGATGTTATAACACATGCATATTAATGACGAGTTAGAATTGCTGACTATTTTACTTTGTCCATTGTCCGGTATTCTAAAGAAAAACAACTTTGCAAATTCTGGATCTGTTTCCGTCCTCAGGTGAGTATAGTTTGTTGGGGTACTATGATACAAACCAGAAAGCCGCGAGTTCGATTGCTGATGAGGTCAATGGATTTTTAAATTGATCTAATCCTTCCATACGCACTATGGCCCTGGAGTCGACTGATTCTATAACAGAAATGAGTGCCACGAATCTTCGTAGTGGTAAAGAGCGGCCGGCGCGTAAGGCTGACAGCCTCACCGACCTCTGTGAGCCGATTGTCTAGAAAATGTGGGAGCCTCGACGTCTCACAACACTGTGGGCCTTCACTGCCTGTTACAGGGATATCTTTATCTTTTCTTTTACCTTTACCGGACGATGGAAAAAGACCAAAACCCAGTAATCCCAAGTGCTGTACAACATCGCCAGAACCTTTTAGTGAATGGGTTTAAATGACTGCAAGATAATCTATTGGAAGGTACCACAGTAATGGGCCGCTGATCCTGAGGAATATTATATAAATCTTGGTTAGTGTAGCCGGTGTTATGTCGGGGAACCGACATGGTAACCTCCCGCACATAAATACGGAGCTTTACATATGAACTGAACAAGTTCGGTAAAAAGATAAACAGACCATAAGTGTAAACAGTTCTGAATTTCGAAGTCTGAGATTTCTGCATGAAATCAGATGAGCAATACTGACTTGGGAAAGGTTACTAAAGGCTTTTACTTCTCGCGAACAAAGTGATGAAACTTCGGGTTCTATCAAAGCAGGGAGTCTTTTACCGA
Organism: Cryptotermes secundus; assembly: GCF_002891405.2. Taxonomy (NCBI): domain Eukaryota; kingdom Metazoa; phylum Arthropoda; class Insecta; order Blattodea; family Kalotermitidae; genus Cryptotermes; species Cryptotermes secundus. Next base: position 216,345 of record NW_019738354.1, read on the forward strand.
GTGAATAAGTGTCAGCTAGTCAAGGAAAGACAGTGAACAATGGAATTAGTTCACTAGAACTGAATTCTAAACATTAACTTCAAAGGACGTCAAAACCAGGGCTCTCACTGGCATCGTAAATTACATCCACTGAGCTTGCGTAATTAGACTTTACGATCGAGTGATTTGTTTTCTATTCCCCCCTTTTTGGGGGGGCCCCAGTTTCGTACTTCAGCCGCGAGACCAACTATCTTGACAGAAGTCTTATTTTCCAAACAACCTCCTAAAGAAATTCTGGGATAATTCCTCCAAATAGGCCGTAACCTTATCTCTCCACATTCATTTCAACTTATGATCCATAAACATCCTGGAATTTTCGATGTCAATAACCTTTGTAGTTTAGAGATTTCCGGTCACGGTAGCCGAGCAGCCTGAGGCATGTATTGTCTTCGCTCCCTCAGAAGCCGGGATCGTGGGTTCGAATCCCATAAAAGATATGAATATTTTGTATATGTCCTTCCGTCTGTAAAATGATCAAAATGAAAAAAAAAAGACGCGACACCGTAAGGCAAAAGGGAAACGGATTAAGTAAAGTAAAATGTTCAGAAATTGCAGTTATATGAAAGAGGTAAACTGTTGCTCGTCTCTTCAAAGTATCAATAAATTTTCTCTATCTTTTTTCCTTTATGGCTTTCTAGCGCTGATGCCGCTTCCCTATTGAACCGCAGAAAGAAGAGGCTCGAAGTGTTGCCGGGAACGGGGGGGGGGAGACTCCTTTTTATACATATGATTCCCTGTGGACAAAGTTTGTCTTGTACAAGCTGACTGGGCTTATTGGAACAACTTCACTCCCAGTTCAAATGCCACTTTTCGTTGCGAAGCCACAAAATGTTCTCACCCATCATGTCAATGGCTTCTTACTGCACGTTACAAAATGTGACAAGTGTTACACCTCTCTTAGCAACTTGGGTAGGCTACAAAAAAATCAACAGAGAACAATAAATTGCATAAACTTTGTATGCCAGTTACATATAAACAGTAAACAAGAAGATCTGGTTTCCCTGTAGCTATGTATAATTAGAATGATCAAGTCAAAGAAGATGAGATGGGCAGAGCATGTAGGACGAGTGGGGAGAAGAGGAATGCATATAGGATACTGCTGCGAAAGCCAGAAGGAAAGAGACCACTAGTAAGACCAACACGTAAGTGGGAGGATAATATTAAAATGAATCTTAGAGATATAGGATAGGGCGGTGTGGACTAGATTGATCTGGCTCAGTATAGGGACCAGTGGAGGACTCTTGTGGACAAGGCAATGAACCTTCGGGTTCCATAAAATGCTGGGAATTTCTTGGGTGGCTGCAAAAATTGCGGCTCCTCAAGAAGGGCTCAGTTCCATGAAGTTAGTTTTAGTTAGGAATTTAATTATTAATTAATTATTTATTAATGAAAATCATTACCTTATTCATACAAAGCCCACGACTGAACCCTATTATGAGCAAACTGATTCCTGTCTACAATCTCATCCAGTAATTAGATAATAAATATTTTAATACTGATTTAGTCTTCCATCCCAGTTTATGTCTTCCAGTGGTCTTTTCTCATTATATTTCTCGATCACAATTTTTAAACCATTTTACAAATTTCTGTGACGACAATATGGCATTTACAATTGTAAGTCATTTAAACACTATAATGTAGTGACAATAACTTAAATATAGCGTTATGGTCAATATTCGCGTATTTCAGACAAAAGTAATCAAATCTCAGATATGCGACAAGGACATCGTAGTTCCTTTATACGAACTGTTACTACGTCGCGGCCTTTATTCGGCCTTTTACCACTCCAGAGATGAAACATGTTTAACGACGCTGTCAGTTATCTACATTATATAGCGCCAGATGATAGGTGGCTGATGGATAATAAATTTGGAAGGAACTGGTCGTGGTAGATCTCAAGATATTAGGAGAGGTTTACTGCTAAATATTCACAATCGATATGTCTCGGGAAAAGTTAGTTTGCATCGTCAAGTAGTAAGATGTCTGAAATTCAAATTTCCCTGAAGAAATAAAATGTTGCACAGTTAAGAGGTAATTTTCTTTTCATACGGGCAGTTAATAGAGTCTGCCAGATTCCCGGAAAATTCTGAAGGCTTAGACTGGAGATTAAGGCTCACAAGAAGAAATAACTAGAATGAAGGAAAATCTGAAGGAATCATAGACCTTTTATATAAGATTAAATTGTGCTAGGGATGAAAGAGGAAATGGGATTTAATTGGAAATATAACCAAATCTGTAGAGTCTAAGACAGCGAAAGAGGGTGACACTGCTTTACAAGTAGAAGCACCGAAATTCTTTGTACAAACTGAGTGATGAAGAACTTAGTGAAACATATGAAACACGCGGTAGCGTAGTTGGTTTAGAGGCTATGCTACAAGCCGGAAGGTCGTGGGTTCGAGTCTCGATGAGGTCACTGGAGTTTTTCCAATTGACCTAATCCTTCCAGCCGCAAAATGGCTCTGGGGTCGAGTCAGCCTCTAACAGAAATGAGTACCAGAAATTTAATAATTTTCCTGGGGAGTAAAAGGCGGCCGGCGCGTAAGGCTGACAGCCTTGCCGCCATCTATGAGTCGATTGTCTAGATAATGTGGTACCCTCAACGTCTCACAACCCTATGGGCCTTCACGGCCTGTTCCAGGGATGGCTTTACTTTTTTTACTTTACTTTACTGAAATACAATCACTGTTTTAGATCTGTGAATCATGGGCTCTTACTACAAAATACTTGTATTAGACTATATTACCTATATTAGACCTGTATTAGACTCATTTCACGAAGAATATCAATACAACTATATGAGCATATATGATAATGACTTGGTGCAGTAGATCAGAAACACATGGAAAGCTTCGAAATGTGGTGTTGGAGAAGGATGGAGAAGATCAGTTAGACCGATTATGTGAGAAATGAAGAAGTGTTAATTAGAGTCAGTGAGCAGAGGAATACCCTACACGAAATAAGAAAACGGAAGGCTAATTGGATTGGTCATATCTTACGCAGTAATTGCCTTCCAAAAGAAGTTATTGAAGGAAAGATAGTGGGGCGGATAGAAGTGACCAGAAGACGAGGAAGAAGACGTAAGAAGATGCTGGATGACCTTGGGGACAGAAGAGGATATTGTCATTTGAAGGAGAAAGCTCTAGATCGCATTAAGTGGAGGAACTGTTTTGGAAGAGACTGTGAACCTGTCCACTGACAGATTACTGATGAATGAATGAATAAGTTAATGATAATAACGAAGTTGATAATAAAATAATGACGAAAATAGCGATCGCTTCTGTGGTCTAGTGGTCAGAGTTCCTGGCTACGGATCCAGAGGTGTCGGGTTTGATTCCCGACGCTATCAGATTCTCTGAGAAGTACTGGGTCTGGAACGGGGTCCACTCAGTGTCGTGAGGATAACTGAGGAGCTACTTGAATGGAAAAGTAGCGGCTCCGGTCTAGAAAATCGAGATTAACGGCCGTGGGGAACCGTTGAGCTGACTACGCGACACTCTCTGTCCACTAAAGTTGGCACTAACTTCGCCGACAAGCGGCGGTCGCTCGGTCGGTATAGTTCGCTTGCGCTTGTCACGAAGTTTGCTATTTTTGTAATGACGAAAAAATCAGTTCACCTACAACAACAGGCGCAGATGGGTCTTCAAGAACCATTATGAGTGTGTGGCATATAGTGAAGGGGCCCAGTACACAGGGTGCAGGAGTGCAATATTGTGAATTTCGTAATTAATCTTCTGCTTACATAAGAGACACGAGAATTTACTGACTAGATGAGCGACTTCTAGTTTTTCAAGAATGACTCAACTCTACGTATCTGTCAACAATTAATAATTACGATGTGCGTGAAATCAGTGAAAGGCTGCTTTTTTTTTTTTAATAATTTGCAGCTATCAAATGAATACAGATTTGCGTGGGATGCTTATTAATTCATTTTTAATGTGGCCGCACGCAGTTAAATCGTGTTGTTACTATAAGGGCGCAGAAACAAATTCGAATACGTAACTTCATTATGAAACGTCACCTTGGAGCCTATTCTTAAGGAGATACTAATTCAACATAACAGAGACGGGACGTGATAAAAACCACTTTGCAGCAAGTAAACTGAGTTACATTACGCTGAATTTAATTTTCCTCTTCCCTGTAAACGCAGTTGTCTCTCTGTTGTGGAGACGTCTTGGATGTCTGTTCCATTAGACGGGCTACAGCATGTACTGCTTAAGGTTACACCACACCTTGTCTCACGCTTCCAAAATGACAGAGAAGCAGGAAGAAATATTAGGGCAAATGACGCCATGATTATCCAAAAATTAACAATTGACTTGCTTTTATCAAGTGCAAAGCCACTGCAGCTGAATATTGCCTAATTTATTTTGTTATTGCTATCTTAAGTTATGATTTGTCCTTGCATTTATTATACATATAAGATGGACGTTAGAAATCTGTGTGAAACCTACGTATATCTTAAGTTATTCACTGGCGCAGACCAGAGGTTTCCAACTGGCAATACTCATCATCATCATCAGTAATCTGTCAAGACGACAGGTCCACAGTCTCTTTCAAAACAATTCCTCCACTTAATGCGATCTAGAGCTTTCTCCTTCAAATGACAGTATCCTCTTCTGTCCCCAAGGTCATCCAGCATCTTCTTACGTCTTCTTCCTCATCTTCTTGTCACTTCTATCCGCCCATCTATCTTTCCTTCGATAGCTTCTTTTAGAAGGCAGTTTCTGCGTAAAACATGACCAATCCAATTAGCCTTCCGTTTTCTTATTTCATGTAGGATATTCCTCTGCTCACTGACTCTAATTAACACTTCTTCATTTCTCACATAATCGGTCCAACTGATCTTCTCCATTCTTCTCCAACACCACATTTCGAAACTTTCCAGATGTTTCTGATCTACTGCCCTAAGTGTCCATGTTTCAGCCCCATACAGAGCTATGCTCCAAATGTAGCATTTCACTAGTTTCTTCCTCCTTATTTTATACCTCCCGCGAGAAGACACTTTCTCCAGACCACTCGTATGAGTGACTGTTTCCATCCTGTTAGCATACACACCTATGTGACCAAAATACTCAAACAACGCGTAGGTTTATATTAAATTTCTGTATCTTTCACTAACAGATGAATATCATATAATAAATATAAAAGTTATACAGTTCCCTCCAGTGTGACTGGTGAAGATTTTTCTTATTCCAATTCTTCATGCCCTTACGTGTTTGAAGAAAACGGTGATAGAACAAAGTCAATATATACAACCTGTGTCTCGGTCTAGGTTCGAACTAGGAAACTCCTGACTACGAGTCAGAAGCGTCGCCTCCTGAGCCAACTTACAGTGTAGAACAAATAAAGCGGAAAAACAAATTAAATCAATGGAGAAGAGCTCTTTGAGAATCTAAGGGTTGCTGAGATATTCAAGAAATTCCTCCATTTTTATGGAATCGAAAATTTCATTATCACTCACACGGGTCTTTGTACATAATGATTTGATAGTAAATACAGCGATATTTTGCTGTCAATTAAGTTATTCGCTTGTTACAAAATAGGCTTACTATAAATGTCTTCCATAATTCTGACACTGTGTCTGAACAAATAACAGACAAGACAGAAACTAGCATTACATTTCAAGATATACACTGCTGTGTCGAGCAGGTTCGTGTTTGTGTTGTTGGTACAAAACTTGTTGTGCTGTGTGCTCCAGTCCAATCTGTATGGCTGCCTTTACATGCCGCAGAATGTCTCATATATGGAGACCTGTTTCTGAAAGCAGTACTAATTCTATTCCATAACGAAATTGGGGCTTTACACATAGCGGCAGTTCTAAGCTTCGGAACAGGAGACTGCTACATGTTCATTTGGGAACGAAATGTCCCCCCGGCGATATTTGCAAGCGCCACTCATTACTGGAGCACGAAGGTGCCGTGTAGGATGCTCAACAAATTTGTTCCTTATCATTTAATTACTTCCCCGAAATTTTATCCAGAAGCTCAAGACGTCGTTCGAGAATTTTTGCTATTCGTAATAATAAGGCATGTCATTAAACGACAATTCTTCAACGGCTGAGATTTTAAGATTAAGATTCTACGAACTGTAGTCCGGTTTGTAGGTTCCAACACTTCGGTTGCGTTTGCTGCCTCCATACTAGGGGCCAGAAACGAAGACAACAGGTTCCTGCAAAATACTGGTACCTGTGTGGCAGACACGGCGGCGCTACCTTTCAGAACACCTTAATTCAACTACAGGGAAGGGGACGGATTTTTTATTCGCCACCGTGTCCACACAGGGTGCGGGGCCCACCAGTCCTCCTTCCCAATCACTATTTTGGAACTTTTCCTTTTGGTAGCTGACAGACGCCTGACCGTTAAGCTGTCCACTCAGCTCTATGGTTAGAACTTCAAAACCCCACACACCTTAAGCACCTTCATGAGACAGCATTACTTTCGGTCTATGGCGTCTTGGTTTTTGAGGCTACTGTTGATTTTTTTGGACAATATTAAAATCTATCTTAGAGAGATAGGATGGAATGGTATGGATTGGGTTGATCTGGCTTAGGATAGGAACCAGTGGAGGGCTCTTGTGAAGAAGGCAATGAACCTTCAGGTTCCATAAAATGCTGGAAAATTCTTGAGTAGCTGCAGTTCTCTTCAAGAAGGGCTCAGCTCCATAAGTAAGTAAGTACTGTTGGTTTGTTACCTAGCAAAGATAGGGGGATACACAGAGCTACACAGACACGGACCACATAGAAAATAGAGCGTCTAATAATTCTTCTTTTGTTGTGTGTATTCGTTGCAGCTGGAATGTGTTTACCTAGTCGCTGCCTAGCAAAAAGAAGGAATACACACACAGACACACCGACTGATGGGAGGGATTTATGAAGTACACCGCTAAGACGGTCTCAGTTCCTATGATACAAATACCAAATTTAATAAAGATATGTTCAGGCATTCAAAATTTGATGGAGGGAAGGGGGAATACACAGACACATAAAGAGGATGGAAATCGCATAAGCCTACTTTAGGAACGTAGGCTAAACAAGGAACAGCCTCTCGGTATATTATACTAAAACGTGAAGACTATGTAAGATTTGAGGCTTTCTTCACGTGAAGACTAGTTTTGAATATACTCCTTGTATTAAGAAAACTGTAATGAGGAGCTTCATAACTTGTACTCTTCTCCAAGTGTAATTAGAATGATCAAGTCAAGGAGGATGAGGTGGCCAGGGCATGTAGCACGAATGGGGGAGACGAGGAATGCGCATAGGATATTATGGGAAAGCCAGAAGGAAAGAAACCACTGGGAAGGCCAAGGCGTAGGTGGGTGGACAATATTAAAAAGAATAGAGACTACTCAGGGCTCTTGTGAACATGGTAATGAACTTTCTGCCCCATAGCATGCTGGTAAAATCTTGAGTAGCTGCAAATTTAGCTTCTCCTCAAGAAGGACTCGGCTCCATAAGTAAGTAACAAGACTACCCATGACGATGACGGAAGTGCAGAACTTTCCACCTGAACAGTCAACCAAACTTGTGTATCGATCTACAGACCCCTGTTCCTGGTATTCGTTTTCTCAGTTACGAAGTTACTGTGTAGGAATAATTTACCAGAGAACGCAATTAATTCCATGCTTCCTCAGTTTGGGAGTATAAGAGGGTTCCGAGCGAACTAATTCCGAATATCTGGAATAGTTTCTAAACGAACGTCAGGGTACTGTCGTCCGGGACATAACACTGTCCTTTGAAATGTATGCGCTCAGATGTCCCCACCCCCTCCGAGCAGTATGAATGTTTGACCGTGTCACAACCCTGCAACACTTCAAAACAGAACATGTCATAACTATGTCCGGGTTCCATGAAGAGGCTAACCTAACAGTTTGACACAAATTTTCGCGTTTATAATGTTATAATTAGACTTTGCCTGTTGACAGTACACGTTTTTCTCCCAAAATCAATTAAAACATTAATATCATGACATAATTTTTTATTACATTGTTTCATACGATATGAAAAATGTTCTAATTTCGCATTTGCTGGTTGAACGGATAATTAAGTTATAATGAGCAGTTCTACTGCTGTATATGGAATAAACCTGTAATTTGGTTTGCGTCTCTTCGAATTAACTCCGATGAATATTTTTAGTGGGAAATGACTCGAAATTTATAAGCCTGCAAAAAGGTGCGGCGCAGTAAAAACTGTACGCTTTCTTTTGTTTCGGCTGGCGTTCTTTACGTGCGAATAGTACCCCCAAAAAACTCCGTGACTTTAGTCCACAAGCGAACTATACCGACCGAGCGACGGCAGCTTATCGGCGAAGTTAGTGTAAACTTTTGCGGATACAAGTTGTCACGTGGTCAGCGCAACGAATCCCCACTGCCGTTAATTTCGGTTTTCTAGATCGGAGTCACCATTTCCTTGAAATAGTTCCTCAATTATCCTCACGAGCCTTAGTGGACCCCGTTCCAGACCCACTACTTCTCAGAAAATCTGGTAGCGCCGAGAATCGAACCAGAGACCTCTGGACCTGTAGGCAGGAAATCTGGCCACTAGAACATAGAGGCGGTAGTGAACAGTACCCAAGGAATATATTAAATCTAATACGCTCTAACGGAAATTACTAGCCCACATCCTAGCAGTAAGATACTTCATACAAATGTACTTAACGCCAACATCCACCAATTCAACATTACATATCAAGTTAACGGAACTAAACAACACCTTTCATAACTTTCTTTCTGTGTCTTACCCATGATAACTAACCATATTCATCGGGCTCCATCTTGATAAGTTAAGATCTTCTCAGCTAGTAAGAAAAATTAATCAACATTTATGGAACCATAATATCAACTTACGTGAAATTAGAGATTCTTAAGGCAATGACTAGGAACGTTGATTCTATGGACTGTGACGCCGTGTGGTCTGGCAGGAGGTTGGCAACATTTCTAATGGAATATGCTGGGCTAACAATTTAACGGATATAATTCTGTTTGCTTAGATACTGATGCATTCTAAGTCGTGAAGTGTGAAGTTCCCCGTTTAATACAGTTGTGTTGCGCGGGAGCTTCACTGGCTTCTACTCTGTGAATCAAAGGAGGAGACAGGAAGCTATGGAGACAAAGCTCACGGTCCAATCAGAGCAACTAAGGACATGAATGGCTCAGTACTTAGCTGTTGCAGACGGGGGAGCATGAATGGGTTAGATGCTGTGATGATACTGATCACGATTATAATTGAAATAGGAGTAACAGCTGACGAGCCGCGCCATAGCTCATGCGGTTAGTCGCTGGCTTCCCATCGCGGCGGCCCGGGTTCGATCCCGGGTCTGGGCAAGTGGGATTTCTGGTGGACAAAGTGGCGCTGTGGCGGGTTTTCTCTGAGTACTTCGGTTTCCCCTGCTAATCTTCATTTCATCAAATTCTCCATCATCATAATCACCCGGGGCAGGCTACAATAGGCCAATCAGTGGCCGCCGTGCCGAGTGGACCCATTTGGACTCCAGCCCCCCCTCCCACTAAGCGAATTAAAAAAAATATATAGGAGTAAGGTGACGAACTAACTCACAAACTTACTCAATGACACAGAATATTTTTCAATCAGTTGATAGTTATTCAGATGTTCAAGATCTCATCTCAGCATTATGGTTCTCTTGGACTTGACGTCATGTAGTTTGGTAGCTAGATTGTAATTTGGTACACAGGTCATAGCGAATAAGTTTCTCACAAGGAGGATGGCCTGATAACGGCACAGCCATTCCGAAAATATAGGCAACATTTTGGTCCATATTAAAAATCCATAATTTAAAATCAACTGATGTAATACAACGTGGCATGTACTGAACGTGATGGATGGGTGAGTAGGACTTCTGTTTCATATTCAGGAACTCCCACATTCACACCTCGGTCTAGACTGACTCTCGTACCTGTACCGGCTGAGGCATCTCACACTTTGCCTCAATCAGTTCCGGAAAATTTCGGGTTAGTACCTCACACTAGGCAACAGACGCTTTCTTTCACATCCTTCCCAATTCAGTATCCAACAACAATTTGAGGCTATAATCTTAGCTATGGAATGCATTGTCAGATAAACCGATAATAAATAAATAAACATAATCCATTCTACTTTAGAAAAAAATGAGTGATACAACTCGGGTCTATGGAAGCAGAATATTCAACAATTTTTTAAAGCAGATAACTTAATAACTTAGTAATTTTCATATGAATGCACTTACACAAAATGTTCACAAGATTAAAAAATAAATTTGTAACCATAATGTACGAGTACATAAGACAATACAAAATACCTTCTCTTGGCGTTGAATGCCCTTCGTGGATATTCGCTGGTGTGACATTTCTCAGGTTTTACATAATTTTAGAAAAATATAATTCATCAGTAAATTACTGAAATTTTAGTGAAAGATTCTAAAATTTCTCTCAAAATTTGGTTTCATGAAGCTGCAGCAATGAGATTCCTGGGACAAAATATTAGGCCTTAAAATATATGGATCGCCAGAGAAATCCTTAGTTTCGAAACAGTTTAAAAGCGAACAACCTAATAGAAGACTCAAACTCTAATCAAACGGCAGGTTAGAGCACCTGAAAAGCGGGCACAAACCGCATACCGAAACTAGATTTTCAATATGAACCCGGGAAAGATGGGATGCTGGAAGACCCAGGAAGAAATGGGAAGTTCGAGAGAAACTTGGGATTTAAAGGAGCAGGACTTAAGGCCTAACCATTCTTTATGTTCAATACGAAGAATACGTCCGTATTAAGGAAGTCTCTGCCGCTGGAGCTTAACATGATTCCATTTCAACCCTGTGACTAGAAGTATGAGAACAACGACGAATTAATTGTACAGTCAGGAAGCTGATTTTGCAGAATTATTTTATAGTTTCTTTGTTACACGAATATATCAGCAATTTAAACTGAAACAGGAACCACAGCGTGTAGCGACGTATCTAAAACCTTGCAGGGGCTATTTCCGTGTTTATCAGTGTTAGGCCGTAATGTTCTCTGATGTTCACATTTTAGGTATGGAGTGTTAAAGTGTTGAGGAGAATATTTGCACCGAAGAGAGATGAAGTGACAGGAGGTTGGAGGAAACTACATAATGAGGAGCTTCATAAATTGTACTCTTTTCCAAGTATAATTACAATGATCAAGTCAGGGAGGATGAGGTGGGCAGGGCATGTAACGCGAATGCTGGCGAGGAATGCATGTAAGATATTGGTGGAAAAGCCAGAAGGAAAGAGGCCACTAGGAAGACGAAGAAGTAGATGGCTCGATAATATTAAAATGGGTCTTAGAATTATAAGATTGGATAGTATGGACTGGATTGATCTGGCTCAGGTTAGCGACCAATGACGGGCTTCTGTGAGCACGGTAATGAACCTTCGGGTTCCATAAGAATGCTGGGAAATTCTTGTGTAGCTGCAGAATTGGCAGTTCCTCAAGAAGGGCTCAGCTCCATGAGTGAGTGAGTGAGTGGTATGAGTAATGAGTGTGCCGGAACTAACTTCGTAGTGTTCCTCAGCTTGTGACGTGTCTGATTCGTAATCCAAGTTACGTGTATAAGACTGGCAGTTTGATACACTCGCCTGCAAGTACTGTAATTATACAGATGGGAGAGGGAAAACTGTCGCTCGTAATAAAGGGTTCAGCTCTACGCGAAACAGTAAGTAGTTCTTTATGGAAACCCTCTCTCCCGATTTGAATTAAAATTAAACACGAAAGGAAAGACATATTTTACTCAGCAGTTGCAAGATTAGATTCTCGGTAGATGTGAAAATACTCTAACTCTCTCACTTTCTTGGGGTGGGGTGAGACTGAGTCAATTTGGTACGTCGGCCGCTAACTGGCCTGTTGTACCAGCCCAGGATCATAGGTCTTGATGTGTGTGGAGCAGTCGGTTGAATGAGAATTGACAGGGGAAACTAAAGTACTCGGAGAAAACCTACCCCAGTGTCACTTTATCCAGAACAAATTCCACGTGATTTGACCCGGCACCGAACCCGGGATACCGCTGTGGGAAACCGGTGAATAACTGCCTGAGCTATGACACGGCCAATGTTTGATGCCTTACTCATATTCTTGAAATGCTGACTGACGCTTGGGATATTCAGTGACATATTTCCAGCATGGAGCGATATTCTTCCATCAGTCATTTTTAACTTCAGTTTCGTGTGTCTCCGGACAACAAAGTGGACTCCTCTCAGATTCGAGTCCTCTGCGAAAGGAACTCTTGGTTCTGTGTCTGTACATACATTTCTGACATAGGTGAAGGGTTGCTGAATTCGGAACTGTGGAATTTCGACAACACGGCCTTTCAGAGTTCCAAAGCAGCAGTCTATTCCAGCTTAATGCTCAACTTAGGTTTTATCAGGACCATTGCGAAAGTAGGGACATCAAATGATAGATCAGAACTCATCAGAGTTTTATAATTTAGTCTCTGAAAGCGAACATTACGAAGACGTGTTAAACTTGACCTCAGCTCCTATTTCGCTGAAGTTCGCCAAGGAATATTTCACTCTCTTCAGAAAATACCATTGAAGGATATTTCAATAAGTCAAAATTGATTCTTCTTTCACTCCAGGCCAAATTATTCGTTCAGATTCAACCACTTTCAGGCAAGACAAAATTTTCAGCAAGCAGGGTGCCGATCAATACCATACAAGACAACAACTCATTAACATTCTAAGGGCTGCTATTCCTCTATACAACATTTTAGCCATATTCTTACTTCATAGAAAGACACAATGCATATTCATTGCAAGTCGTTAAAGGCTCTTAGGACAATTTTTTGTTGCTTCTAATTCTTTTGTTCCACTGGCTCTACAGCCTTGGACCCTGGCTTCCGATTTTTCGGTTTCATGATCATTTGACAGATGTTAGGACTCCTTGGACGAGTGATCAGCTCGTCGCAAGGCCTTTACATAAACACAGGACATCACAAGCAGAGAATAAACATACACATATACCAAACATTCATGCCTTGTGTGTAATTCGAACCTACGATCCTGGCTTCCGAGCGAGCGAAGGCAGTACATGCCTTAGACCGTTCGGCTGCCGTGACCGGCTGTTCGTTCTTATAACCATATAAATTCCATTAATGCATTCCGTGGGCAAATTCAGAAATTTGGATGTTAAAGCAAGTGGTATATATAACGACCACTGCGCTTTAAAGGCTAAAGAAAATCAGAATTACAATTCTACAGTTTCAGGTGTCGAGATAGATATCGGCTACCACCGTTTTCATGGAAGGATATTTCCTCGGAATATACAAATTTAACTTATTTCCACATCTATTAATTCATAGCTCACAGAAGTTTATAATTTGAATTTACATATCCTATGAAAAGAAATTACGTTAAAAAAACATAGAATTGGTATTTATTAGGCATCCTATAGGAACGATTTCGAAATCCTGTTCCCTCTACCCTCCTGCATAGGAAAGAGACTTTATTATCACCTTTTAATATCTTTAAGTTTTATGTACCTCCATGACGTGAATAAATCCTGTAGGAACATTTAAATTAGAGGCCTGCCATTTGTACTAGGAACTTAAGCTTAACGAAGTATGGAAAAAGGTGCATCCTCTCTGCTTAATACATTAATTAAGACATAAAGGGGAATAACCTAAATTGCGAAATCGATTATGAGGGGTAACTGACTCCACCAGCTTGCGGCACTAACAGGTGCCCGGAGCGTCGTGACGCAACTGTATATTCGAGCATGACAAATGAAAACATTTTTTGCTTGTGATCTACTACATAATCGCATGCAGATAAACCATTAGCACAAGTTTCGAAGAGATTTCTTTCTTTCAGCTTGATGATAATTAATGTCGCTACAGTATTATATTTCTACAAGTTACTACCAACTTCAGTTAGACAACCCTAAACTTTTTACCCAGTCAAGTAAGACTCCTTTGTCCTAGAAATGAGATTAGTAACTGAATGTAGCTGCAATTTCTAAGTTAATTGCGAGAATTCTCTAACAATGTATTTATATTTCGTTGTCGAATAAGCTGAGTACAGTCTGCTACATAAACCTCTGATGTGTTCTCTTCAGACTTTTTCAGTCACAGAGAGACGACCGTTGCGTAACAAATCCAATTACGACGGCTCCCTCAAGGGACCCACTAAATACATTAACCAATTAAAACTCTAAGTCTGAATGCTGACGAAACTAAAGATAGTTACCGGACTTGATTCCGAGGGAGCTGCTTTCAGCCCTAACCCTCCTCTCGTTCTCACAGTCTGCATTCTTAGGATCCGACGTAATGATATCCTTCCATGTCTTTCTTGGCATTCCAAGTAACTGATAAAAAGGTAAAGCTATCTCTGTAAGAGGCCGTTGAGGCCCATAGGGTTGTGGGACGTTGACGCTCCCACATTTTCTAGACAATAAGCTCACAGATGGCGGTGAGGTTATCAGCCTTAGCGTCGGCTGCCCTTTACCCCCAGGAATATTCCTGGTACTCATTTCTATTAGAGGCTGAGTCGACCCCAGGGCCATAGTGCGACTGGAAGGATTAGGTTAATTAAAAAATCTAATGACTTCATCGGGATCTAAACCCGCGACCTTCCGGCTTGTAGCATAGTGCCTCAACCAACTACATACCGCGTCCCCGCTAAGGCAATTAATACCCAAGATTTTTTCTTATAAAATTCCTAGTAAAAGTTATATTGAAAACTGGCCGAGCCATACCTCAAGCGGTTAGTCGCTGGCTTCCCAACGCGGCGGACCGGGTTCGATCCCGGGTCTGGTCAAGTGGTATTTGTGGTGGACAAAGTGGCGCTGGGGCGGGGTTTCTCCGAGTACTTCGGTTTCCACTGCCAATCTTCATTCCACCAAATTCTCCATCATCATAATCACATGGGGCAGGCTACAATAGGCCAATCAGTGACCGCCGTGCTGAGTGGACCCAGTTAGACTCCACCCCCCACTAAGCGAATTAAAAAAATTATATTGAAATCTACTGATTAGTTATTCCACTATTTTTATTTTTTAGAATGGAGTAGCTCAGCCAGTTAATATTAGATATTAACTTTAGATTACTTGACGAAGCATACACAACTAAATGGTTTATATAACGTCAAACAGGACTGACTATGAATACTGGGTCGCGAAGTGGTCGTGGACGGACTCTCATTTCAGACACGTACTGATTTTTATATTCAACATCATGTCATAAGGTTTGTGAGGCCCACGTAAGCTCCCATGGACACAAGCGGCTCATTCGATGGCGTTAGAGCTGGCCGCTCAGATATGTCTCATGTCTAGATCTGTAAAACTGGACTGCCTCTACTCTCGCTACAAGCCTCCGTTACGTCATGCTTGCGCACAATGGTAATGTTATGTATGCTTATATATAGTACTATTATACAACCTTCAACACAATAAATTCGTAATAAATCAATATTAATATATTAATATTTATTATGTATATTTGTTACATGTTTCGAGCCGGCTGGATCATCATCAGGTAAATATTCATGAAATATACAATGATATTGAATTGTATTACTAATGTGGATGCATATCAGTGGCCATAAATATAAACTTCATTATGGTTCTTGTTTCATTACAAATTTGGATACTATTCTTAAAATGTAAATCTTATAACTTAGGAGTGAAAAATTTAAAAGTTAAAATTGAATTAAAATTTTTGTCTATGATGTATCGCGGAGCAGAGGGGGTTTCTGGGAGTCGGTGTTATTTTTAATTATGTGCACCTGAAGACAGATTATTTTTCCTGTGGCGCTACAGCCCCAATTTGGGCCTAGGCCTACCTCCATGAAACTCTCCGTTTCACTTCGGTTTACTAGATCTTACAATACGGTAGGACTCCTTGGGCGTGTGATCAGCTCGTCGCAAGGCCTCTACCTGTAGACAAACACAGAAAAACGCACACAAACATCCATACCCTGAGTGGGATTCGAACCCACGATCCCGGCTTCCGAGCGAGCGAAGACAGTGCACGCCTTGGACCGCTCGGCTACCGTGACAGGCGAAAACAGATTATAGGCATTCTAATATATAACACAGGATGAGCGCAAAGTCCTTCCCTGATTTCACAAATTTATTACACAAGAACGTTTGGCCTACATTATGCTACAAACCATATGTTTCTATCTAGCAAGGGTTTCAAGCTATTTTCTTAATCAGGGAAGGGCTTTATGCCCACCCTGTATAATTTTCAGTCTTGTGTAGTCATGTGGTGTGGTGTAAACGTTTATTTACATATTGCATTAATACGATATTTCCTCTTAGATAAAAAATGGAGTCAGTTGCGACCGGTGCCAAAATTACAGTGGGAGCCAAATTCTCAAATTTCATTTTGTGATTATTATTCTTGCATTCGCTTAGGAAAAATTAGAGTAAATGTATTGTCCAGAATTCGATCAAGGGACCTTCGTAACAAACAATAAAACGCAGATCGTGTTACGTTACAAACGGACGGTCCCTTGCGGATGCATGAGAGAGACCGTAACAACCAAAGGAGGTTGTAGAAAGCAACACTACTTAAACGCGTCGCTACGCGCTTTGTGTTGTAATGTGGAGCACGACTCAAAGACAGTGTTCCGTACTTCACGTGAACAAAAGATGGCGCATAATATATCCTGCATTAGACGTAATGCTGTTCGCGCGTCTGTGTCGAGCAGCTACTGAAACTCCCTGAACAAGTACCACGAACAGTTGACGTCAGCAACTGAAAGCATGCCCATACCTCAATATCACGCCACCACGTCATACTGCATAACACGTACTGCATTAAATTAGCGGAGCAGAACAAATTCTTACACCTGAATCTGATGATACAGGAACTGGATGCCGTGCAATCAGCTTCTGACACGTGCTGCCTACGTAGCCTTACTCGGACAATATTCTATACGTAGTCTAGTAAGGAAACTGGAATAAAAATCGAGACTTTTTTTCTTGGAAAATCTCAGATAACGACATGTAATTTTGTCCCTAACTCGCAAAGGTATAAATTAAAGAGGAAAGAAATAATAAAATAAATACATAAAAATAAGTAAACAAAGAAAATAACAGTGTTAATAGGGCCGTCTACACAAAAATAATATCCAATACAAAAACAAACCGATAATAACATATCAATATTCGCTTATTTGGCAAAGGTGTTTCGCTACATGTTTCGACCTCCAAGAGGTCATCCTCAAGTGAATTTACAAGAATTGAATCTTAGTTCTTGAATTGTGTTCTTTTAATATGGCTGCATATTGCAATTATTGCAATTATTAGACAATTTTTTGTTTATTTGTTAGATTATATTTAATAAAAGGTAGTATTCTTTATCAAAAGAAAATAAATTATAATAATAATAATATGGATCCATATTAAAACACAATTAAATACCAAGAATGAATTCTTGTAAATTCGCCTGATGATGATCTCGTGTTGTCGAAACATGTAGCGAAGTATCTATGCACTATAAACGAATGTTGATACATTAGTGTCGATTTGATTTTGTTCGTGGATATTACTGTTGTGTAGACGGCCTTGTTAACGCTATTGTGTGACCCACAAGAGGATGCATACCATAAAGATTAAAGAAAAGAACCAAATAAATAAACAGAAGAAGAAATAAATACACAAAAATAGGAAGATGAAGTAATGAAGACAGATCCTACAATTAAATCAAGATTTCCACTTACAAAGGCCACGACAGCCGCTGTGTCTCTAGAACTTAATCGGCCATATAATAATCGTGTATAACTTCTGGCCAACTGAAACTTAAGTCTGCAGCAATAAACGCCAGTCTGAAATAAAATGCTTCATGGATCGTAAATCGGAGTCGGGAACAGAAAGTAATAACGCATGCGCATTATAGGCACAGCCAAGGGCCATCATTCTGACTGGTGTCGCCTCCATAAAACACTTTCTTCAGCCCGCTCGTACTCAACTGAAATGAAATATGGAAGTCTGGCAGGTAGTACGTATTTCCTTAGCAACGCTTGCTTTATGACACTCACGGACTTCTAATTCCCAAGTCTGAGTGTTATTAAGTATTCAATTTGTGAAGTTATTCAACTGAACGCGCAATCTGAGGTTCAGACTTACGTCAAAAGCATCTGGAAACGAAGACAGAGGATAATGGTTATATATATATGCATAAGAGAGACGCAGTAACAATGTTGGGGGGGGGGATAAAATAGGGAAGGTTTAGATGAGCCCG